>NC_136614.1:20255984-20425984 GCF_933228915.1 Telmatherina bonti | reverse complement strand
CATTCCATTAGACTGCTTCTCTCTACACCCACAGAATGCATGAGGGCAAAGAGTCGCCTGTAATTCTTCTGTTTTCATTATGACTCCCCATCCCCTCCTTACATCCATCCATCAGACTTAAGTTTAATGAGAGGTTATAAACCCTTCCCTCCTTAGCTGTGGCTATCCATTCATCTTCTCATCCTCGTTTCATCATTTTGGTCTTTCATCCATCCTCCAGTGGAATAATAATGTACAACCTTGATAATCTGCTTGCTAATGTTTCAAGGTCGCACAGCTCCTCCAGTGATCCTTTTGAGTCTGTGTAGTGGCTTGAGCCACACACGCAGACCAGAAGCCTTTAGTTGCATCAGTTTGGCTATCCACCCACATGGGAAGAGAAACAAAGCTGTATCAATTTATTTTTTTTTATCCTTCCATCTTCTTTTCTTTTATTTCCAGCAAGAATGACAAGTATTTCCTCTCCAATCCTGGCAGATTAGCTGGTATTGAACCACCCAGTCACCCAGAACAAAATGTTTTTGCATCAGAAAGTGATATTAAGCATGGAAGAAATTAAAGAATCATGAAGACACTTTACATGGCTAGTGTTGCAATAACATTTCTCAATATTTAATACAACCCTGTTATCTACAGATAAGATTCAGTCTCAGTGTAACTAATATGCAATAGTAAATGCTTTGCAGAAACAAGCCAATTATTATCATTTTTCTTCTTAATTAACAAGTAATGAAACTATGAAGCAATTGAAAATACTTGGTTATGAATTGGTAAATGATTTTGCTCTTGTTTATATACTGACTTGAAACAGTATAGAAACATTTCAGGCACTTTAGTGGCATATGAAAACATTTTAATTATATCCTAAAACATCGAATTACATTTGCATTACATACACAAACAGCCTCAACTCAAAGTTCCCATTAAATACTTAAACACATGAATGTATGCATACTTCATAGTAGCATCCAGCTTCTTGGGATAAATCTCATCCACATTGTCCAAATTGTGCAGAGGCACACAAAACAAGATGTAACTCATAAAACATGCAGTCTGCATGGGTAGCATGGTAAAACAGCTTTGCTTTCAGTGAGGCAGTTCATTCAGCTGATGATGCGATGATGTGTCTGGTCTACAGTCAGGCTTTGTTTGTTCTGTCCCTCCTGGGCTACTGTAGTAATATTGTAATACAACATATTGAAGGGTGAGGAGGTGAATCCGCGTCATCTGCAGAGATAAATGACTCCTTCAGTGGTATTAAAATCGCAACAATTCTTATTTCCAGTGTCTACACATAAGAAAACATGTTTGCTGTATGACGTTTCTTTAAAAAAAAATCCCTATAAATGTTACACATGGGAGCTTAGAAGTAAAGAATTGTACAAACTGATAATCATCCATCAACTATGGTCAAAATTAGTTTAATAGTAACAGTTTAATAATCACTGCAGCTGTGGCAATATAAAAGCTAAATTAATGTAGTGAAATTAATGACAGTGAAATCCACTATTTTATTGGTTGTAAATGTAAGTTAACCTGGTAAATGTGGGCTTTTTTGTTCAGGTGTGTGTGTGTGTGTGTGTGTGTGTGTGTGTGTGTGTGTGTGTGTGTGTGTGTGTGTGTGTGTGTGTGTGTGTGTGTGTGTGTGTGCGCGCGTGTATTTCATCCAGATTATTGCATAAAACATAAAATATGTCCACTGTTAACCCTTTGATGCATCATGTCCACTACAGTGGACACCTATTTGAAAGCTGTTTAAGTATATTCATAAGTGAGGATGTAATATTTGCAATTTCGCCACTTTAGTGCACATTAGGAGTCACCAAACACACTGCCACTCACTGAAGAATAAACAAATAGTATAAAATTTCATATTTGCACATGCATAAAATCACCAACTTTACTTCAGTGATAAACAGGACAAGAAAATGATACTAGTCCTTTTTTATAGAATATTTCTATTATATAAATATGACAATATATTTATTTTAGAAATATTTCTACGGAATATATAAAACAAATAAAGTAAATAAAACAATCAAACAATTCTAAAGAAGAAGAAAAGTGTCTGTAGAGGTAAAATATTACATGTGGAAAAAAATGTGGCTTTGATTTTTAAAAATTCATGCATCAGAGGCTTAATGTCTGTTCATTTATCTACTTTTTTGTCTCATTATGTACATTGATGCTTCCCAGCAGCTTATAAGCATTTACAGTTTTGACATACATGCTTTATGTTCATGCATGTTGCATCAGTTTGCTGTGTGTGTGTGTGTGTGTGTGTGTGTGTGTGTGTGTGTGTGTGTGTGTGTGTGTGTGTGTGTGTGCTTTGTGTGTGTGTGTGTGTTCTTACAGTACAAGCTAACTGATTAGTGTTCTGAGTGCTTGCATGAGAGGGCCAAGTGAGAGGCAGTGTCAGGAGCATAATTATACAAATTTGCTTGCAATTTGTTAGCGTGTGTGTCTGTGTGTGTGTGTGTGTGTGTGTGTGTGTGTGTGTGTGTGCATCCGCCTGCATGTGTGCAAGTATGCATCCAATTGTTTCTGTATGTACGTGTCTCCTGGTGAAATTTCCAGCTTCAAGTGGTCACGACACACAAAGGCAGCTGCCAGCTTGCAGGCTCGGGGCCAAGCACATTGCCTCAGAAATAACAGACGCCTGCCACAAAGCTCAGCTCTGAAACTCTCTGCACTGTGGGCTAGACGTATGAAAGTATGGCTGACTGCAAACGGACTAAAGAGAAAATCATCTTTTGTAGTGCATGGTTTTATGTGGTGTTCCTAGCATTCTTACAATAGATGTCCCAGCCTGCCATAGGAAATAATTAGTTTAAATACTTGGATCTAAACAATGCTGATCAAGCGATACTTCACTTTTTCCAAGCAACTTCCACTGGTCTACCCTTGAGCGCTGATTGCTAACTGCGTAGTAGTAGTAAAAGCAGGAACAAAAGGGATATGAAATGCATGATGTAATGAAAGCCTGTCATTACTGCAGTGAAACAGTAATTTAAGGAATAGTCTAAAAGTGTGGGTGCCCTCCCCACCACTAAAAGAATTTAATCTTAAATGTGTGCAGTCATACTGTTATCTTGCCAATGCATTTACACATATACATATATATTATTTTTGGAGAAATTAAGACTAGATAATCCTTTGGATTGTTTGGAAAGATGAGACAAGCAAATCTTTTATAGACATAGATTTACACATATTATAGTATAATATATTATAATAGATTTATAATCTATAATACATGTATTTCCCGGGGATTTTGAGTAACAGCAGCAGAAAAGCAGATAAACTGTTGCATTCCTCTCAGTAGTGAGCCATTTTTAGAGTTATTCTAATAATCTTAATCCACTGTCAATGTAGGTACAGATGTGAAATCGTCTGCAATAACATCATTTTCTGCATTTATAGGGATGTCTCAAATATGCAGAAAGAGAAAAGAATCTTTAGTTTGCATTCAAAATATGCCATATTACATTAAAAAAAAACTCCTCCGTATTTGTTGAACTGGGATGATCTTTTCCCAGTGACATTTCTGAGTCATAACCGGGCCAAATGTGACCTTATCTGTATGTCACAGCTGATATTTTAGTCTGAAGCCTTTAATTGCCAATGCAGATGTAAGCTGATATTCTGCATCTTGACAACTGAAAAAAAGAGACAAATTGTCCATTATGATAAAACACAAATAGTGAGTGCCATATTAAATGTAGAAACCATCTATACAAAACGCATCTTGATCAATTTTACACTCTATGTCACGATCAAAAAGTTATCGCAGATGGAACAAAATAGAAAATCCACCACATTCATAAATTTTGGCCAGGTAAATGGTTAAGTTTAGAGGCAAACAAGGGGATGAAAAACTCTAGGGGCTGCTCAAAGGTCCTGAAGCAACTTTAAACAGAGGAAATTCTGCAGAACTCTAAGAAAAAAAAATCTATTTACACACATTGAAGTCATTTCATGGATGCCACACCATGTCAAGCAAGACGGGTCTCGAAAAAACAGCCAAAGCATACAACCACTCTTAAACCTGTGCTTGACTAAACAATCAGACACTAAAGTTATTAAATAAAAATTGTATAGTCATTAGGGAAACATTTACAAATAATGCAGTGTCTAAAGCTACATTTCTTCATTGGTCTGAAAAAATTTCACCAGCATCAGCTACGCCCACCCTGCAGTCTGCAGACGCCGCCAGACTTTATTGACTTAAGCTGGATATAGTCAGCAAGCATTCTTGGAATGGATACAACATCCGGTTTTTGATAAAGTTCCTTATCTACTATGAGATGATTTAATGAAAATCTGTGTATGATACTGCAAGTCACACCTCTAAGAGTTTTGTCCCATTCACACCAGAACAAATCACCATTTTACTTCATGGCGTGGAAGTAGTTTCATCTGTGAGATGGCTCAGAAAAAGAGACTAAGCTCGGGTTAGCTTACCCAGGTTAAACTAGTCTGAGCTTAACTTTGGTAAACTCAGGTAAGCTTACCCATCTTAAGGTAAACTAACCTTAAGATGGGTAAATTTAGCTTAAGCTAACCTCATGCTAAGGTTAGCTTAAGCTAAAGCTAACCTTAAGTTTAACAATGTATAGATAATGTATATTGTCCTGACATACAAGACAAGACAATATATCTTGTATGTCAAAATATTGACATAAAATGACATGCAATTTATGTCAATATCTACTTTAAAAGATCATCATACCTGAGCTCCTGCCACTGGGCCGTGCTCATCTAGGCAAGTACTTTATGATATCCCCTGTAGTTTTGACACTAACTGTAGCTTGCAGTGATGTGCAGCGATTAGCAAGACGACCCCTGAGCAACGGGTCCCATGGGTTTGGGTTAAATATTGAACGAGCAGACTTTTTCAACTCTGCTTGCTCACATAAATTGTAGGCCATTTGTCTGTGCTTACTAATCCATCTCCTTTCTCTTTTTCTCTATCTTTGTCACACTTTCTTGATCTCAAACACTTGCATGTCAGAGGGGCTGCAGATCTTTAATCAGCACACTACTGTTAATAACCTGCATTAAGGAGTACATTGCCTTAAATACAGTTTATTTAGAGAAAATTGTTTTAGGAAGAGAGAGGGGATAACTAGATATGAATGCAGTGTACAACTAAACATGTCACATTCGTGGCAATGTGCTGAAGATAGACAAACATATTTTCACAAGTTTGGATGATTGATTCTCATGATCCGGCTTAGGCAGACAAAAAGTGCTGACTTGGACATCATCATTAGCTTGCAAGCATCACTGGCTCAAAATTATGCAGTTTCGCCATCGACTGACCTAAATCTGCAGTATACCCACAAGGGGTTTTCAAAGTTGTTCAGGCATTAAATATTGGGTTGTGAAGTCCACAATCAGAATCTTTCTGTCAATAAAAGAAAATTTAAAAAATGCTTTCTTAATGATTCTTTAATCTTACCAAAGATTAGAAATAAGTTCTCGCTTAGACGTCCCATCCTCCACAATTACATCCTATCATACCACCCAGCTTTGCCAAAACAGCATCCATTTCTGCAGCACATTCCTGGGAGGCCAGGAGGTAACGAGAGCATCCTACGCCAGAATGACTCGGCAGGATTTCTTCTGCCCGTCCTCTATCTGCACACTCCTACCCACAGACTGACTCAGTGCTCTCTGGCTGAAGCCCAGTCTGTCTCAACTCCCTCTTTCTTTATGCAGCACTGCTCTCACCCATCAACTCAAATTCTGACTTTGGAGAAGGAGGGAGAGATGAAGGCAAGGAGGTGGGAAAGAAAGATCTATTTCGGGAACTGAAATGGATCTAAGGATGACAGGCCTGTGCATGTGTAGATTCTCAGTGGTCCAGGTCATGATACGCAAGTACATCGGAGGCCAGCTGCATATATCTTCTTTTATAGAAGACATGGTACCCTCTGCAAGGAACCCTCACCAACAATGTGTGCGATGACTTAATCAATTCACTGAATACATAAGCACTGTAAACAATCCAATGTTTTGACCCAAATATAAAAAAAAATTAAACTAAAATCACTCTTGCCCCTGGTGGCAGTTATAATGGGGTAAGGGTCCTTTTACTGATGACTGCCTTGTCTTCTAAAACATTTAAGTCACGCTCTGAAGAAAGAGTCAAGGGAGGTACAAAAAGAATTTTAAAAATGTAAAAAAAAAAAAAAAAAAGTTGGGAACAAGCAGCAGCAAGAGACCAAAAAATGTCATTTACTTTTCAGATCTGTCGGATTCAATCTTTCATGTTAACCTTAAAAATGGTTGACATTGCTTTTTGGCTTCAAAAATCGCTCTTCACTGCAGATGACACTTGGAGGAAATGTGACCTTATGTTATTTTTTTGACATCTATGATCCAAGAAAAAGTTTTCTGTCACTCCTGGAAAAAAAAACAAAAAAACACTTTCTTCCATTAAACATGAACTCGCTCACCCCAGAGGTTAAAATGTGAATCAGAAGCTTTTCCGTAAACTAAACACTGGGCCTCAACGCATCATGAACATGGAAATCAGCCTGAGAGATTCAGATGGGGGGACGGACGATGCCATAGCAGGAGCAGATGCTGGAATGCCAACACTGACCCTGTGTTGAACCGATGCAGATATTCATACATGGGACCATCTTTTCTCATCACTGTAAGGGAAACTCGATGTTTAAATGATGACATTCCCAACCGAGTTCATTTATATTCTTCAGGTAGCCCCAGTTAGAATTCCACTTAAGCATTTCAAACAATTTGATAAGCTCCGTAACTGATTTGTGTGGAATAGCAAGCACCCAGTTCCAAATTTGCATAAACTACCGAGTCCAGTGGACCATGGTGGGCTGGGTATTACAAATTCATTCCTATACTATTATACCTTTGGCCTAAGGCACCTTGTCCACTGGTGTCTGTTTGCCCCTCCGAAGAACAATATTAATGCAGACTGAAATAATGAACATGGCAGACTTGTCAGTCTCAAGGACAGTGAAAAATAAAGAGGTGACTGGAGTTGCTGGAGAGCTTTGATGCACTCAACCATGTGATATTATTCTGTTTTGTACTATTTCTTTGGTCTGTTGTACATGGATACATCCAACAGATCCTTAAATTACACTTTTCATTCAGATGATCCTCTACGTTTAGCTGCAGAGGACTGAATCTAAACAAGTCTTAATGATGGGAAGAAAGGACAGTCACACAGTGGAGGGCATTCACTTTACTATCATTGAGGGTGTGGCTCTTCAATCTAGGTATTTTGACAGGATGTCATTTAGGCTAATGCAATCTAATTGCATCACCATCATTACAGAACACTAAATTCTGAGTATACTCCCAAATGATGTATCCGGCTTGTTACACTGTTCTGCTTGAAAAGAGAAAAAAAAAAACAACAGCAAAACAATGCACAACGCAGAGATAACAGACTAGAAACTATCAGCACCAGGGGAGGTCTTTTGGCTCATCAGAGTGCAAGAAACATATTGGGTAATCTGTGCGATATAAAAGCTGAAATACAAATGTTGTCTGAGAGAATCCTGATGGTGCCATTAACACCAGAGGCTGCCCCAAAGGGTCACCACATTCAGCCACAGAATACCGCAGTACAGACATTTAGATTAAAATTTAATCGACAAAGAATTTGATATGAACAGTGAAGAATGAGGGGGGGGGGGGGAGCATATAATGAGACTGCTAAAAGAACATTTCCATGTCCAAATGTTGTCTTCTGTTGCAGGGTGCCAATTTAGTGTGCATTGCTTCATTTAGTCTGCAGGGGAAGAATAAATTACAGTACTTGAAGCTGCATTCGGGGAAAAAGTTAATTGTAAGTCAATTAAAAGTTGTTGTTGTTGTATTAAAAGCATGTTGTCTAGAAAAAAAAAAAAAAAAAAAAATACACCAGGTACATTTCATGGCAAGAGCCGAGAGCTGGTCACACAAAACACTCATAATTTTCTATTATTTATTCAAATGCATCAACTTCCATGCCGCTTTCTATACCTGTCTACCTTTTCCTATTGCACTGAAAAGCTCAGCAGTGTAGTACAGAGCCATAGAAGGTTCATCAAATTTCATCTGTAAATGTATGGCACACATCAATGCATCCCCATAATTTAAGTGGAACACAATTATGATAAAAAAAAAAAAATTTTTTAAATAACCAAAAGTTGAACTCCACCAGGATCCCTACACTCAGAGCTACATAAAATTCGACTGCATGCTCAGGCAGCATTTTATATTGACATTAACTTCCTGGATCAGCATCAGCCCAGCCTGACTGCATCATGTGTCTGTGCAGCATGACATATCCTGTACATCTGGTATTGGTGTTTGTTTACTGATGCACTTTAAATCATGCAACGCTTTGCAACACAGCTAGTCTTTGTTCAGCTTAACACAAAGTATAGCAGACGACAATGGCTCTTAAAAGAACACCATGCTGTTTGTTCACCTCAGCTGCATTTTTTTGGAACGCAGAGGAAAAGCATGCAGCTCATCAGAACAGATCAAATGGCTTTCTGTCAGACAGAAAATATCTAGAATGAATTTGTTAACAGTCTGATGTCTCACACTGAGATTAATTTGTCAGACTGTGTCCTGAAGCTAAGGCTTTGGCATTTTTCCCCAGTGCGTTACATATTATGTACAGATGAGGACTGACAACATGGAATCAGGAATAGAACTATAAGTCTTGCTAACACACTTCTTTGTTTCTGAAATTCCACCATTTTAATTTGCTTTTCTAAGGCTTCCTTTCTTTCCTTCCCTCCTAGTTTCCTACTTTCTTAAATCTTTCCTTCATCTTAAATGTGTCAAGTGACTTTGTAGTCTCTCTTTTCCATGTTGACATCTCTGAAAATGCAGTAACTCCGCTTCTGTCTGATGCCTTGACTCGAGGTCATTGCGTTCAAAATTGCTTACTAAATGTCAGAGGCGGTCAAGCGCCTCCACAAGAACACAATCCGCCTTAAAAGCTGCTGCTGGCCACCTGTCCATCAAATCAGAGCCGTCTCAGATCATTGGTTCTGACGTTTAACCCGTTCACGCCTTTTTACTCTGGCGAACCACTGGTGAATGATATGATTGGTTCTGATAGGTAGTCAGTACGTTTGTGATCAGTGGAGCCAGTGGATGCGAACTTCCTTGAGGAGAGGTGATTCTGCACTTGCATCTCCAAATGTAAACAGCATTTACTTAAGGGGATATAAATGTCATAATTTATTAATCTGCTGTTGGAGAAGATTGGAAAGTTGATCAGATAGTGCCGGTTTGCTGTCAAACACAATGTGATGTCTGTAACTGGAGTGTTTTTCTTATTAAATTCTAAAAGTCTTTACTGTGTTTATACTGTTTTTGGGTGAAAAGAGCAAACATCAACATTGCGAATGGTATGGTTGGTTACGTGCATGGTGGTGGATCTGAAGGTGTCAGCTATATCATAGAATGACAACGTACATTCGCTCACTGGTCTCTTTCTTAGGTATGTTAACCATTAACACCTAACCCATGAAAAAATGATCAGATAAGTCTATTTTATTTTAAGGTCTTTATTCATCCCTTTAATTTAATGTAAATTTAAAAAAGTACCAACATTTTTTTGGGACATTTACCATTTATTACCATGTGATATGTCAAAACTTTTATAGTGTAACCTTCTGCTTTCTGGTGTACATTATGGGGCAGAAGACAAAAATCATATTGTGTTCTACAGGATTTTGAACAAAGTTTGCACCAATGGAATGATCCAAATGTCTCAGAAACTGTGTGCATTATGTTAGTCTTATGAGTTCTTATGAGTTAAATCAAACAAGCTGCTGGAAACATTCTTCCGAGATTTTGTTCCATGTTGACATGACAGCATTAAATAGTTCCAGCAGCTTTGTCAGCTGCACATCCATGATGAGAACTCACCACATTCCAAAGATGATCTAATGCAGTGATCCTCACTTTTAATTCAACAGAAGCCGCACTCAATATACTAAGACAAGAGGAGAGCCGCCGCCACCCCACAAAAAAATGCGTTCCCACTCTACGTATCCTACTACGTTGCCAAATCAGTAACATTCAGCTTTTTAGCAAGGAATCGTTATCCTAACTATTGCACGGAGTAATGGCATTCTTATGCCATTATGTGGTCAAAATACAATAATGCCTTCGGAATGTGGGTGTTTCTTTTCCATTATATATACGGAGCTACCGACGGAAGAGCTCTTGGCGGAGAGCGTTGCAGCTGAAATTAGCCGAAACTGGCAACTCTGACAGGGTCAGTTAGGGCCGTTACGACAGCAAAGTTTTTGCAAGCAGCCTGCAGCTCTTGTTTGTGGAGAAAAGGCCACCGTTGAGGTTTGCTTGTTTAGATAGCATTTTCAAAAAAGCCAGTGGCTGCTTCACGAGCCGCAAGTCAAGAGTCAGTGAGCCACGCAATGAGGAACACTGATCTAATGGAATGAGATCTAGTGGCTGTGGAAGCCACTGGAGTATATTAAAACTCATTGTCATGTGGATTTTTCTGCTGGAAGTAGCCATCAGAAGACGACCCACTATGGTCATAAAGGGATGGACAAAGTTAACAACAATGCTCGGCTAGGGTTCAAACAAAGTGTGCTACTAAGAAAATCCCACACTCATTGTCTCCCAAAGTAAGACAATGAGTTGTAGCCTCAGTTGTTGTAGTCCTGTTATTAGTTGAAATGAGTGCCCCTTTGGTTGCTGTAGACCAGGGGTGTCCAAAGTCAGGCCTCGTGTGCGACTGTCCTGAAGTTTTTCAGTCTGTCTCTGCTTCAACACACTTGAATCTAATTAAATGGTTCATACAGCCTATGACATTCTGCACAATAACTGTTTCATTTAAGTCAGGTGTGTTGCATCAGGGATACCTGGAAAGTCTGCAGTGACTGTGGCCCTCGAGGAACAAAGCTGGACACATCTGCTTTAGCCCATCTGCTTCAAGGTTGGACTTGGGCATCGGGATGGGTATGCTGCATTCTTCAGCAGTAACCACAGGTCATTTCAGTTACTTTTGCTTTTCTTTAAACTCCAGCTAGTTGTTCATTCTCCTCTGACAAGGCATTTCTGTCCAGAAACCTGCGGCTCACTAGAGATTTTCCTCTTTTTCTCTGGTTGTGTGTGAAGTAGTCCCAGTGGAATGGTACGCTCAGGCGGAGGTGGTCAGACCAGCTCATCTGTCACAAGCAACCATGCCGCAATGGAAGTGATGAGTCACCGATTCTAAATTTCAGAATGTCAGAATGTCATACCACCTAATGCTGCTTGTTTGTGTGTGTGTGTGTGTGTGTGTGTGTGTGTGTGTGTGTGTGTGTGTGTGTGTGTGTGTGTGTGTGTGTGTGTGTGTGTGGAACAAGCTTAAGCTGTTTGGGTGTGTTCACACCTGTTCCCCAGTAATGGGAAATCCTCAAAGGCAGAGGAAGTGACCCACATAAAAAAAGCCTTTAGAGACCCACAGGGACAAGGACAAAGAGAGAAACAAAGAAAGAGAGCATCAGTCTCCTTGTCACCTACTTTGCCCTGCGCACAGTTTTGTAGGCACATGCCGTCTGTTTGGATGCAGTGTGAGTGCAAAAACAGTTGATACAGGCAGCAAACTGCAATACTGCTACTGCTCAGAGTCACAGTTCATATTGCACCCGAACATGTGTGAAAGTCTAAGTTAGCACCAAAAGGGATTACAAGGGAAAAAAAATGACATCAACCATCATGAGTTGTACTTTCATGTGAATTGATTACCTCTCTCTGTTGAACTTGAGGGAGTGGAGGATGGCTGGTCTCTTCTGCCTCAGGTTCCACAGGTGAACACTGTCATCAGCCAAAGCACTCACCAGCGCACCCTGTCGTAACACAGGCATGGGCATTTATTGCATTTTCGAAACATTAACAAAAGAAAAAGAATTCAAACATATTCAGGTAACATGGTTGAACACATGAGGTCGTAACAACAGAAATTTCCATAAGCAAGTCTTCAGACTGCACATTTTCTCTGTGAACATGACAGAAATTAGTCACGCCGCGTTCCCTGGCAGCGTCCTCCCAGGTAATGATGATGAATCATAAGATGTATAAGAGGGTATGTGTGTGTGTGTGTAGGAGGCACTAAAAATCATCTCCATCCCCCTAAGGGTTTGTTTGAGCTGCTGAGTCACAGTCACACAGACGTTCTCACACATGCACGCACACACAGCCAACACACACGTATAAGCATGAAATACTGCATTTCTCTAATATGAAGCAAAACAAAATCAGGCCCTTTTTTTTTTTTTTTTTCCCTGTAAGTGACTTCGGGCTGGAGCTATTCAATACTGCTGTCACATTTCAGGCTTGTCAATGGCCACTCAAAAGATGATTTTTTTCAATTTTCTGCAGAGCTTTTAGCAAAACTGTATTTTATTTTGTGTGTGTGTTTTTAAGAATAAATGAGCTGGTGGTTTGTCCTGACTGTGATTTTAGAAGGTAAATGAAGAGAAAGGGTATAAAACATCATCTAAACACTGATTTTTCCTGCAAAATATCCCATTCTCTGTTTTTCTTTTCATTATTTTTTATAATTTAAATTTAGCATTTCTTAGTGGTAAAATGTGCAAAACCCATAAGCTCTTATGTATGATTATTTCATGTCTTCAGAGATTCTAAGACAACATAGTAGCCAAATACAAACTGCAGAATAGAAATATAACACATTTTTAAAGATCAGTTTCAAGTCAATAAACTAGGTTTCATAAACTGCACAAAAAGAAAGGAAATTTGTGTTTGGTCAATCATTTATTCCCTTCTCAGGAATACCAACTGATGCTTTATTGCACATCGCTGAAAAGTCCTATTAGGTATTTTTAATCAACATATAATTTATTGGATTGTGGAATGAGCCGCATAGCTAACCATGCAGCAAATGTTCCAAACTTTCACCAGGAAGTGGAAAGACATGCTAACAGTGGATGTAGCTCAATGAAAGAGGAAGCTGTTCTAACTGGAAACAAGATCACCTTGAGGGAAACACAAACAACAACTAAAGTGCAACTTGAACTTATTTAGCCCATTAGCTGAGCTTTGTTTCCACTTCTTTTAAAGGTCAGGGTTATCAAAAATACAAATGACAATATGGTTATCGCTTATCTTACTCGAGCAGCTTCGCTGGTTTTGTGACTTACCTCATTGATGAGAAACTGTAGTTGAATGACGGCTGCACCAGTCTCATGCTGACAGTAACACTCGACACCAGGGCGCCCAAACCTGCAGGATCTGGGTCAAGGAATTTACAGTTCCACCAGTAGAATTATTAGTCACCAAACCAAAAGTGTGTTTAGCTAAAACAGTCATCTCATCTTGTAGTTTTAAAATATGACACCATGAAAATGTTTCTCATAACAACTGTTTTAAACTGTTATAAACATATTAAACATTTTAATGACTACAACTAGTACTATAATGATAATATGTTCTATGCTGTATTAAACATTAAAACTACTGGGTTGCAGATTGAAAAAGCAGAGCCTCAGTTCAGAACAAACACTACCTAAAACCTGGCAATCCTTCAAGATGTTAGTAGATCTCATTTGGGGAAACCAGAGGACTGTTGACTCTGGTCTTATCCTTGTTCTCATGGGGAATGATTTAGAAAAACTGTGTGTATTTAGTGGAGAAAAGCCTGGAAATCTTCCAGATTCAGACTGTACAGGTAGGTAGCATGTCCCTAGTGACGACGTTAAACCCCTAAAGCCTCATAACAATAGCTGCTGCTGTATTAAAGCCTAAAATGTCAAAGATTTCACTTTTAAGAATATATCTTCAGAAAAAAAGCATTTTATTGGCAATGAGTATTAAAATGATTAAATAAAACTAAACGTCTCTGCTTTTTGGTGTTTGTAAAAGCCAAAAATAGTATGAAAAACCTTGAATATTCAGGACATATTTAGGGATTCAAAAATATGGCAGCAATTATAATTTGCACAATCTATAAAGTTCATGTCCTTCCTTACGACCAACATGCACGTAAAAAAATTAATTAAAAAGAAAATAGAAAGGAAAGATGTGAATACATGAACATGCAATCGGCTTGATAGGAAAACAGGATCAAAATAATGCTAAACACATTAGACTTTATTTATAAGTGTGTATAATTTTCAGATGCATTTCATAAACAAAGTATTATAATGTGTCAGACATGATTAAAAGAAACAAGAATACATGTACAGTGAGTCATTCATTCATTCATTATCCTAACCGCTCAGTCTGAAGAAGGGTCGCAGGGAAGCTGGAGCCTATCCCAACAGTCTTTGGGCGAAAGGCAGGGTACACCCCGGACAGCTCACCAGACAACACAAAGACAAACAACAACTCACGCACACACTCACTCATATGGGCGATTTAGAGTATATATACATATCTCAATACAGTGAGTCATCAACAGGAAATGTAATCCATCAACATCACCTTCAGTGTGGAAATGGAAGAGAATTAAAAAAAAGAAATAGAAAAATATCTTGGTTAATTAAAAACTGTGGCAAATAAAAACATTTCCAGACCTGATTTAATGGAACTAAGATTGAAACAGACTTGACTTGGCAGCTGGTTCCAGATAATATTTAAAAAAAAAAAAAAATGAATACAGAATCTCTGTGTGTAGTTTTACCTGTCAGGCTGGAAAACAAACTTGAGCAAGATGATGTTAAGACTGTGTGGCTCATATGTGTCAGCAGGTCTGATGGATGTTTTGGCCCACAGCCATTCTGTTGCTCGTGCACCAGCAACAAAACATCAATTCTCTGATGCACAGGAAGCCAGTATGGATATTCAATTCAGTAGAATTGAATTCAGTTCAGCTTTATTTGTATACAATCACTTCACAACAACGTCACCTCAGGGTACTTTGCAGACACATTCATTCAAGCTAATTTATAATAAATAGCCTAGTTAAGGAAAACCAGGAGATTGCATCGAATCTCGATTTTGATCCAATCCCCCTTCCTGAGCATGCACACGTGACCCGGAGCAGCAGAGTGATTCGTTTTCCTTACTTGATCTTCATGAGGAACATCTTATTAGGAGTCGTAGTCTTTGTGATTTTTTTTTAGACACCTATAAAAATCCATTCCAGTCGTCAAGTCTACTTAAAACAAATGCATGAACGAGTTTTTCTAAACCATACTGATACATTAGTCCACATATTCAACTTAGATTCTTCAGGAGATAAAAGGCTGATTTGATTGCTGCTTACCGAAATGAATCTAAGATTTCCGACTTCATCTGCTGATATTAACATTGCTGACTGAATCTGGCCACTAATATCTGGCCTTACAATCATTTCAGATTTATTTTTATTTCGCTGCAGAAACTAATGACTATCCTAAAGCTTAAACTTCGCATGCCACCTCTTTGGTTTGTATGTGTCACCAGGAGGCTGAGGAGCATTTACCACAGAGGTTCTGATGCTACATGTATAGTTTGCTGCGTTTCCTGACTGGACAAAGACATTGAATGCTATTTTACCTGTATGTTAGATGTTGTTTTATGAACAACAGACTAATTTGTCCAAATCACATAGGAAACACCTCAGAAGTGGTCACTCGATTTAAAGAAACACTGAGCACTTGTATTTAACCCAACTGAGCAAGTAATGAATGAATTTTATCTGATGAATGACACTTTACTCTCTGCAGCATGTTTTATTATCTGCCATACTAACCAGTGCAATGTCCAGGTTTCTTGTTTCCCCCATATATCAGCTACAACTTATAAAACTCAGCAGCACCAAAACTGACTTAGAGGATAGGAACTCACATTCTACTGCATTTAAAATCTCTGAATTAGCTATTTGTCTGCTTTACAACAGATTTTAAGGTCTTTTATTCTATTTAGTTGAGTTAAATCAGCTCCTACCAGTCATGCCCATGCCTATTCATTAGATAAAATTTTATCCAATGAACTTCCCAGAAGCCCAAGGTCACACAACAATACATTTAGGAAATGAACACACTATCATGTCTGCAGTTATCCAGAAATACAAGTGTTCGAGGAGAGTGTTTGCGATGAATAAATATATTGAGTCAAAACAAAACAGGGAGACACAACTGTGAAGAAATAGAAATGTAACAGGGTTAAAGTGAAGAAAATAAAAAGGAAGGGTGAAATATTCAAATATATGGAAAATGAATCAGCAGTGGAGAGGCGTCTGTTATATGAGGGGATGAGGAAATAATAGCAAAGAGGAAAAGGCAGGGAGAGGATACAGCTGAACTGACACTGACAACTCGGGTAAAATATGCAGAACAGAGAATAAAGGCAAAAGGATGGAAGGCGGGAAAAGAGAGGAGCAGGAAAGAGGAAAGAGCTGACAAAGAACGGCAAATTTTCCTCATCGAGGAGGCTGAGCGAGTGACTTTACTGATTAGATCCATTCATTCTTCCTGTGAGAATGAGGACTGAGGTGAAGGGGGGTAATTTTTCATGAGGGGGCACATGGAGGTGTAATAGCTTGGGGTCAACAGTATAGCTCATCATTATGTGTGAGGGTGGAGGGGTGGGGAGTTTCCACATGTGGCCAGCTGCTGTAAATGGCCTGCAGAGCTATCCAACTGCAGCAGTTTGACACATGAAGCTACAGATGAGTGAAGACTGAACAGCCAACATGGACGGAGCTTTTTGGGAACAACAGTTCCCAGTTTAATGACTAGAAGAAAAAATTTAGGACTATAATGTCACCAACAACAATAAAATGGGATCGAAGCATACTTGTTATTACTTGTAAAAACCAATAATTAGGTCTTCCCCACAATGCAATAAAACTCTTTTATTACCCCCCTCCCCCATGACAGTCATTAGTGAAATTCATAAAGTTGCAATGAGTGTAGTTAGCTGTGAGATGGGTTATGTCCATCTACAAGAGATCAGCTGTGAGTTTCTAATATCGAACTTTTAAAACAGGCCGCGTTTGACCATATGAACAGTGATCTGCCTCATCATTTACAGAATAATGATAGAAATCAAATATGTGATGTGTCAGAAATAGTTTGTAAAAATGTTCCATCTCATGCAACATGTATCCTTAATTTCCATTTTAACGTATGTCATATTGGCACCAGAAAGGTTTTTAACCTTTCTGGTGCCAAAATGAGACGTGCAAATTAAAAAAAAAAAAAAAAAACACTCGTGAGAAATGCATAGAGAGGTTTTCTTATTTTCAAATAATTTTTACAGAAAGCTATGTTTAGAAAAAGGAAACTTACAAATGAAGTATTTCAGCTAGGTAACTTAAGTATCTTGGAAAGTAACTCTGGAAAATGTTTATTTCTTTTGTTACAACTAAGCCAGGATGTGAAGTTGTGGTCCTCGAAGGCCACAGTCCTGCAGGTTTAAGATCTGAGAGATGTTTCATAGTTTAATGAACCGGACTTAAATTACTGACTGATTAACAAACTTTTGCAAAACCTGACAACACTATTTAGGAGATCTATTTCATTAGAATCAGGTATGTTGAAGACAGAAAACATCTGAAACCGGCAGGATGGCTCTCAGGGAGTGGGCTCAGACGCCTTTGATCTAACAGTTTTACATCAGGAATCTCCAACTCCGGTCCTCGAGAGCTACCGTCCTTCAGGTTTTAGTGTTTCTCTGGTAAAACACTTGATTCAAATGAAAAAGCCCTCCAACAACTTGTTGTCATCTGCTGCAGCTGCCTGTTAAAGAGCCATTGATTTGGGTCGGGTCACGTCAGGTGTGTTGCAGCGGGGAAGCAATGCAGAATGGAAGCTCACAAGGACCAGAGTTGGAGACCCCTACTTTACAAGCTCAGACCAGGACGGGTCAGTTTTCCATGGAATTGTGAGTTATATGTTGCTTCTAAGTGGACTGTTGATGGTTAAAGTGGAAAAATACAACACAAATCCACCAATTTTGTATAAAATGTGTCAGTGATAGCTGCTTTTTATCAAATGTCAACATATTTGAATCAGATATTACTATACATGTTTTGTTTGTTTTGGTTTTTTTATCATCTTTAAAACAAATCTGTACATTGCTCACTGCTGAAAGGTCTGTGAATATTAAACACACCGTCACTGAAGTAGCCACAAACATAATTCCACACAAGTCCAATTGCAGCTCTGTAGCTACTTAATATTTAATTAAGCAGCTTTTTGCTTCCAAGTTTAATAATCAGATAAAGGTTTCACAGACTCATGCTCCTCAGTTTAAGCATGAACTCATAATCAGTAGTAAACTGCAGTAGAGCACACGGGCCCAGCTCCACTCAGATACCAAAGTTAAAGCAGCTTCTGTGCTTCCTAAAACCCACACTAAGTCTTTTAGGTAAATTAAACATAGATTTTCAGCTATGACGTAATTTGTGCTCAAATTTAGTCCTTGGATCTGACAAAAAGATCCACCTGTTCCATTGGATTTAGTCAAAAAGCCCCATGAGGACTGAGCGTTCTTGAGCTGAGAACAGGAGGGTTCCACCAAATTACTGACAATCACATTTTTGACTACATCATGTGCACAGCTTAGCATCAAAAGCTAGAAACTCATAGCCACCAGAAACTTCTTTGAAGCTCAGTAAACCATTGAGACCTGACAATGCGTTTCTCCACACAGCATGTATTATAGTGGAGGTGGTGCCAGATACAAAGGGTTTGGGGGGGGTGAGGGACAACAAAAAAACTGATCCATTTAAGATTTGCAAGTATAACTATCGAAGATTTAGAATTTATATTGTTGAACACACCTACTAACGCTGACATTCCTTGCTGCTTTGAGTTTTTGTTCTGGATTATGTATCAAAGTCAAGGTGATAGTGTGTCTCCCGTCCCTACTCTGTTTAAACCCACTCATTCTAATGCAGAGTGACGCTCAGGCAGAGTCAGCTGGCTGGAGCCTGAGCTGCTACTAGGTGAGAGGCACAGTGCACCCTGGACAGGTCTGTGTCTGTCAGTTGCGGCTGAACTTTGCTGCGTGGACCAATGGTAAATCAACACAGATCAACCGCAAGAAATTGATGAATAACAGCATCAGTTCAGTTTTAGATAAGGACGCCTTGCGGCACGCTTCAGATTTAACACTGTTGTAACAAAACAGGGATAAACAGCTGGGCGGGGCTCTCCTACATGCAAAGGTCACAAAATTAAAGTCAAGTGCCTCATAAAAATCAGGCTAAAGTCAAAGAAAAATTACCACCCTGGTTTACCAAACTTCTATGTTCATTTTTAACACCCAGTTCAACTTATGGTACATTTGTTTGAAAAAGCAAAGGGGGGTCTAACTGTACGTAAGATTTCTTACCAAATACAAACCCGGACTAAAGTTATCGAAGCTGGGAGGTCACTAATGTACCAGATGCTCTGGGATGTATTTTGCTCCTAAACCACTGAAATTTTATTACAAGTGGTATTTTAAAATTAACTCCTTGCTGGGCAGGTAGTGTAAAATCCTCAAAACAGGAGTGATTCACCTTTCTGGTGTTAATGAGGAATCAAGCAGAAGCTGTCAATTTTTGCAGAAAGCCTGAAGAAAAAGTCTTCTACAGTAATCCTCCGCTGAAAATAACCTGTCAGTTTTTCCAAGTCTCACATCAGTCCTTAAAATCTGGAAACATAATTAATTTTATATGTCTGTTAACATTTAGGTCAGGTTGCAAAAAAATTAATTAATTAGTTCAGATTGTGTTTTACGGTACCGTAGACTGAAGCAGCACACCGATTTTCAGCCGCTCTTCTGAGTTTGCAAAAAGGATCTATTTTTCATAATCTGAGTGGAAGAAAAGAAACAGGAAGTAGAAACCGGTAATTAAAAAGCAGCCGAAAGGCATGAGAATAAAATGAAGTGGAAGATAACAACAACCTCTACAACTGTAGACATGGTGGTAGCGTTTGAAGAGAGGCTGTGTGAGTGTTTTAGCAACTACAGCCAAAAACCGGTGCCAAAACATGGAAGTGAGCTCTGAACTAAGCACTGCTCACTGGAGGAAGAACCGATTTAACAACCATGGTAACATGAAAGACACGTCAGTCAGAGAGTGGCAACAATCACAATGTTTGAGATGGACGTACACTAGGGAGCATAAGTTGGCCTCAAGACTAAAGAAAATGAACTGTAAATAAAGATATTTTGGTCTGAGTGTTGGATTGTCTATAGAAAAACTGCAACATGTCTTAAGGCATGAGTTTCAATACAGCATTGCTGATATTGAACATAATTGACCAAATCTAGCTAATGTGTATAATGCAGAACATTCCTAAACATATGATATTTAAAAATTTCCAGCCAGTACAGACCATGGTGGGATGTGGTGGAATAAAAGAAGGCTCTGGAGCACATGCTTTCCAGTAAACACACTGAAGGTACAATCATTGCTAGACCTGAGCATAAAAGGCTGCATGCAAGCAGGCTAAAATTTGAGCTTATCTGTGTTTTATAAAAGCTGCACACAGGCAAGGCTTGATGAAGTGGGAGTGATCACCTTTTAGTTTATCAGCAGATGAATTATGACAGTGCTGCTGCTCTTTGAAGAAACATTTCAAAAGCGCAGCCTTACAAATAAGTAAAATAGATGACTTTTCCAAAAGTCGGAAACTAATGAAATAAGCTGCACGCCTTTTGTCATCAAGGGATTTGCATATAATTATGAATGTACAGCATCACTAGGACAGGAAACATTAAAATAAACAATCTGTTTGACTCAAACAGACAACTTACAACATTAAGCTGAGCAATCGGGCTGTTTGGGTGAAACGTGTTGCAGAAGGTTAAATTGCTAGTTCAGAAAGTTTTAACATTATTAACTTTATTTCCATTTCTACATTAAAACTCATAAATAAATAAATAAATAAATGTAGTCTGACTAACAGGGAAGCAAAACATTCATCAACATGTATCAAATCGCTGTAACCTCCAGTGGATGAAATAAGCCCCAATGCTTTTCACACAGTTAATATGTCAGCCATCCTCCTGGATCCCCCCCCCCCCCCCCCTTGCTTAAAGTGGTCCAGGCTTTTCTTTTTTTTTTTGGGGGGGGGGGGGGGGGGGGTTAACGTGTGAGAGGAAGTGATTTAAAAAAAAAAAAAAAAAAAGTTGGTGTGCTAAATAAACATATTCTCATGACTATTTGTTTTATTTATTTATTTATTTAACTGTGCAGTTATGTAAACATAGACAAGGCTGGGTAAGCAATGTTTTCTTGAATTTTATTTTACTTCTTGTTGCTGGTTTTGTTTTGTGTTGCCCTTTGTACTCTGGCATTTCCTGCTTGCAAAGTGTCTTTCAATATCTTGTTTTTATTAAGTACTAATGCTGTTCCATAATGAAAATTGTATTTTTCTTTAAATAAAACATTATTTATACAATAAAACTGTGAAAACCACAATTGCAACCTAAAACAGAAAACACTACCATGAAAAGCTCATGCAGTTTACATGCATTTTAAGACATTGCAAAGAAAACACTGCCATGTAGCTTTTTTTTTTTTTTTTTTTTTTTTTAATGTACTGCACTCTTTTTCGCATAATTTCCTTTTTGGCTGAACCTCAAACCCTGACAATTAATTAATTGCAAGCACAACCACAGCAGCAAAAACTATGGAGGGATAAAAATATTATAATCAGTGTAAAGAAAAGAGCATACAATGCTACTAAAAGAAACAAAGTCTCTCAGCTTACTAACAACAGCTGCCAGCACATAAGAGCAACTCATAAGATTCCCAGTTACTTGAATTACTACAGATTAATAAAAAAATAAAAAAATAAAAAAAATTAGAGGACACTCAAAGAATTCCACTTATGTCCTCTGAGCTTAAGTGTCACTCACTTGAACTGAACCACTATCTTAATTCCATCAAACCTAGTGCACCATGTAAGTGCGCCTGCATTCATGTTTAAAGGGTGTCTTCAATCTAAATAGTTCAGGACAGTAATGATTTAATGAATAGTTTACAAAGACATGGTCATTTTATTCCAGGTGTGTCAGAAGTCGGTCCTTGAGGGGCCCCACTGTCCTGCAGGTTCTTAATGCATTACTGGAACAACACACCTGGCTTAGAAATTGAATGTCTCCAATAGCCAATGAAGCTCTGCACAATGACTTATTAATTTGAGTCAGGTGTCTGAGCAGGGATGTACGGAAACCCTGCAGAATTGTGGCCCTCAGGACCAGAGCTGCACAGGCCTGTTTTACTGAACAAGGAAGGGACTTAAATCAAAAAGATTCAAACACCCATTTTAGAGAATTTATCCCTTATCTCTTCATCAGACCTTACTGACCACACACACACACACACACACACACACACACAGTTAAGTAAAGCAAGTTCAGTGTTGATGCTTTGAACTTAACCACAGTACCAACCATAAAACTGAAAGTGACTTCACTGAAAGCTGTGTCCTAATGTTGCCTGGCAACAAAATCTGTCAAAGCCTTAAAAAAAAAAAAAGCAGGGAAAGGATTTAGGCTGTGCTTTTGAAACTGCTCATTTTGCCTTCTGTCTGAAGAGAGCCAGCCATCCTACATGCACAGCATCATCAAGCACACACACACACACACACACACACACACACACACACACACACACACACACACACACACACACACACACACACACACACACACGCACAGCTAGAGAACACACACTTCTGTTTAAGTTTTATGTTAAAATTGTCATAAGTCTGATGAAGAACAATTTGAGTCTGCAAACCATTTGCAAGCTAGCCTGTAGCTAATACCTGCTCTGTCATAGTATGTATTCAATTAACAGCAAAAAATATGAAGCATTCATTTGTTTAACTTTCTTGATTACATTTTATTTGTTTGTTTCAAATTATAGGAATTAAAAAATATTTAAGAACAGCTAAATGGAACAAGTAAAAAAAATATTGTGGATAACAAGATATTTAAAACAATCATCAACAGAGAGCTGTAGTTTTGTGGAGCTTGCAGGAATAAAGTGACACACAAATCAGTCACTGAATATGTGCATATTTACACCAATACTTTGTACAGGACAAATTAGCGTATCTATTGCACAAGAATCAGTAAGAGAAAGAGTACTTCATCTTAAATCACACACCCTGTTTGTGTTTAGCTGAATGCTGCTTTTGCTGGTCTTGATGTCTGATGGTAATTCAATCTTTATCCAGGACATGAAAGCTTTTACATTTTGTATTTTTAAACCTGCGGCGATGGGTCGCAGTTTAAAGATGCTGAGTCAAAAAAAACGCATTTCCAATAAACACTTGTTTCCTCTGGCAGTGTGCTTTTGTCTCGATGTCACACCAGGGTGGAAAATAACAGAATTTCTGCTTCTGTGGGTTGTTTCCACACCGTTTGCATTTGACATGGTATAACAACATTTACTAAATATTTCACAGGATCAAAGAAATTACAGGAACGTACTGTTCCAATAATGGCAATAATCATGTTTTTTATGTGGTCTATGAACCAAAATAAGGTGCATTATGTATATTCAATTAACAGAGCACACTTTGTGTGTTATTATTTCCTAAAAGCAACACAGAGGACTGTTGGTACAAAAATCTTAATTAATTAAATGCTGTGATGCAGGTGTTTGGGAAAAGCAGAAATTTAGACTAGACTGTGACTGATCAGAGAAAATTTTATTTCAAAATGTTGTCTTTTCCTGAATTTCACCTTGTTTTGTCTGATAAATAGCTTCAATGATTCCTATTTGAAGACATTTTTGACCTTTCATAACTTAATTCCTGTTTAAAAACAAAGCTTGGGTTTCATACTCATGAGCTTCCTATTATCCCAAAATGTCAACAGAAATTAAAGCTTCATCTAAAGTGAGAGCTCAGATCTTCAGAGGCTACAGTGACATTCGCTACTTTGCAAAACGATTCATGACGTCTAACCATTTTTTTCCAGTATTTTTTAACAAACATGACTCAAAGTTGCTCTGAAGTGTCTCAGCTTGATCTGAATAGGTTAGGCCTTGCAAGATATGCGTCACAGTTGCTGACAAGAGAATTTCATATTCCACTTGAGCCGAGCGAGGTCTCCATGTAAATCTGCATCCCTCTCCCCACACCGCGCCAGCTCTGCAAGTTGACAGACTGACCGCAGGCAGCCATAGCAGCAAGACAAGAGGACAGGAAGGCAGAGAGCGAAAGCAGAAAGTGGGTCAGCATCACGTCTTGTCAAGTCCAATGAAATTTTCCTGAGATTTCTGGAAGTCAAAGTTGACTGATAATTCACTTTCATACTGTTCTTATATCTATTTCTGTCAAAGCCACAGGCAACTTTCCTGACAAATAAAGGTGAGTCATGCAGCATCTGGCAAAGTAAAGCAGCAACAAAAGTAGCTGTGGGAAACAGGCTGACGGCTTCATGAGACCATGGTATCCAGGAATAGCATTGATGAGAGCAACTGACAAGGGATGAGCCCGTATGATACATGAGTGGAGGGCTAGCTCGCTGCATGTCTGCTTACCACAAACATGTCATTCCCATGTATATTTCAGTGTCTGAGAAAAACAGTGAAATGAGTGGGAAGATACAGGTTTCCCTAAGAATAGAAAGTTCCAGAAGAGCACAACATAAATAGAGGGAGAGAAAAACTATTTTAAAAAATGAACAATTATAGCCTTTAGAAAAGTAGAAGGGGTGAGGGTGAAACTGGAAAGCAAAGGTGAATTCACTAATGAGCATCCGGAGACGAAGGACTGACAAGAGGAGGAGAAGGAGAGAGGCAGTGAAAGAAGGCACCAGAAAGAGAAAGCCTGGGAGCAGTAAGTTGCTATGACGTTGATCCTGAAGTGACGTCAAAGCTAGTCACTCATACATCACCGTGGCAGGGAGGGGGCGGGGCCACAGATCAGAGCGAGCTTTGCGGTCAGACAGGGTTGGGGCAAAGGAAGTTGAGAAGGAACAATGTAAGCGTATCACAGTAAAAGAAATAAATTATTGGAGTCATCAAAGAGAGTATACCTGTAAGACAGAAGCAAGACTAAACTCAGCTGCTTATCACATTTCAAACAATCCATTATGCTAAAACCTGCCTTCACTTTGTATGTCAATATGTATAATCTAATAAATGTTTTTTTTTTTTTTTTAAATAGCATCTGTCCTTTTCTTCCCAGCGATGAACTGGCGAGCTGTCCAGGGTGTACCCTGCGATTCACCCAAAGACTGCTGGGATGTGGGCTCCAGCTTCCCCGTGACCCTTCATCGGGTTAAGCGGTTAGGATAATGAATGAATGAATGAATGAATGTTCTGTTCTTTGTCCAGTGTTTTGTTGTAACCAGACTCATAGCCAGACCTTCCATAAGTTAGCCTCTTTGTCACTGCAATATTACTTGGCAAATGGCATTCAATCTGTTCCTTTTATGTTGATATTTTAACTGAAATTCTTAATGAATGTAATGTATCAAATAATAATGGAAGCATTTAGCTGTCCCTTTCTTAAAAAAAAAATTGGGAGCTTATAACACGAAATAATCGGCTTAGCGTAGTGGTTAGCACTGTGTGAGAAGGTTGCTGTTTCGATACTCGACTGGGAGTGAAGGGCTCAAACTGAGGTCTTTCTGTGTGGAGATTGCATGTTCTCCCCATGTCTCTCCTGGTACTCCAGCTTCCTACCACCGTCCTAGGACATGTTTGGGTAATTGGTTACTCTAAATAGTCTAGGAGTGAACGTGAGCGTGAATGGTTGCCCTGTGATGGACAGCGACCTGTGTACTTCGCCTCTCGCCCAACAGATACTGGGACAGGCTCCAACTCCCTCAGTCGGGCTAAGCGGTTAGGAAAATGAATGAATAAACTGTATTGGTCTTTAAATGAAGAAACGATGTATGCAACAGATACGAGAAATGTCTAATTTACTATATGCACTAGGGTTGTTCTTTTGACTCTGTTAATAAGAGGATAAAGTGAACGACAGTGAAGTTTGGAGAACGTTGTACCCAAACAGGACTACCTCTTTGTGCCGGCTACTTTGCTAGTCCCATGGGCTTTATCACTTAAATTTTAGTTTTCAGAAGACAGCTAGGCCGGAGGTGTAACCACGAGTACATATTAACCAAAAGCAACGCAAAGCCAGACACACACACACACGCACTCTCTCACTGGTTATGTACTGTCCAATGTGTACATTAATAAATCAGAGTAGAGCAATTATTCCTTCACAAAAAGAGCAAAAATATTTCAACTTGACAAGAATAATTCGGATAAAATGTGTTTTGCTGGAACATTTATTGGCCACAACATATGGATAGAGTACTCTGAAATTCTTACAACATGAGAGGCTCCCAATTTTTTAAAACCTTATAATTTTAAACTCATACCTCACATTTGCATAAACTAATGTATTTAGGTGGTTCTAAGGTTCTGGACTAAAAACTAAGACTGCAGGTAAAGAATCAACCACATTCTACATTTCAGATGTCTTACATTTTAGAATGAAGGGAACTAAATCTGGACTTGAGCAAAACACCAGTCAGTCTCTAGCATCCAGGAGGCATCCATGCTTTCCCAGTTTCACCAGAAAATGTGAATATCAATGTTTATCATGTGCAACACCTAGAGCAGGGGTCAACTCTAGCTCTCGAGGGCCAGGGCCAGACCTGCAGGTTGTAGATGTTTCCTGCTTCAACACACCCAAATCAGTTCTCCAGCAGGCTTATGCAGAACTCAACAACACGCTGTTGGACAACCATCAGGTATAATTCATCTTAAGGCAGGGAAACATCTAAAACTTGCAGGACACTGGCCTTCAAGGACCAGAGTTGGTGATTCCTGTCCCAGATGATTCACACTCTCAGTTTAGCATAAAGAAGTTTTCTTTTTGTTTTCTCTTGTGTAACTTTGAGTCTACAGAAAAACAGACCATAAAAAACAGAGGTGGCCGTCAAAGCCAATTTAATGTCTCCACAGGCATGAGAGCAAAGGTCAGGTGGAGGATCTGGAGTGGGTTTCAATCTGCAACTTCACCGCAACAGACAGCAAAACTAATTATTCATTAACTCACACAAATTGCCACAAATTGGTCGGTAAAAGTTGGAAACTTTAAATTTTCATTTGTCAATTTTCACCAGCGTTCATAATTCCACCAAGGCCGCCAGCTAAATCAGCTGTAGTGCAGAAACCTTCACACCTCGAACTTTTGAGATTTACAAATTGTAGCACTTAAGAGGCCCTACGACTTATTTGTTTTCTTTTCCCCTCCTTCTACCAGAGCGTTCACACAGCACGATACATCAATGGCAAAGGCAGCGAGGAGACAATGAGGATTACGCTCCCTCATGAATTTCAGAATCACACGGAAAAAAAATAAAATAGATGCACAAGTCTTGTCAAGCAATTATACTGAAATGCAAGCAAGCGATACACAGATGCACCAGCACACAACCACACACACCATCCGGCAAAAAAAAAAAAAAAAAAAAAAAAAGAAAGACATCCTAAATTTCAGCAAAATGGTGATTCATTTGTTTAACGCAGTCCTTGTATGAATAATCCCCCTTGACACATTTGATTTATTATGCAGGAAAACAATTAAACTGCGTTGGGGCCACTAAGTATTTGCTGCTGCCTCAGTTTCAAGCATTTTGATGCGCAGGCAAACGCACACATACACAGCCCCGGCATGTATAATGGCCCCTGTCGCCAAGATTCATCTAGTCTAGATTATGTTTTTTGAAAATAGCCAATTGCTGAGGCGTTCACCGTGTCAGTGGTGGGGGGGGGATGGGCTGTCTAAAGGGTTTGCAGGTAGATAAACAGCAGACAGATGCTGCAGGAGCGTTGCAGTGGAGTTCTGCTGTATCTGGTAAAAGACATTCAAACCAGAGATGCATTCTCATAAAAGGCACCAAATGAAGAAAAAATGCATTTATGAGAAAAATATTACTTTGTTTTAGTTAAGAGAAAGAAATTGGAGATAACTAAACGAACCACCGTCCCCTTGTGTTACCGTAATCTCTGCTTTGTTGAGAAAGATTTCTCTGAGTGTGAGCCAGCAGACGAGGCAGCCATGGTAACAAATGTGACCGGCTCATGCTGTGGGGATAATGTGGATTGTTGGTTGTTGGAGCACGGCCAGTTCTGCCAAGTTGTAGGGTGTTAATGACTTCGGACATTATCTAATTTTAGCGGCATAACTCAGCACTGGGCATCTGTACATCCAGCAGAAAGGGCATGAAACAGAAGGAGAAAGCCAAGAGGAAAGAATGGAATAAACGCACTGAAAGGAATAGGAATGGAATTTCCCTGGCTTTAGAAAGTGAAGGTGGGAATGAGTAGAAAGAGCTGGGAGCACAAAGAGAGCAGGGACAGGATGGGAGCTAAAGAGAGTGCAGGCGTAGAACCACGACAGGAATAAACGATGAGTCAGCCGAACTGCTTGTGGACAATATCACCTGCAAAAGCGTGCAAAAAGTATACGAAAGAAAATGTGAGATAAGGCAAAAAAAAAAAAAAAAAAAAAGGTAGGAAAAGGTGAAAATGGAAAGAGATGGGAGGAGAGGTGGGAAGCTGGAAGGGGAGGTAACGGAACAAGATCTATGAAAAATATGCACATTTCTATACCTGAGCATTCTGAATAATACACAATTTTTTTCTCCCCAACAGTTTTATTTAAATGAATGTGACAGTCAGCAGAAACAGAAATAAGTTCTGCTGAAGTGAAAGTGATGCAAAACTAGTTAAAAAATAAACAGTCAATGGGATGTCAAGGGACGTAGGGACCAGAAGTGGCAATAATCTGTTAATATGGATTATTTTTGCAATTCAGAATGATCAATGAGTTAAAATAAAGACATAGTATTATTATTATTTATTGAAGATTATTTCATTGCTACATGCAGTTATAATCACTGACTAAAGAACACAGACTGGCTGGTTAAAGCTGGGGTACATAATTTTGCTCTGAGACATTTTTGTACTCTGGGTGAAGCGGTTTCTTGTCCTCATAGTACTCTGTACATTTTGCAATCATAAACAATAAAAAAAAAAAAAAAAGAAAAAAAAAAAAAGATAGTTAGACCCCTCAGTTTACTGTAAATCTGTAAAAACTCTGACCAATCAAAACATTCGGGCCGAATTGAAGTTGTTCACTTCTTATATTTCGTAAGCTTTTTCATGGCTGAGAAAATGCAGGAAGGATTTCCCGACCCGGCTCGGTTTATTTGCCTCCTCCTGCTAAACAGCTGAGAAAGAGAAAACTGTTGGTGGAAAAAGCTGCGAACTTGAAAAAAGTGGGCAAGACAGGGTGCCACTGTCAGATCTTCCTAGCTCCCCAACATTACTTACCCCAGCTTTACGTACCGGCCACAGTGGCAAAAAGAAATCAAACATTTCACTTGACTTTCTAAAGCTCAAATATCATTGAAATATGTGCAATCTTGTCCGCAAACAGAGTTGAAACATTGTGCTGTCTTTCATTATATTTGAAAACAAACAAGACAGGCTACATTTTAAAAAAAAAAAAAAAAAAAAAAAAAACCCCACCATCTTTTGTGGAATTGTTTAGCTGACATGTTCTGCGATCCAACTCAGTCGGCACTGAAATCATTGCATGAACTGTGTAGCACTAAGATTATTCTCATAATTTAAAGAGCCATTAACAGATTCATCTCTCTGTCAAGCAAAATAGTGACAAGTGGGATCAACTTCAAAGGTGATGGTGCTGTGGCCTGTTTTGAAATTAATCAGGAGACGAGGGGTACAGTCAATGCCTGCAGTGACGCCAACTCTGCATCGGTTTTTTGTGGTGAGGAAGTAGCTGAAGCCGAAGGTCTAAATTTACCAGTCAATCTACATTCCTACCCTTAGCCATGGTCACAAGCTGTAGGAAGTAACAGAAAGAACGAGATTGCTAATATAAGCTGCTGAAATGAGTTTCCTCTGCAGGGTGACTCTCTCTTAAGAGATAGTGGGAGAAGTTTGGTCATCCAGGAGGGGCTCAGAGTTGAGTTAGATTTGCTGCTTCTCCATATCGAAAGGAGCCAGATGAGGGGGCTCAGGCATCTGCTTAGAACCCCTTCTAGACACCACCCTGGGGAGAAAATCAAGGATGCCCTAAAGGGACTAGATCTTCCTTTTGGCCTTGAGATGCTTTGGGATGCCTCAGAATCCCCAACTCCCTCCGATGAGCTGGAAGAAGTGGCTGCAGAGTGGGAAGTCTTGGCTCCCTGCTTAGGCAACTGCCCCCACAACCTGACCCCGCATAAAGATAGACGGACAGTAGACAAGATGCATTTACAAGAGGTCATTTATGTACCTGAATGCATCCAAGTTGGTACAGTTGGCTCTTGTTTGTGTTCGCCTTATCTTACATGGCACTTATCAGCTGGTTACAGGATGATTAGGTATTCAACAGGAGTACTGGCACAAGGACAGGCACAAGGACAAAGCTGCTGTCTGACTGCTGTTTATGTACACTAAGAAGCTTTCTTTTTTTTGTTTTTACTTTATAAATACAGCACATTACTTCATTATTCAAACATATGAATAAATTATCATCCATCTATCCATCCATCCATCTATCTATCTATCTATCTATCTATCTATCTATCTACAGAAAATGCAATGTCATGAGAGGAGAATTATGTAAAAAGTAGATACCATTTAATCCTACACAAGGCAGGGATCATCTTCTTCCCAATCCACCATGTTGTGTTATTTTACTAACCCTATATTAGGACAGAACGGCTTTAGCACCTTTTTGCAGTTTAGACAGCATTCATTTTTAAACACTTGGGTAGTTGGTCAAGCGTTCAGTTCAGAAATGGGCCAAAGGGCAGTGCTGACACCTATCGCTAGTGGCTACCAGGCACCAAGGCAGTCAGCCATCATCATGAACAAGTGACTGACATTTTGTGTAGACTATTAACAGTGTTTTCTGTATTGTTAAACCTCCACTAATAAATGCCATGGTTGCATAGATTTATATTTATAGTCTTTTTCACATGGAAGTCAAGGCAAGAGCCAAAAAGCAGAATACTGCAGATTGTGATGGTGCATGGCTGGATGTTGTAAAAGTAAACAGCTCCATTTTGCTATGAATCATGCAAACATGGCCTTGATGGTTTCTAGTTTCGCAGTAGTTTTAATCTTCCCATCCCTGGTGAGTCCTGCAGCTGTGAGTGTCTGAGAGTCTGTGAAATATCCAGAGAATAGAGAAAAGAAGAGAACACACCAGCAACACAGCAAACCCATTAGCTGGAGACCGTGATACATATCATCTCTCAGGTACCAAAGAAAGCCAGTTGATTTAATCCATCACTTCTGGATCCACACACTCACCTATTGCACTCTGATGTTATGTCAGCTGAACTCCCCCCTCCCCTTTGTTTCACCAACCGACCATCCAAGTATTTCCTGTCATATTTGCATTGCTTTTCCTTTTCCTTCCAGCCTTCCAGATCAGCAAAATTATCTACTGCACAACCGAGAGATTTAAAAAAAAAAAAAAGTGTTTCTCTTTGCATTTCAGGCAAACAGAGCAACATCCAATTTCATTCTAGACTGACCGTGAGCCTAAAATACAACCTGCAACTCATAAACTCAATCAAATCTTTAGCTGCTTTAACATTCAAAGATTTTTTTGCCACAGATTTGTCTCTGCAAACATTCTGCTGTTAACAGCTATACTGAAGAGACTGGTGAGAGGATATTAATATGGCAGAGATGCTGAGGGGTGGGTTTAGCTCTCAGAAGTACTGTAGATCTTAAGCGATAACTGACCACACTGGGGGGAAATTCTTAAAACTGGAGTTGCTGCTTTCATCTTCAAGGAACCTCATGGGACACATTTATTGTGTTCACTATAAAAGCACCAAAAGTTCCTGATGCAACAATAGAAATGCTTGATACTGTATAAAAGAAAACTAAACCGCGTGACATTTACGTTTCCAAAGAGATAGTTGTGATTTGACTTGCTGATATCATTTGATAGCTAGATAAACTGATAAACTCTTGATAAATCTTCATAGAGAGCCTCACTACTATTTTTTGATGCATTAATCCAGCCCACTGGTGACACTAACATGGGGTTGCGAATATCAAGTACAGTTACTATGAAAACACTTTTCAGTAAATAAACTACTGTATCAGAGAGTCTGAGCAACTGAACACTCAACACAGGTTAAACTACGGCGAATAGTTTAAAAATGTCAATTTCATCAGTTTAACTATTCAAGTAGATTATCATTGCTGATGGAAATTTTTAGAAATATTGGATAGTCTGATTGATAATTTAAAAAGGAGATCTACATAAAAGGACAGGACATATATGATAAAAATCTGATCATTTTATCTGAATGAGCTTCATAACTTCATCTGTCTTACAGTCTGACAAAAACATACACACAAAGGAATAAAACAGGTCATTTTTTTCTAAAACAAAAAAATAAACATTTTAAAAAGTGGATGATGCAGGATGGCACAACCAAATTCACTTGTGTCAAAAACAGAGTCCTTCCCACAGAAGTCAAAAAACAAATGCCAGTCCCACTGGAATCTGATGAGGACTGGATTTGTTTGCTTTGGCATGTCAATCATTATGTCTGCTGGGTTATGGGTAAGCAATGGAACTGAACTCTATCATAAATAATTCATCTCTCCATCAACTGAGAAATTTACTAAATAAAAAAAAAAAGAAAGAAACAACTCCACTAGAGAGCAGAAGAGAGAGAAAAAACAAAAAACAGTTTAATGATCTTGAAGACAAAACCTGAGTGGACGTTTAAACCTTGGATTTTAACCAGGAAAGAGAGGAGAGGGTGTACAGAGACACACAAGAAACTGCAAGGCTAAAAAGTCTGTGACTCCCTTTCCTCTTGTCTATGAATAATGGATGTGGCAAATGGGACCCAGCATATGCATTTAGATCGCTTCATGTATTACCCTTCCAAAGCGGCAGGAAGGAAAAGGTTTTATTAGAATGCTACTTAATGCTAAATTAACCTTTAACACATTCACTCCGCTATATCGCAAGCCTTGGTTTTTATACGCGTTCCAATAGCAATGAAATGCTTCCATTAATCTAAACAGAGAAAAATTACTTACAAAGCTAGAAATATTTTACAACCAGCACAGCCGAACAGTCCCCGCACTGCCCCAAAGCAATCAAAGTGCACTGCGTTCTTTGTGTGAGCTCTCCCTCGTCCCTTTTCTCTTTTGATTTGGATTCGCAACACAAACACAAACTCAGCCCCTGGCGCTGATATCAAACAAATCTTTTCAAAAGGTAGGACCATGGGAGATTAGCCACTGTTGGCTTCTAATGTGTTTGAATGTGCCAACCAATGCAGAGCCAGGCCTCACTTTCAAGGTGCCTGTGAGCTGTCCATAAAGCAAAGATCAGCGTATTGCCAAGCATGCAGTAGCGCCTCTCTAACTGCATAGCCACATCCGTTACTCAAGGGTGTAAAAAAATGGACTTATAGGAAAAAAAAAAATGAGAAAAAAGATCAGACCATAGATTTCTAAAGTGGCTTACCCTGAAACAATGATGAGGGGAAAAAAACTATCATTGTGTTGGCACTTAAAGACTCATCACTCAATATAATCAATTAATATATCCAGGCTGATGGATTGAGGTTTCTGTACAGAACTCCCTGTTGGTATGAATTTTGTTGTGTCTGCTTTAGGGCTAATTAAACACCAGTGCTAATGTGGTATAGCTGTCACTTTTCCCAGTTGAAAAGGCCATCCTGCCAAGTCTCATACAGCATATAAAAGATTAATCTTAATGTCCTTTGCTCTTTGATTAATGCAAGACAGACAGCGGAGTATTCCCAGCACTTAACTGGAGACTATCAGTGGTCTAGCACACAGACACGATGAGGACAGCAGGGTGGCATTCACAGTAGGAAAGGTGTCCTTCAACTAGAGTACCAAAGTTTAAGCTTCCCCATGTTGGTGACCATCTGCCATACTGAAATGTCTGAGCTGCTCTGTGGCACTACCAAGCATCTACAGGTTGCAGGAAGGTAAAAGACAAGCTAGGTCGGTAAAATGGATGACTCCTACGTGACTAGAAATAGTTTGGATTTATTTTCTTTTATGTCAAATCCTACTTGACATGGATTGTTATCCAAATCCCATCTTGGAGGTCTAGCTGGACAGTGTTTGGAAAGAGGGAGGCACTTTCTAAAAATACTTGGCAGACAACTGCGTGAATCATCTTTCTATCAGAAGAGAAGCAAAAATATCTTTTCCAACATGAAATGCCTTGTGGTTCCAGTTCACATCAAACTGTTATAAAAGGATCTAAGCCACTCATCTCTGGCTGCTAGTGTAGGACACTGATTAGTTCTAAAACTGTGCAGAAGCAAGACACAGAAGCTTGCAGCTTGACTAGAGAGCATCTTTCATGATCATGATTTGGCAAAAAATCAGCAACAGTTCAAGGTCAGACTTAACAACCAAGCAAATCTCTCGACTAAAATTATTAAAAACCCTGAACTGAGAGAAGTGTTCAAGGATAGAAAACAAAGGATTTAGGTGATGCAGTGGCATTTGATTTTTTTTTTTTTTTTTTTTTTAAAAACCTCAGGAGATAATAAAGGACAGCGTTCTATGTAAATGCAAGGATTAATACCAGACGAAGGATGCACAGCCGCATCAACAACACATACTTGCATGATTCATCTTTCCATCTGTGCAATGTGAATGTCTATATATGACTCTTTTAGTTATGTTTATAGTGCGACAGAATGTAACAGCCAGGTCAAGAAAGAAGAGAGGATGGCGATGAGGCAGACCTGCACATAATCACATCACTCACCATATACAAGCTTTTTTTAGGGGGAGGGGTCTGAAGTGAGTGCAGAGTGCAACAAAAGCCGTTGCGTAAGTCAAGAGGATTGTCCCTGTTTGTAAATGTGTGTGTTTGTAGACATGTGCCACGCAGTGCAGAGGACACACAGGCCAGGATGTATTCCATTTCATCACTGTGCGTTAAGCAAAAGTGTGTTTAGTGAGTGGGTGGGGGGGGAAGAAATGGGAGCAGAAAAAAAGAAAGCGCATCCTCTGCGCTCTGCTGCTAATCCCTTCTGTCGCCTCCCCGCTTCTCTCGCTCGTACCATCTCCGTCGTTTTTATCTGCATCGTCTCTCTGTCTGATCCTTCTTTCTTCTCATTTCCTCCTCCCTCTTATTCCATCACTCTTCCAGGACTCCTGCTGCGTAGCCGACATGTGTTTGTGCTGTTATTCAGAACACACCTGTGAGCATACACACGAGCGTTTTAACTAAACCCAGCTGGTGGGCTGTGTGTATCCATGATTGGCAGAAAGGTGACCCCTATGCATTGGCACCAAACTGATTCAGTTCTTTTGAACAAGAACTAAATATGTATGTATGTGTGTGTGTGTGTGTGTGTGTGTGTGTGTGCGCACCTGAGTGCAGTTCTGTGTGCCGACAGGTTTATTTGGAGCATCAATCCACTTTTTTTTCTTCTTTCCAGACATCATCTGTGCTTGTTTCCATTGTAGTATCTTATTTCCCCCCCCAACATCGCTACCTCCTCAGAGACTATGAGGAAGGAGTAAACATGTCAAATGAATTGTTACATATTTGTTGCTCTGTAAACTGTGTCTTGATGTTGACTTTGAAATAAAGTGACAGATTCTTAGTTAATTTGCTAAATTTCTACTTCATAAATGTTTCAAGACTTACGTGGAATCTGTCCTTTTTTTTTTTTTTTTTTTTTTTTTTTTTTTTTTTTTTGTCTTGTCCAGCATTTAGGCAAGCAGAAGGATGGTCTGGATGCTGTGTTCTGCTGAGCAAATTTTCTCTGCCAAGGGAAGCTTTATAGATATAATGATCCCCTTGACTTTCTGAATTTTTATTTTATTTCTATATTTATTTTGTATTGTTGTTTGAATTGTAGAGTTTGTACTGCTGGATCTGTCCTTTTATAATAATAGGTAGCAACCGAAACTTGGGTGTCAAACATGATAATATTTGACATGTTGTGCTCACAGACCTTCGCTGCAACAGCTCTCTTTGTTTTTGTTTGGGGGTTTTTTTGTTGGGTTTTTTCTTTTCTTTTCCCATTTTACGAAGGGTCATTTTGTACTTACTTCTGTCTTCAGCAAATGCAACATTGGACTTCGATCACATGACTGTCTCAGCCAAGAATATCCAGCTGCTTTATCTTAAATAGCCGTTTGGTGGATTTGACTGGGATTCTCTTCAAATGGAAGTTACATCTCTGCGTACATCTTTTCTTTTGTAATCAGAGATGAAATCATCAATAAATCTTATTGTTAACTGTTCCATTGCTAGCCATGCGTGGTACGTTTGCCAGATGAGCTGTTCCACTGTTTCTACATGCGTCTCTTTTCTGGCATTTTGATAGAAGTTAACCATTGTTTTATTTTGCAAACTTCTGCTTCTGGAGCGTCACCAGATGTTGACATCTTGTGGTGAATCCTCTGAGGTTTTAGCCATGAAGTTCTCTCTAAATCATCCATCCATCCATTCTCTAACTACTTGTCCCAATTCAGGGTCACAGGTACCAGTAGCCTAACCCAGCAATCATTGGGCAACAGGCAGGGTACACCCATGACAGGTTGCCAGTCCATCACAGCTCTCCAAACCAACGACAAAGAACAATATTTGCTTAGATCCTGGAGAGCATTCTTAACTAGCTACGCCGTTGTAAACAGATGTTTCTTCACTCTGCAATTGGTTTTTAGTTCACAGCCAAGACACTTGCACCTAACTTTCTCAAGTGACATTTTTTCAGTTTGTTTATTTCTTCTGTATATTTCGGCCATTCATGTCAAAATCCAAAACTACATTATAAAAGCCAATCCTAGTTTGGGCTCTCTTGTCAGACTATATTTCCTATTTATTTGCCAAATGAAGCAACTGAATTAGTTTGGATTAAGTTTTAAGATTCTTTACTGAATTCACATTATAAGCCAGGTTCAATTAACTACAAAAAAAATTTTTTTTATGTATGATATATAATTAATGGAGCAATTAAATAATTTTAAAGAAGCCACATTATTTTGAATATAGCTGTACAGTAGTTTGGTTGCACCAATGCTTCATACCTAGAAAGTTCCTGATTTGGTTTGAGCCTTAGACTTAGGTTTTCAGATACTCTGGCTTTCTCTTGTTGTCAAAAAATTGCATGTCAGATTAATTGGAAATCCTAAGATGTTCAAGATGTCAAGCATGTATGATGTTTTCATACATAAAACAACAATAGTCCCACTACACTGTAAAACCACATGAAACCTGTTGATTCCTTGGGGTTACACTGCACCAATTAAGGCTCACACACATAACAAAGATGCATGTGTCCTATGTGACCACAAGGTACCGGTTCACATAAAGCTGTAACTGTGCATATATGGATCTTATTAAAGTCTTTTAATCTTTATTAATTATACACATTTGAGATTGTATTTAAAACTTCTGACATCTCTCTCCTGAACATAGGTTTTAATCAATGTGGGCGTATCAGGAGCTTTTCAAAAGTTTAGCGATTTCACTCAATGCTTTGAAACCCCTCTAAACGGTCAGCTGACCCCAGCAGCAAGTACAGCTCAAATCATATTTTCTAAAAGGGTCATTTCACAACAAAAACCACAAAATGTGATGTGATGGAACATGGCAACGCACACAGACAGCCGCCCCTCCAGGCTCAGAGGGATTGAGTTACTGATACGTTGAGGATAGATATCGCATTCCCCCATACATATCTTCATTTGGATGTTGTTGGCATGACAATTACATTTGCATCCACTTGACAGTCCTTGCAAGATGTTGAGTTTGATGTAGTTTGACTTATGATTCAATCCAAGACAGTTTTTTTGGTTTTGTTTTGTTTTATTTCCCACTTTCGGCAAATCTTTTGATTCATTTTGCAGGGATGAACAGGAGTCATGGTGGCATTAATTACAAGACCACTGGGAATCTGAGCATCACAGGTCTGATTCAAAATTATTTCATAAGTGTGTTTGAATCCCAAAGCTGTCACATCACATTAGTGGCAAACAAAAAGGTGTGCAGTCACAAATAGTAGCAGATCCCTTCTTATGAAAGTAAGCATAGACCAACGGGCTGCACACAGAAGGGAAAGTTTTAGATCAGTATTTTCTGCATTTTTAGGTATCAAACCTAGAAAGGTTAATGTTCATGTATTTCCTTATTACCCAAAACTCAAAAACAATGTTGAAATCTTTTTATAGCCCAACTATAAAAACACTCAGACCATCCTCTAATCTGATGAAATAAAGATTAAATTAAAATCTACTGGGCCATAATTCCCAACAACTTGCCTGGAGGAAAGCAGGCACTGAGACACATCTCATAAACACAAGTCAATGCAAAAGAAAAAAAAGGGGCGATGGCGGCATTATTCTGTACAGATGTTTTTTCTGTAAGTGGGCTTGGATGTTGGGAGAGATGGATGCCGGAAAATATTAAACAATGTTTAGTTAAACCCTTTTCTAGACTACTCAGAATCTCCGTCACAGAGCAAAGACTTACATTTCAACAGTGACCTGAAGCATGCTTTCAAGAGGAATGACTTTGGGAAGACTGTGAAACTCCTGGCGTCACTCAGTCAGACTGGGCATTCACCCAGGAAAGCATCTCTGGAGAGACCCCGAAAATGGCTTTGTATCAATGAACCACTTCCAAACTGGTGGATTGTGCCAATAACTATTGGAAAAAAAACTTCCAAAGAAAAGATGTGCCAAGCTTGTAGGATAATTTCACAAAGACTAAGGGCTTTAATGGAGTACTATCTGATAGGTCTGCATACTATGTTTAACATGATATGTCTATTTTTTTTTTTTTTTTTTTTTTTTACACTAAATTGACTTAAAACACAAAGGAAAGTTATGTTTTGTGTTGCACGGCAATCTCAAAGGACAGACAGTAAATGAACACAGAACAATCACAGACTGCTACAATGGTCTTGGCTGTTATAAATGCATAGCAGTGTAGCAACAGCTTCTAAAAGTGAGCACCAGGTTGTAGATGCTAAACAGCACAAGTCTGTTTGTTTGTTTTTTCTTCTCGCAATGACCATATAAAAAAGCCAAATGCCTTTTAATTCTCTTATTATTATAATGTCTGATTTAAATGGTTCAGAGCATGGTTTATCTCCCTTTCTGGTCATAATGTCAAATCTGCAGCAGCAACAATTGTTCATGTGTTCACCAATGTCTTCTCTTATCATGGTATCAGCACTAATCAACACCCCACTTCTAAAAGAAAGGCAATAGTGTTGCTAAGCACCAGACAGGAAGAGAAATCAGGCCAATAGACCCCAAATGAGGCTTAATGGGGGCCTAGTGGCATGGCTGGCTGAGACCTCTCCCACTGTCTGTTCATCATTCACTCCCACTGGTGTCTGCAGATGACAGATGCTTCTGGCTTATCAAACAAATTAGCTGCTTCATCACTGAAAATAAAAGTGGTGATGCACAAGCTGTATGCATGTCCTTTCCTTTACAGAGACTGTTGTTTTTCTGAGAGAGACAAGTAGACAGGAAATGGTGCGATTGACTCCTGCTTTGAAACTAGACAAACAACCAACATGTGGTGGCTTCTGCTTGGACAGCGGTCTAATTACGGTTAGGTCAGGAGCCAATTGTTCCCCTTCCAATTTCTGCAAATTCCACCCACACAACACCAGGGCTTGAGTCACTGAGCTGAATGGCTGCGACATGGCTCCACTCCATGTGCAGACACTCCTACAGTGTACTTCATTTGCCTCTAATTTTTTCCTCCTCCTCTTCTCTCCTCTAAACTTAGACACAACTTTGAGTCTATAATGATGTCATCCTTTAACTCTTCCTGTTGCTTACCATCTTGTCTCTTTTTGACTGCAGGGCTTTCACCCTGCTTGCGTTGCGATGAATGATAAGCCAAGGTCACATCTACACCACTTCAGGTTTTAAAGCTTTGCTCTATACTTGAACTATTTGTGTGGTCTCTAGTGATGTGAAAAATCATAGCACACTTACAGAATCTGCCACTCTGAATCATGCAAAAAGCAAACATGCACAACAAATCACAGTGCTTTGTCTATGGACAAACCCCCTCCTCTCCCCGTCTTGCCTCCAGTCCTGAGATGTTTGTCTTAACATCCATGCCCTACCCCCACCATTCCAATATAAACATCACAACAGAAACCACAAATGTGCTTCAGACAGAGCAGAGCAACAGCCCCATGGCCAGTTTCTTACCACACACAGACACACACGCTGGACATTAACTCCTATGCACTTAATATAGACCTATAGAACACACACTAACAGGCTGAGAGCTGTAGAGAGGGAGAGGACTGTGTGCACAACAGCCATGTGGCAAAGCATTAAAGCCTGAGTCATCATGCCAAGTGACACATGTGTGCATCTTCCCTGCTGGCAGTCATGACTGCATACTAAAGGGCAGTCCACAGAGGCGCAACAGGGGAACTGCAACCGGCCAACGTGAAGATTTGCATTGGTCTCACTGGCAGGCAACGGTTTTGCCAAGTCCTGGGCAGAATCACAGCCACAGTTGACTAAAGTTGAGGACATTGCCTTTACTCTGGCTAAGTCTATTACAAAATGCCATCTATTTAGGCTGGCAGCAGCAAGGCTTAAGTCACTGAGCGGATATTTAGAACCTACTTTCCTCAGATGAGGAAAATTCCAAACATTTGTTAAAAATGTTGCTGTCAGCAAGAAAAGGAAATAGGGAATGCTGCAAACCAACGATGGACTGTCAGCTGAGGCAAAAAATAATTGGAATATGACAGAGCAAGGCACTGATCAAACAAAGTGCAGCTAACCCATATGGAACAAACTGCTATGCAGGGTGTGCAAAGTGTACATTTTTTGAAGCTACACTCATTATTACTCTCCAAGGCAACAATGAGCAAAAATACTAATTTCCTCTGAAGTAAAAGCTACATTTGGACTCAAATGTGGATGCTGAGTGCACATGTAGGGCTTTTGAAACACTGTCAGCAACACTGACAGTAAAAGCAGCTTTGCTTTGCAATTACATGTTTGCAGGCTTGCAACCAAGTAATGATTAGCTTACGTTAAAGCTAAATTGTGTGCACTGGCATTGGAATAAAAATACCTCTGCAGTATTCAACATGCGTTCCCATATTCCTCATTTATTCATTCACACACCCAACTGTGTCAAAAGCAAAGCTGAGGTCAACGTCTTCTTCAAGGGGTGCTTTGCGACATTAGACATTAAAAAAAAAAAACCTCCACTTAGCAGACAACCTGCTCCATCAGAACTGCACAAACAAGGATGTGTTGCAATAGGGGGGCTTACATGCAAAGGAGCTGACTTCAGCTGGGACGCTGAGAAAAACAGAAATAAAAGAAGGCAAATCTTATCAAATATTTTACACACAAAGAATAGAAAGCATGTAAATGTTGAAATTGAGCCATCATATAATTTCATAAAAAATATTAGCTCATCTTGAATTAAATAGGAACATAATGATGCCGCAATCTCCAAGATAGAATTATTTCCATCTTTAATGCAGCTTCCTAAGGACCCAAGGATCATATGCAGAGCATTTTAATTATATTATGAAGAATAGATAGTGGAATATTCAAAGACCCAATTTTATATCAAAGAATATTATTCTAACATTGCTCTACTATTTGTAGATGCAGTGTTGTTAAACATCTCACCAGTTTTACTTCTGAGAGACTCAACTTCTCTAAGGTGCTCTTTTTTATATAATCATGTTACTGACTTGTTGGCATTTAATATAGTTGTAAAATTTTCTGCCAGCTGTTTTTTTTTGTTTTTTTTTTATTTTGCAGCTACAATCAATTTTAAGATCAGATCTTGTTCACATGACAAAAGGAAACGTCTCATTTTGAATATTTAAGATCTTTTTTCTGGTGAAAAAAAAAAAAAAACTGCTCGACATGTCGACATAACTGAATTCCATTTTTGTTTCTACACAGTTTCCAAACTATTAGAGGTTTGAAGCTACATTTAAAAAAAAAAAAAAAAAAAAAAAAAAAGATAGCTTGTGCTTATCCTAGCATGCGCGTACATAGACAGGCACATGTGGTTGCAGCTTCAATTTCACATTGCTTAAATCTACAACAAATGGGTCTGTTTGTACTCCTGTAGAACCAAGAGGTAAAAACAGCACCAACGGTTAGGTGAATTGTTGACTAATGTACTCTCTTGTCAGGCTCTTGAAGCAACATCAAAGGTACAAACAATCCATTATGCAACACTTTTTGTTGAAGACAGCCATTAGTACTCTCACCAATGAAATACATTACCAGATGAATACATACTATTGGTTATTTAATCTTTGAAATAAAGATGAAGCCAATTTTTTTTTTTTTTTTTAATTTACAGGAAATGAATAATGTGGTCTTGAAATATAATGACTACTCTGAATGGGTTTCTAACCAGCTGGGCAGTTTTAAAAGGTTTTAGTTGCTTTTCTACTATCTAATGGTTAATACACTGCTTTACAATGTGGTTGTGTTGTAGGTGCTCTTCCTCTACAAAGTCATAACTAGATATTCAAAGAGTAAGAACGTTTCACTTCCTTTTTATTTGTATAATAAAATTTTGTTTAAGAACTACATTATCAAAAACCAAACATAAATTTAGTTGAAAAAACTATTAAACAAAGTAAAAAAAAAAAAAAATAGATTATAAGGAAATAGATTATTTCACACATTTTGGAAACTACTTCTTTTATTTTTTTCCTTTAACTTTACGTTTCTGATTAGGTTCAGGCTTTTTATATGTCCAATCTTTTATTTGTATAATTTGAGATTGTTAAGTTATTGTACTTTTGACTCAAAAATCAGATTGAGCACATAACACATTTTAAAGAACACATCAGCTTTCTCAAAATGAAAAAGCACTTCATAAGTAAAACATGACTGTGCAACAAGTTGTGTGTGCTGCAGGTAGAGTAGGACAGCTCTAATAACATTTTAAGGCAACCAACTGCACTTAAATAGTTGCAAGTTAATATTATCTAGTTTAAGTATGTATTTCTCAATAAGCCTTTAAGCAACACTGTCCACACTGCAGACTAGGCTTTTTAGCTACAGCTGACAGAGATGCTAATACCTTCCAGCTGGAGTTGGTTTAGTTAAGTATGTAGAAATGAGCCTTTAGCAAAGAAGGTAAAGACCATGAAATAGAAAAGCCAGACATCAAATGATGTCTGGGACTTGAGCTTTAATGCAATAAAAAATTTAAGAAATAAAATAAATGCAGAAATTACTGGATGTTGAGGCCTTGCAGAGGTTAAATAAACATAAATATAGAAACCTGAGGCAAGGATAAACAAGTATTTGTATTCGGCTGAATTCACAGTTCTATCTGAGTATACTATAGGAGCATTAGGCAGACACATGCACGCACACACATCTTAGCACACATGAATATGGTGATAACCAATTCCTCAAGGTGCGGCACCTTGGGGACCTTTGTCAGTTCCTCCTCTGTTGTTTGTCCTGTTTATGTATGTGAGTGCATGTGCCTGTGTGTTCAAGACCTTACAGACAGGAAAGGAGCATCTGGATCCTCGTAAGGTCATAACCATTTACACTGCTCATGGCCATTATGTGCCACTAACTGTTTGTTTCCTGCACTCCAACAAACAGCAATGCTTTCTGTCTCTTCACACACTTGTTACACTTCATACGTAGCTATACAGTGGTGTGCAAACCTTTGGACACGGTTCCCGAATGTTTTTCAATGTAAATACAAGTAAGTATGAAAGGTTTAAGAAAAATTACAGTTGTATAATATTTACATTTTTAGCTGCAAGTAGCGGAGAAATTGGTGCAAATGTAAAAAACGTAAACTTTTGGCATTCAGGTGATTTGAAACGGCTTTCTTAATGGTTCTGTCAAGATTCTGCCAAGGACACAGCTCTGTGCACCCCTGGCCAATCAACATCTTTTTAGGTTCTTTATTTATCCAATGGGATTGATTCATCACCTGCTAAACAAAATCCCTCCCCTGCTGTCCAAATGCACAACCACTAATGCTGCAAAGCTAAGTGGATGAAAAATAAACAATCCAGTGCCAGCAGACACACCTGAGGAAAAAAGGTAAACATGGGAAAAAACTGAAGATAATTTAGACATTTCTTTAAATAAAAAAAATACTTTTATACATTTCCCTTGGATGGAAAAGGAGGCTTGGCCAAGACCCACACAATGTTAAATTAAAAAAAATTTTAAAAAAAAAAACCCTACAGCCGATACGTGGCCGAGGACAGAGTTGGACGGATTTGTAATCAAAATGAGAATCAGAATAACCTTTATTATAATTGTGCAATGCAAGATGACATTTGGGTGTTTGGCACAGAAGCGGTTTAAAAAAATCTGAATAAGATAAAAATAAAAATTTTAAAAAGTCATCCCACACATTGTTTTTTTTTTTTTAAAAAGCTACTAGTAACATTTACCTGCTGCCTGCAACACAGCCTCAAAACACTTATCAGCTGCCCTGCTTTACATGAGAGAAGTGCTTTTATACAAATTCAGTCTAACAACAACATCAGATTCAAATCTAATATCCAGAAGTCTTGCAGTCAAATGAAAGCTTACATTTGTATTTCTAGAAGTCAGTTCATTCCCCCGCTATGTCTTCATTTCCTCATAAACTAAGTGTTCTCCCGCTCTGTGGACAATGTTCTTTTACAGACAAGCATATGAAGACCTAAAACTGCTGATGGCTGTGAAAACATTTGGGAGAGCTGAGTGCAAACATAATATTATAACATTTGAGTTTCTTAATCACGCGTATGAAAAAGCCATGTCTCCTATACTTTTTAGAAATATAATTCTATAATTTGGCTCAAAATGTTGACATTAATGTTTGAAATTAGACTTTAGGACATTTGGATTTTTACACTTTAAAAAAAATCTACAGTTGTTTCTGGGTACATAAACAACTGCGTGTTATCGCACTGCACATCATTTCTAAGATACCGAAGGATCTTAAAGGTTCCACTTTTGGCCAAAAAACTGATCATAATAGAACCTGGTACAGTGCAAAAATAAGTCCTACAAAGGATGCAAAGTCATTACACAACAGCATACCTCACTGTGTTTCTTTGTTCATGAATAATGGTGATATATCTATAACGATTCTCCACAATACCACCTTTACTTTGTGTAATTGCCAGGTCAGAATTAATTGTCGAATTGTATTATTTTTTCAATCTCAACTATGTTTATAAAGTGCATAACGAGTATTAAAAACACACACACCCTCTTTCAAAATAAGCTTTCCAAAGTCTGAATAAGTTGGGAGAGGATAATGTAAAAAGACAAATAAAAAATAAAAAATAAAAAAACATGAAACATTAATAGGATGGGAGCAGAGCCCCCTGATCCAGGCGGGGGGATTACACACAGCAGCTACACAAAAATAATGAGATGTAGTGAATCAGGAGGGAGACCAGGAGAAGAAAAAAAGTCTGGAAAGCTCATTAGAAAGATCCTACAATCTTAAATTAATGTAACAATTAAATTCCTGGAAAGATGAATGAGAGAAAGAAGATTGTAGAAGAAAAAAAAAAAGCTCAGCAACATTGACAGTTCTACTGACAACGCCACGGCCCTGCATGGACCTGGAGGTCATACGAAAGTCAGGGAGAAAAGTGAGATGACAAAATCTTTGTACCTCACAGCTCTCTGCGAGTCAGTCCCCTTACAAGTACCACAGGGACTGTGGCAACCTGACAGCTGGAGTTTGACTCAACCATGCCACACTTCCATACCCAGCCCACAATGTCAAGCAAAACCACAAACTCTCAGCCACCACAGTTCATGTTATAGTCATGCAAGAATCTATTTATAGCTTTTCTTTTCTTAAACTGTCACAAGACAGTGCTTTCATTCAGCCACAGAGATGCCTTTTATTCAGTCGGGTCACCTTAAGAACAAAAACACAACTGTTTAATTAATTTTTTCTCACTTGCTTTAGAGATCAGTTGTGCTTTCCTGGTATGAGAGAATCTGAACAAACTCCATGGAGTGAATGTGTTCACACAGTTCATACTGAAGGTAATTAACAGAAAGATTCTCATTCAACTTCAAAAAATGCATTTTAAATCATCTCGGATGGGTTATGCACCGTTGATGTCATGTGCAATTTGTTCAATGACAGTGATGGTTTTATGAGATGGTGGATTTACAGCATGTATGATGAGGTGATATTTATATTGTTGGACAGGCACAAGCTATCAGCACAATTCATTATTTGCCAAAGGCAGGTCGCTACCAACAACTAGTACACCAATCCACCCATTGCAGAATTTTTTTCCTCTTTTCTTTCCAGACAAAGGGCAATCTGGAATAGTTGTTTTGATCGGCGGGAAACCGCTGTCTAAATGATTTTTGAGGTAGCCGCCTTTGATCCTTGGGGAGTTCACAAAGTGTCAAGATAATGAAAGCCTCAGACTTACAGATGAAATCAATAGGAGGTATAATGTTACCACAGGCAAGAGTATCACAAGTCCTGCATGAGAAGTCCCGAATCGATGACTTTAAACAAATCCAATAGTGTATAGGATACAGTATTTACTTTGAAAATTTGACTCTTGACTGAGCAGCGGTCAAACCCTTTGCTCAGGAGAATGCCTCTACATTAGAGAAGCATATCGACTTGTACTAATACGAGTGCAAATCAATACGGCACCAACGTGGTGCTCACAAGTGGCCGCAGAAGTGCTGAAAAGGCAGTTGCGTAAAGTCTTTCATAAATCACGAGACGGTGATCAAAAGCTTTGGTTGCTTTTCTTATGATAACACAGCACTTACGGAACAGATCAATCTGTGATCAAGACTGATCGGGGATCAAGGTGGAACTGTTACATGGAGTCCTGCTGAGCAACGAGGAGGAAGAGCGCGGCTTATAATGGAACAAAGACTTACAAGGGGTTTTTTGTGGTTCATACAGTTTTGAAGGATAACAAGATCTTGTAATGAAGGAGATCTATTCATTCCTTCCTTCATTATCCAAACCGCTGAATCCAATGAAGGGTCGCGGGGAAGCTGGAGCCTATCCCTGCAGTCTTTGGGCGAAAGGCAGGGTACACCCTGGACATCTCGCCAGTCCATCGCAGGATGAAGGAGATCCATAGCTAACTTATTTTATACAATAGCAAACAATCAAAGGAACAAAAAGAGAACAAAAACAACCAATGAATCAATAGACTGACTTGTTTACTAGTTAAACAAAAAGCACCAAACACAACCGCAGTGGGAATAGTGGGTGGGGGGGTGTCCTCGCTGAGCCCAGCTCAGTCAGTAAAGCAAAGTATACAGTACAGGTTTAGAAACATTAGTCAACAATAATAAGGTGTTATAGTCATTCACAGGTGAAAATCTCCACTGTGACCAGTTTTGAGGGTTAATTTTAGTCCCAAATAAATTAAATGAAAAGTCAAGTTCACAAGAACTAAAATGAAAGTCTTGTTTGAAAGGAACTGAGCCTTTAGTAAGGGAACCCTCAGCGGCTTGATGCATCACTCCACTTTACTTTCCTGGTATTTTAACCGTCAGAGATTAGCAGCATTTACCCCAAAATATTTATGTAAGAAAGGGGGAAGTGAGGTGGGATTTAGAAGGTATTAAAGTCTGTGGAGCAGAAGTTTAAAGCTGCAGAAATGAGAGTTTCATTATAAAAATAGAGCATTGAGGCATTAAAATACACCAAGTTTATAAGAAAGAAAAAATTTCACACAGACACATTTTTAAGGCATGTCGCTTTAAGACACAGAACATCAACTATCGTGAGACAAAAGAAGCTAGCTAGCTTTTTAATAAAAGGTGTTTAAATCATTAAACATCCATTAACACTAGTAACCAGGCATTAAAGGTACAGAGGACTGCAAGTTGGTGCCTTTAATTACCATTTAATACAAAACAGTAAATAACAATGCAGGGATTTAACATTTGCCATTTTAAGTTTTTTTAGTTTTACAGGCAACTACAGCTGCATGATATTAAAAAAAAAAAATAAATAAATAAATACATTGCAATTTTATTTTTCCAATCCTGCAAAAATTATATTGCAATGTGACAAAATACATGAATTTAACATTTGACTTGAATTAGACTTTAAGTTATGCAGCAGTCCCATCATGTTGTTGACATTCTGCATTGATCTTCCCTCTTTTTGTGAATGTTACATTTATATTTTTCTCTTTTTTTTTTTTGGTAACTAGCAATAAACAAGCCTGTGTGTTGGTTACACTTGGAATTGATGAGACACGTTGAGTTCATTTGCTTCCTACATTACAGCAGCTGGAATGAGACTACTGCACACACGTACATTGCGATGCAATGCTTGAGCATGATATTGTGCAGCTCAACTGGCAACAAATAAAAACTTGTCTTAATCTTTTTAATACCACAGACTTTTGACATTTTCACTTTGTTGCAGTTAGTTTGAAAGCAGAGGGGAAAATGAGCAGTTTTCCTTTTCCGTTTCATAATTAGCTCTCAGAATGTAAAAATAAAAGAGGTCTGATTAATCCCTCTGTGAAAGGGCACACCTGACATAAATCCCACCGCTGGCTCATCTATTTACCTATATAGCTGTTTGCTTCTTCATTATGTTGAAGATCTCATCCATGCCTCCTACTCTTCTATCAAACAATACCTTTTGCAAGCTATATTTGTTGTTTAACTTTAAATTAGTGCTCTTGTGTTTTTCCACCATTGGTGTATTTTCATTGTGTCCAGGCAGATGAGAAACAAAAGATCAATGTTGCCTTGTTCCATCAAACATACATAAATGTTAAATTAGAAAAAAGATTAAATGAGGAGCAACAGGGATATTGCATCATATTTAACTGAGATGCTCTTACTTTTCCTGAGTTTTTTTTCTTGTTTCACACATTAATCCATTAGTCAAAGATAACCAGTTCCTTAACTTAAAGACAAACAGTGAAAAAGAATAATCCCCGACAAGCCAGAACATCTTACATAAGTCGCAGGATGCAAAAGCAGGACAGGTTAGATACAAAAGTACTGAAAAAGAAGCAACGAGGTGGTATAACGTAAACCACTCTAAACCTTGATCGTGTTTGGTGCCTGTCAAAGCAAAGTAATTTAGTCTGTCAGGATACTAAGCAGAGAGGCTGCAACTGCAGTGTTGGAGAACGAAAGCTGCAAAATTTGTTTTCTGTCTCCAAGAAACCCAAAAAAAAAAAAAAAAAAGAGAAAAGAAAAAGGAAGATGCTAAGAGCATTTGGAGAACATGGCAGATGAACCCCGGTACACAAGGGGTCTTTGATTAGTAGCTCTTCACTACAGTACACAGGCATTCAGGAAGTCTCACATCCTTTGTTCCATTTAGGGTGCAACGCTGATGTGCACTGATCTGACATAAAAGCAAAATCTGGGAAGCTCTCAGGCGACCTCACAATGGTTTTCACTTTGAAATATTTCTAACACCATCTGTCAGAAGGAAGCTAACTCCTCCATCTCCACCAGCACATCTTTGCTCATCTACATGTTAAACTTCATTTCTGTATTTAACAAAACGACTTCAGTTCAAGCTTTCCTCCTGCTTTTATAAAAATCCTTATTCCAGTTATGTGAGAAGTAAAACAAGGTTAACTAGGATGAAACACTAACTGCTCAATCTCCAAACAATGCTGCTCCTATTTAGATTGTTTATACTCTCACCGCACAACAAACTGACAGCAGCAGCAGTTCAAATCAGCTCAGACTTTGCAGTGCCACGCTCTGGCCGCATTGCATAACTCAGCACATACACATGCACAAAACAATGGATCTTACTCAGTTCTAGGGAGTGCAATCTTGCAGATTAAGCTTGCAGCTAAGAATCCAAATGAGGAAAGTACAGGAAGTGGAAAGATGCAGAAAAAAAAAAGGACAAATCTAGATTGTTCAAAATGCATTATCACCATTGTAGAAATTCTCACGGAATTCTTAAGATATAGCACAGACAGCAAGAAAAAAAAAGCTGAGAGTCAAAAGAAACAAAGACACAAAAATCTGTGAACTTCTCAGTCAAACAAGATCTTACGCCACCGCCGAATCCTTCAGGAAATAAGAAATACAACAAATTCTGATCAAAGCTCGATGAAGAAGAGAAACATTTGGGAACCGACACGGCGAAGCTCTCTTACACGTATCTTTAGTAAGCACCAATTTCTATTTTAAAGCTTAAACCTGGTCACATTCAGCCATCCAGCCAAGAGGATCATGGCTCAGTGGAGTTTTCCAGCAACTGCAGGAAAAGCTCAAACAGCAGCACAGATACTGAGTGAATCACAAGGAAGATTAATGATGAAGATATGTCACAGTCAATCTGCGCTACAACCAGAAGCTGCACAGGGCTACTGTCAGTCCCAGCAGTTGCTGCAAAGCCTCTGTGTATGTGTGTGCATGTGTGTGTGTGTGTGTGTGTGTAAAGCTGTCTCTCCAAGCATGGGTGCACCAATGTTTTTGTGCATGTTCAAACCCTTGAGTGTTCTTCAGCACACTTCAATATTACTGTACATAGTCATTAACATTTACATAACTCATTCACCATTGTCCAAATGCATTTGTGTGAATGCACAATTGTGTGTGATGAATGTCTAGCCTGAAATAATAACTCTGCTTGTTTGTGTGTATGCCGATGTGTGAGTGCTATAATGTCTTGTGTTTGTCGATGAGATAATCTGACAGAGCACGGACTGACAATTTGATCTATTGATCTGCGTCTTGCTGCCTTCCTGGGAGTCTATGAGTTATGGTACTGCCATTTCTTCTGGCCATCACCAGTAAAGAGGTGAGTTGCAGACATTGTTATACACAGATACACGCAAATGCGGACCACCAAGGAAACACGTACACAAACAAACCCTGAAAACATACAGATGACTGGATCTATGGTGACGAGCTTCTGAAACTAAATAGAAACTAAATCTGCTGGGAATGTTGACATCCTTGTTTCTGCTTCTTTTCTGCTGCCGTTTTCTGATACTGCATTTGGTTTCAATAAAGATATTTATCTATGACTGGTGTTTGCTCTGAAGTTCATTTTTTAAACAAGCAAATATATAATAATTTACTGTCAGAAAATGCTAAATCAATTCCAGGTGACAAGCCATGCAACTGAAGTCAAATCTTTGAACAGCTTATCATTTTACCTTTTTCCCTCTGTTGTCAGCATCATTCTCTTTCAAGAAGTTAACTAAAGGACAACAAGTGCCCAGAGTGTTTTGTGTCATGTGGCATCAGTGCAAAGAATTTTGCTCAGTATGGCCCTTAACACAAAGACAATCAGACAAGGAAGCTGAAAGCTTGCCTTCTTGCTACTCTTTCACCTAAAAACACTTTCTGTAGCACTTACACACACACACACACACACAGCGTCCCTGCTTGGTTTTTCCTAATTACACAATGACTCTAATATACAGCTAATATGAGCTGACTGCTTTTGCAGCGAAAGCTGTTTTCTAAAGACTCATGACTTCTTTTTGCTGCAGAGATCCTATGCAGAAAACAATTGTGTGTGTGTGTGTGTGTGTGTGTGTGTGTGTGTGTGTGTGTGTGTGTGCGCGCGCACTTGGGCATATCTGACTCAGTGCATTATCACACACAGATCAATAAGGATTCTATTCTTGGCCATTAGATCTTGAAAAAGGGATAGCCTGCCTCCCTCAGCCTTTCCCATCTTTTCCTTACTCTCTGCTCACCCCATCTATATCTGCCTGCACTCTCCACAGGCTCTCCTGCCAACTACTGTCTTTATGCCTCTGTTCTCCTCCTCCAGACATCACCAAAGGGACATTGTCATCTTCCCAGCTGGACAGTAAAAGCAGCGGCAGATGTGGTGGCGGGCATCAAACACAGGATAGTTTTAGGGGGATAACTGAAGTGATTGGCTATGTGTCGAGAGGGATCAGACATTTCCTGAGAGGGTAGACACACACACACACTCAGAAGTATCACAGGTCCCATTTCTCCTGTAATTCTCAGTCATCTGCCACGCTTCCAGGCTGAGGGCCTTGATCTGCCACTTCCTGTAAATCCTCTGTGGGAGAGAGGTGAAGCCAAATGTCCTGACAGGCCAACCGAGCAAATAAACACACACACAAACATGCCCAGACATTATTATCCATGAGAAGCCATTATCTGCAATAATGACTTACAGCTGGAAAAGCTGATCTTGCAGCATAGTGATGCTAAAACGGAGTTACAAATCTTCCATCACAACTCCTTTCATTTGGGCCTCAACGGTATCACTGTCATCAGATAGTCAGGACTGACTAAACAGCTAAGTAACAGAGGAGAAGAAACAACATCAGAGAAGAGCTATAGGACTCCCAATTCACCTTCGCCTGAATCTGATAAGACCGTCTGATCTACATCGCACAAACACATCAGAGATTCCTCTGTTTGCTCACTTTCAAAGTGACTAGTTTTAGCTAGCAGGAAAGAAACTAGCCCCGGATAATCTGATGAAGAATACATTACAATCTCGAAGCTGATTGGTGACAGACTTCTTGGTTGGAGCTTTTTTCTTATTCTGAGAAGGAATGGACCAGCAAGTAAGAGATAAGCCCCATTAAGCTTATGTGCCAGTTCCTGCAAAAGCCCTAGCATGCGGCTTCCACTAGTGGAGGGATTTCGTCTCCTGTCTACTAATACATATGTAGCGCTGACAGATTCCGGTTGTGGTTTGAGTCAAATCTCAAGCTCATTGGGCACGGAGGTCACTTCCCCAAAAGGTGGTCGGCTGACTCACGCAGTCAAATAAACAAAAAGGTACGCTAGCTAACCACCATGTTTTCCCTTTTATTTTAGGCATGTAGCGGAAGCAGACTGAGTCACAAGCATGGCAGCCAGCAGGTGGGAAAGAGGGACATCTAAAGCAGAAAGCTCTTCATCACGCTGTAATGAGCTGGGGAAGGTTGTTGGACACAGAGGACCTGTAAAAGTAGCTTCACAGAGGCAAGCTCGCGGGCTTCTCTGCAGCTATACGACTCCCCGCGGTGCCGTTTCATAGCAGCCTGTTCTCCTCATTTTTGTAAATGTCCTTGTATTGGAAGACGACCAACACAAGAAGCCACTTCTGCTCAACTATGACATTGTTTTAAGATACATTAATGCCAGTAAAAGTAGCTAAAGATCAGGCATGCAAAAGCTGCGTAAACATGTACCTTGCCATGTAACTGTAACTGGAAGTGAGACTTGATTGCACAGACAAGCCAAAGTTTATATTCCTGATGCTCAAGCTTCACAAGCACACAGAGCACTCAACGGTTCTGTAAACCCATCAAAAACTCTTCAGCTCACTCCGAAAATAAACTGAAAGCCAACCAACTTCCATCAGCGTCAGACTATGGCAGCTCAGACATCTCTTCACTTACCTGCTGATGCCTCGCGGGGATGCTGCAACCCAGCCGAGCCGCCACAGCTCTACCTACAACGGCTCAATGGCAACTAAAAGGATACAATCTGAGAGCTCCACTCTGGGTCCCAATGGCCAGTATCTTCTGCACAGGGTCAAAAGCCATGGACGATGGTTGATAGGGGAAGCCATGGCGAACAGTCTGGTACCGAGGCATGAAAAAAAAAATGCATAAGAATTTTTAATGTGTATTTCTCAGAAGTGGTGTTGTTTTGTTACACATCTTTGTGACTTTGGTAAACAAATAGCTTTGATGGATGTGGAATCTGCTAAAATATGAAGGTTCAAGATGCTCAAAGAAAATACGACAGAGGATCAAATGCTTTCCTTCTTTTGTATGGCTCCCCTGTTCTCCATGACAAGCTGATGTTTGGCCTGACTGTTTAGGATCCTTTTAAAAATCACAAGCTTATTCTGAGATTTCCTCCCTCTCTTCATTCTCTCTTTTAAACATCTTCCTTCTCGCTCTGCCTCCCACATGAAGTCGTGATAAAACTGACGTCAGGAAATAAAGCAAATCAATAATGAGCGCATGTTTGTGTTATGTTTATAATGGTAAATGCTTATATCACACTACGGGGTGTTCCTCGCTGTGTACATTTGTGTGACTGTAGTTTTATGGCATCAATCAGCCCGTTGGTGGGTTGCTGGATTTGTTTGCTTAGTGGCAGAAGGCTAAAGCACATTACATAAGAAGCACTCTGTGCAGCAGAGACACCTGCTTTCCTTGTAGTGAAACACTGCAGACAGTTGTGCAGGCAGACAGTTAAGGTGCAGGAGGGAGTCTGAAGTCTTGTTCAAAGACACTTCAATCAGATGTCTGGCTGATGTTTTACTTACTTTAGCTGCTGCGGCTATGAAGCATGCAGTCTTTCAGATGCCCTTTCCCTAGAGTCCTCAGGTGAGTCAATGTGATTCCAGATTATATTTCTAATCACTACTTCAGGCACTCTAATTTATTGATTCTAATAAATGTTAATATGCCCTCAATTTGAGCAGATTAACAAATGGCGACACCGACAGTGATTTAACCTCTAAAGCAGGAAAAAAAAAAAAAAAAAAAAAAAAAAAAAAAGAGCAGTCATGTGTCTTCCAGAAAAACTTATACTCATTGCGTGAGTGGCAATGTGTTAAGGCAACCGATAGAAAAGGTAATGTTAGGAGTGCACCGGCAACTTTGAAGGAGATCTGAATGAGCCCACAAATCTGCTGAAAAGTTAAACTATAATTAAAAACTTTAAAAAAAAACAAATCCACAAAAGAACCAGGAAAAGGAAGATCAAATATGTGGGGGGAATCGATAGCAAACAGTGTGGTCTATTAAAACACCACACTTAATCACTAGAGCACAACTGGGGAAATGCTGAATTAACTTTGCAATGGTCTAATATGCAGCATGCACGGCATGAAAATTACATGAGTGTTTAATTATCCCATCCATTGTTGTCATGACCAATTTAGACACAGGAGGGTAACCCCCCCACCACCCCTAATCAGCCCTGTCAATTTGGGCAACATCAGTTCTCATAGGACCAAATATCTGCTGGGGATAAAGTGCTGTGCTTTTACTTGTGTGTGTTTGTGCAAAGAAGATGGAGAATAGGTGTAAAAAATAATATACGAGAAAGAAACATATAGAGGGAATTGATGAAGGAAAGACAAAGAGTACGGGAAGGACAGGCACACACACACATGAACCACAAACCACCGTTTTGTTAATCCAAAACCAGCAGATTATGCAAGAAGGGATCAGTACAGCCCAACCCCTCGATATGACAGCTCATGCCATGCGCACATACAGCAAACTCTGGGATTTTGCACAGTGTGTACTAACGTGCCCCTGGTGTGACTAAATTTTTTTTTTTTTTTTTTTTTTTTTTGTTTCAAATACAATATATACTAAAATGCAACCAAATAAGAACTATTCTTTCTTGTCTTTGCACCAGAGCGCACTTGGCATACAACATGCGCATTACTTGGTATGTTTTGCATGCAAGCACAAAACGCTTCAGTGATTCTCTTCCTGAATGGATCGTTTTAGAATAAAAAATAAATAAATAAATAAAAGGACACACACATTAGCAGCAAATAGTTTAGTGGACTATTAAAGAGTAAAATGCTTTCAAATTAATTAAATGCACTTTCTGTGTCTTGAAAAAAGGACAAACAGCACAAACTGGTAATGATAATTACAAAACCCTGCACGCAGTCAGGATCACTGAAACCAGCTGTGGCCCAAAGCCTGATCACAATGATCAGTGTGACCCACCTTGCAGAGCTGGAAATGGTCGGACTGGAGAGTCTCCTGGATCAGATGGTTTTCCTGTGGTCCCACTTGGACAGACGGCGTGGAGGAAGAAACCTCCTTCAAGCCGTCAAGCACCTTCCTGATGTTGAACTTCTTCATTTTCACACTGTAGAACACAGAATTGAAATCACCCGCAAAAGATTGAAGGAAGGGGGGGTAGCCACTTTCTTTCTCACGCGCGCGCGCGCACGCTCACTCTCTTGCTGTCTACTGTGATTTCCCCCCTGTGAGCCTCACATTTTAGTGCCTGTTTTTTTCGAGCGCAGTTTCCATGCTGGAGAAGCTGTGGCGCGCAGGTCGCCTCTTGACGTGTGAGTAAATGTGGAGACGGGAAGCTGGGACTGTTGCTGGGATTTTTTTTTTTTTTTTTTTGCTCGCGTGTGCCCCACTGCGTCTCGGTGGCTCTGCTCTTCCTCTCTGCTTCCCTCCCCTCCCCTCTCGGCTGTGCGCGCCGCTCAGCCAAAGCGGAAACGCAGCGCAGCGGCGGCTGTGGAGCTGGAGATGCTGCTGCTGCTCGCGCTCTTGCGCATGTCTGACAGAACGGAGGTTTCAACACAAATCCCGCCACCTTACCAGTCTCTCTCTCTCTCTCTCTCTCTCTCTCTCCTTTCGTTTCATCTGCCCCCAGCGACAACGCCCCCTCCCACCCCTCCGTATCACGTACACATATAGTGGGTTTTGCTCTGCTGCACCTGGTGATGTTGGGATGCTGCAGCGTTTTGAGTGTCTGCGTGGTGACGGACGAGGGAGCAAACAAACCGGGTCTCTTTTCCATTCTTTCTTCACCCCCCCGCACTCTCATCCTGTTAGCCCCGCCTCAGTTTGTGTGTTTGGATGGATGATTCGCTGTGTGGAAGGTTTCCTAAATGCCATTTAATGGCAGTGAAAGTGTATTTTAAACAATAGTTTCAGAAAAAGAAATGAAAAATGTTGCTACTTTGCAGTGCTTCTTTTCAGGAAGGAGTGAATCTCAGTCAAACTGGGAGATTAAAGGATCACATTTCCATTTGACTTTGGGTCTCAGCAGTGTTATTTGTTGAAGAAAGAAAAAACTCACTGATGTGCACGTTGTTTGCAGAAAAGATAGATATTAAATTACCTAACAGCTGAGCAAGCATTGCATCTATCTGTATCCATGGCGATACCTGTTTCCGGCTCATGGTGGTGTCCAATAGTTTTCTTTGTTACTCATACCCGGCTCCCTGACATATGGAGAACTCCATAGATATAATTTGACCTCATCTGGATGGGGTTAAAAGAGAAAGACACCAACCTTTTGAGGGGTCCAGTTAAAGTCCAGACCTGAATCACGCTACTTTTGAAGAGAACTGAAGACCAGATTCAGTTTGAGAAAGCTAAATCCTCAATACCTGGAGAGTTTTGGCCCAAAATCGGAGAAGTAAAGATGCCTATTAGCAATTTAAACAAGTAATTCATAACCAGAGTTTTCTTGTTGATTTATCACTAAATACAAATATATTTTAATGAAGCTGTTATATATATATATATATATATATATATCAAAATATATATTGATGCTTTGATTGTTATACATACATCTATGTTTTTTTTACTTGTCACTGACCTCTAAAAACACCTTCCAGCCCATGGTCACATCACTTAGCTTGTGCTATGAGTTCGCTGTTGCCCTTACAAACTGAAGACATCAAGACCGCATGTCTCCAAATAAAAAGCTCTTAATTATTACACTCATTCAGTTCTTTTCATGCTACAGTCTTTTAAGAGCAGCTATTACACAAATCTACCATTCAGACCATTATGTTGCCCCTGAGAGCTTAAGTGGGCTGAGTCCATAACCCCAGTACAGCTGTGTATGTTTGTAAGGTCGAGTACCAGCCTTGACAAGCTCAACTGGGGCTCCTCATGCTTGAGTGCCACTGACGTTGCCACCTGTTTGGGCCGTTTTCTAACCTACTCATCTCCGACAGGTGCCTGCCGGCGGCAGGGACAGAGGTAAAGCAGCGGAAGTAATATCTGTGTTTGTGCTCCGGCTACCAACACCTGATGCCAACTCTGTCTGGAAAAGTCCAAAAAGATCCCCTTCCTAATGGCAAAAGTGCTTATATTACAAACATGTTTATGCAAGTTTCTATGTAAGCTATATCTAAATAAAAGGTTTTAAAAACTAGTTTTTGATTAAAAAAAAAAAAAAAAAAAAAAAAAAGATCCAAAGAGCAAATTATTAATTCAGTAGTCAAACCAGTGTGGCTTGAGAATTGTTGCTATGCTGATTTGTGAACTGACCATCTGTAAATTCCAAGTCCAAAAGTTATTCACTGATCTTGAATGCATGATGCAGGCAAAAGAAGTAGCTTTATTAGTCGGTTCCTGCACGTGGGTATGTGTTAGGGGAGGGGAGCTTATGGCAACACTGACATCAGTGATTTAATTTAGCGCCATTGTGCTGTGGCCGAGCTATTCATCCAGCTGCGTCATGTGTGTATTGTATTTAGTGGCTGACTGCTGTGCTTGTGCGTATTGATAAGGGGTTACACGGAGCCAGCACTGTTGGTGTTTTTCTTTTATTTGTGTGCCAATGTTTTTAGTTATGCTTCTGTTATGTTTTTCATGTCAAGTCAGTTTAAATATAGCGCACCATAAAGACAGTCAAGGTACTAAAACAACAGCAAGCGTATAAAACAAGGATGATATCTGAGTTTATTTTATCAGTCTGTAATTGACAAACACACTGATGTAGTGCGTTTGTTTTGTAGAAAATCTCACTCCACTTACTTGATACCTGGGAAGTTTTAAGTCAGCTCCTTCTTTTCATGAGAATGAAGGTTTATATCAAAAGTTAAATGTACAGTTTCAATGTAGGCTTTGCATTTGATCCCCAGTCGCTTCTGTTGAAAGTGCAAAACTAAAGATTTCTTTTTATGTCTTTGTTGTATGAGTTCATAACCCTCCTAATGTTTGTGCATAATCTTTTGAAACAATGAGCTTGAGATGTTTATAAATTAAGCTTTGATGCAAATGCAGAAAGAACTAATCCGGTTCTAATTGTAGGTCAGAGGTGTGGATAGATGAGGCAAAACATCCATACTTATGTCTTCTGGTCCAGCTGCTGCTAATGTGTGCATAACTAGTGGGCATAACTGTTTTAGGCAATGTAGAGTGAATATATTACCACAGATCCAAAATAAATATTTCATGTATTTTTTTCCATCCTGTTTTTTTTTTTTTTTTTTAGGACACTGGCAACATAGAGGGTTAGGTGGTTTCTTGGACAGCAGATAGCAGTATGACATGTATAAAAAACGCCTACACCTACACAAATCTGTATGAATTACACAGATGTTTGCATAAAAATCATGAAAATGCATTTACATACCTTATATACATACATCTACATGCATTTAATTGCTTAGATCCTGAAATGAAAGATTAAATGTCCTGTGAATATGTAAAATTAAACATGTTCTGGCTGCAGTTGGATCATGTTTTCATTTCATTTACATGCATGTTTCCTGTACAAAAGATTTAACATACAGTCTTCATACAGAAACTTAATACTCAAAAGATGCACATTAGTATCACCATAAGTGTCTTTTTCTTGTTGCTTTTTAGAAAACATCCCCAGTGGATTCTTGTGGTCTTCTTAAAATCTTACAAGTGGCATAACAGGGATAGACCTTGTCACACTCACACACATCTATGACCGATCCATCAGCAGCACTGCATGATGCCGCCCCCAGCACTTGTTTGACCCCTGCAGCAACAAAGCCTCTGTACTGTCTGGAGAAAGTGAAAAACCCGTGGGAGCACAGGGGACGTCAGGTTGCAGAGATTCAAGCTTCTGCCTGTCATGCAGAAGGACTAGAGGGACCGGACCCTCCGCCCTCACTGACAGCTGCAGTTAATCAAATGCATCATAGCCCACCTGAGTTTAACATTTATGACCTGAAGTGTCCTGCTGCATTCAACTACTGTGTCCTAAGCGCAGGGATGTCCAGCAAATGTGAAGATGGTCATTATCAGTGCATGTGACACACTCAGTGCAGGAAGGAAGGGGGGGGGGGGGGGGGGGGGGGTGATTAAAAGCAACAAGAAAAGACATTCACACAAGCTCATCGACAACACGTGCACAAAACAGCTGAAGAGAGAAACTACACATACCAAGCAAAGGACATTATGCATACATACAGGCACATACACGCCACACACATCTGCAGCAGCTAATGAGTCATTGCCCTTGAGGGAACACTTTACTAAATAGGAGGATGTTTTCAATGTCAAACACACATGTACTGTAAAATGTGTTGTACAAAGAAGGAAACAAAGCAATGAGACACATCTGGAAGTGACGTGACCACCCCATACCTCCTCCACCCAATCCTCCAACACCAACCCATGCGGTTACAGAGGGGCTTATAAATATTAATGAGGGGATAAAACAGATGAGGAGGTGCGGGTGGAGTAATTGAAAACACCGTAAAGCCTTCATCACGTTCACACAGCCCCTAATCAGGAAGCTGAAGAAGATGGAGGAAGAGGAGTGGAACAAATTATTCTCTCTGTTGCTTCATTACGTTTTTTTTTTTTTAAGGTTATAAGGTCAACTGTCCTTAACAAGCCACAAATGTCTGATATTGCTTGCTTCTGATGGTGTGTGTGTGAGAGAGCACGGTGATGTTAGAGCAAATAGCTCAGGGGATGGATATGACATATCTGCTTGTCTCCACTCGGGGCAGCACAGCTGGTTTCCAATAATCAAGCAAGGCGATAAGCTGGTCATCAACATGTGCACACACACACACACACACACACACACACGACACACACATAAACACAAACAGAGACATACACAGTAGAGCAGATGGATGCCACTATTAAAGGAAAGGGCATTGGCAATGTTGTCACTGCAATGACACTGAAAATCTGAGAGGACAGATTCCTAGAAAGAAGCTGCCACCAAAATTAAGTTGACTTGAACCAGTCATCTGGACACTGAAGAGACATGAAAGGTGAATCGTACTTTGGCCTCAGTTCAGCGTCACTGACTCTGTGAGTTGAGAAAGCGACTGATGAGAAGCAACAAGGGAAAAACTGTTGGTCACAGTCCTCTGAAGGAGCAGGAGTTCAATGCAGTCAATGAAAGGGTGTGCCACGGGTTCACTGGTATTTGTTGTGCAGGGATCTGGAAGTATCACAATCTCCTTTATTTGTGCACATAGAGATGTGTTTAAAATATGCAGATAATTAATATGCAAACTGTGTTTCTGTTGTTGAACGACAGCTAAACAAATGAGTACCTTTCATGTTAGAGACTCAGTAAAGTGTGTTTTGTTTAGTTGTGCAATTTAGAAATTGTGCACACAGTTTAAAATATCAATAAAATACGGCACATGCCAATGTGATGTATGTTCTGTTAACAGGCAGCTATAATCAATAAGAAGCTCGGGGCAAGTTATCAATGACTCCTTTGCATAGCGACCTGCTGTTGGTATCAGTTCACACTTTACCTTGTTTATGCAGCAAAACTAATGTGATGCAACACATAGAGAACCATTTTATCCACATAGAAGTTGTAAAATCCAAAGGAAAAATACAGGAGATGCTGTGAAATCCAGCTCATGAGCACTTAAAGCGGATTCAGAGGAAAGTTAAGGTTCTTTTTCTCACAGACTGCATTCGAGTGATGGTGAGCTGTCTTCCACAGGTCTCCTCTCATCCTGTCGGCTCTGATGGTAAATTAAGCTGAGCAATTATCTCTTGTGATTGGCAAAGGCTATTGCACAATCCAATAAAGTGGGATGAAACTTAGTCTACTGTTATATTGGCGATCTGACGCCTCCTGGCTCTGATGTGTAAACAGAGTCTGCAAAGTTGCGTTAATACAATTATCTTCAACACAAAGTAATTAGGTAGTGATACCAGCAGCTGTTGGGATGCTATTTATGGAAAGTGTGTTCATGCCTCCACCTATATGATCTCTTATCTACAAATATGAGTTGAACAAAACAAAAATGTGCCTCAACAACTTCAAAATGGCTTTGAGACATCACTGAGCTCCTCTCCATCTCTTCCTGATGAAGCAACATCAGGTATTTCTGCCACCTCCTAAATTTGCTCATCGTGTACCACCATCCTGACTGCAATCCCTTTTTTTTTTTTATTAGCATCATGTCTGAGAATAATTACCATACAAAATTTTGAATTGTGTTCCATCCTTAATATTGGTCTCATCTTAATGAATTGAAATTTGATTGGCTTGCAAACAAAAGTGTTAGTATGCAAGGGTCAAAGTAACACAAATTTTGTAATCAGATGGTGTATGTGATGCTATATTGTTGTGATTGCATGCACCAAAAATCCACAAGGGCACAAACACTCATCTGCACTGGCCAACCTAAATGCTGACGCATCCTACCCAGTCTTCACTCTTCATGAAGAAATTGTATATTTCAGCTTCTCTCTCTTGCTACACACGGGGTAGATATTACAGTCCAGTTGGACCCCATGTGGAAGACATGTGAACTGTACAGCAACAGACATTCACACATCTTCTTCTTGGATTTGCACGACAGGCACATCTAGAGCTGCAGGAATTGCACAGTGCCAAGTTTTATTTTTGCAATTGACTATGACTGGCCAGCAGGTCTGCTATGACTAAGATCTGTGATTTCCATAGAAGAAATATTAAAGGTGTAATGTGTAACTAAATCAAAAGGTCAAAGACAGTAACATTTATTCTATCGTTAAAAACAGGTTTTGTTGGTATCAAATCACTTTAATGAAAGAACTTTATTATTTTAGAATGAGACATTTATTTCTACTTGCAGTGGGTCCACGTACCATGTAGATGCTATGTTTGTACCACTATTTTTACTACTGTGTCTCTGAATTGATTAAACTCAGTGTGAATTTAAAACATTTGAGTTTTAAAACTGCAGTGCCAGCTTTATTTGTCTGTTTGAGGTGTTTAAGATCTGTCTGGATTGGTAATGCCTAAAAAGACACAACAAAGAAGACAGTACACACGTGCACAATTTTGAAGTAGTTTATAGTAGTGTTGTCACTCTTGTACCTAATTCCACTGAATACCCTTAAAAATGAAAACATGTTTTCCTCTGGAAGTATTTTGGCCAGTGGTGGCCACCGTTCATTCACAACTGTGCTGGGGCACTGAGGGCCAAATTTTCCCATTTTGCCTTTTCCCACTAGATGTCAGTAATTCTCACAGAGTGTACCTTACAGATGGTTTTTAATGAGAATATTAGTGCAATGAAAATGTTTATAGATGATGGCTTGTAATGCCTTTGCAGCATGCTTGTTTTTTTCCTTTTCAGATGCTTTTACAGTGTTTTAACGGACAATCTGCCAACTCCATAGATACCCATATTCACCTTTTGACTGTTGCAGAAAATGTAAGGTTTCAGCATCAAAACTGTTTCAAGTGTCACTGCTCAGTATGAGTCACCAACTGATGAGACCTACACATGCACAGCCATGATGTGCACATCTGTCACAGAAAACTCATTCTCCTGCTACAGCTTAATGCAACTGTTACACTCACATTTAAACATAGGGTGATGACTGTAACTTCTTCAGGGCAACAACTGCACATTATCTGGAAAACCAACATGGATTCTGATTTTAAAAGAAGCTTTGCTCATAGCTATCTCTATATGTATAATTAATCTATCAAAAAATGTTAGGTTTTTTTAGGCATGCATATCTGCAAGAGAGTAAATCGTTTGTTATACTTTTCACAGTTGCAGAAGCAAGCAAAAAATGTTGTAAAAGACATCCATGTACAGTTTTTCCAAAGTGTAAAAAAAAGCAATCAAATGTGCATTAATTCTTTGCAGGAAATTGTACAGACATCTGAGTCAATAGGCGCTGATTGAGTGAACATGACAGGTGCATGTGTGCTTTAGAAAAGAGGACTGTACTGAATGGAGAAAAAAAATGATGGATTATTGTAAACTTTTCATTGGCACACCTTACAACAAAAGTGCACACATATAAATCTCTTCATCTTCCTCTGGTGTAAATGTCAACTCAACAACAAATCTCAATGGTGACTTTCTTCACTGTCAAATCTTACAGTGTACACAGAGCTGGACCACAGTTTATAAATCTGCTTCAGCATGCCATTCTCTGCCCTGCTCAAATATTGACTCCGACTGACCTTCAAGCACAAATAGACTTCCCTTAGACTTGTATCAGATGGTAGTTCAGAGAGTTTCCTCCACATATTGATAACTTAAGGCAATAGGGGAAAAAAAAATAACAAAAAGCTATCAATATCAGTGAAAATCAGATGGGTATACCTGTTGTGTTGCACTATGGGTTGTCACTATATTTGATGATAAATGCAGTTTTTCTCATGACCCCTTTTCCCAATGCTTTGTTTCCCATACAGCTACAAACCTGCAGTGTCATTTTTGGAGGGTTCTTTTTCTTTTACTTTCAGGACTCATTATTGGATTTTCACACCCCCTCTGGTCTGCAGGGCTGTGCTGTCTTGGCTGAAGACTTGGGCAAAGTGGAATTTAAAAAAAAGAAAAAGAGAGAGAGAAACAAGAAGAAGAGCCAGAGCAAGGTGAGGCATGGGGGAGATATAGCTGGGTTAGAGGAAAGGCTGCATTCAGGTCAGCATTTCTGCAAGAAAGGAGTCATCCAGCTGCCAGCACTGGCTGCAGATTTTTGCAGAAATTTAATACAGCTTTGAGGGGGTCAAGGTTCTGTTTAAGTTTTAGAAATAAGTTAAAATGTTTAAAGGATCCTTACTTTGTGAAAAAGCAAATCTGCACATAAAGGTTTGAGGTGAAAACCTGGTTTGTGCTTAGTTTTAGGTCCACAATTACTGTTGTAAAAAATACATGAGGAAATGACAGTAAAGTACTCTGAAGTTATGAAAACATTTTGTGTCTACGTGAAAGACAAAGTTATAGGTCGCTTTTGATGAATGCAGTAAAGCTTTGGCATTAATCTCATAGCTCTCACCTTTTCCCCTTCAGTGTTATCACTCTGACAACATAAAGGCTTGGCTTTTCGCTCAGTGATGTCTGAACCTGTCTTAGCCCCGACACCACAGGTTTCTCTCTTTCTAAGCCACGTTCCTGGCTCCTTTATCAGCACAGCTAGTTCAAAAACAAACCTCTATGGACATTCAGTCCCAGGAGGAGAAAGCAACAATGAGACAATGCTGCAAACTGTTGAGTCAGTACACCAAAGAACACAAAGTCAACCTCAGCCGCATAGGCTTCAATATGTGTTTTATGTGTTTATTCATGTATGGAGAAATATGCGAACAGGAGAGAAGAGTGGCGGTATAAATGTCCAACTGAGCATCATGGACTTAAAGACATGGAGGGCACTGCATCTTCTTTGCACATATTACTGGTTAACAGACTAAATACAAAATAAGTGTACACCTTGTTATAGATGATTAAAAAAAAAATAGAGCATGAATAGACAAAAAAATGATTATTAAAGGCACTGAAAAATAGTGTTGATATTACAGAATAAAAATGAGGATGTTTACACCAACTAAATGCTCTACTATCAAAAGGGTCATATGTACACATATAAATGATCATATTGGTTGAAGTGCAAAGCAGATTTCATGGTACTAAAAGTAGATGATAACATTTGGTTTTACCCAGTGTAGGTGAAAATCTGCAAATTTATGTTCAGTTTCTCTATTATGCACATATTATGTCAAATAAGTGCACTCAGTCCACCACTGTGCTTCACTCAGTGTACTAATTGCCTACTCAGTAATGTTAATTAGATGGGAAGCCAAAAATATAATCTTTAATTTGTTGTTTGCCATCCTTGTTTTGATAGTAAACTGGCAGCATATTTATTTTAGGCATTTCAAGCAGAGTCCTTATGGCAGCAGCAAGGTTTCACTTCCAGACCTTTTAGCTGCATGTCATCCCAGTCCCCCCACTTCTTCTGTCCTTTAACTCACTGCAGGAGCTATCACAGGCTAAAAAGACACAAGTCATGTGTTTTAAATACTCTTTAAAACAAAACGTACATGTTAAAAACATGACAACAGTGTGTATTAACATGATTCTTTTGATATTTAAAGAGAAAAAAAAAAATTGAAAGTCACTTTATTTTCTGGGTGGGGTATCCAGTCTAAAACCCACTTTAGAATTAGTGACTCTCTGCTAGCTGTGGAAGTAAAATCGCCCTCCTTGGTGATAAGCATGTTAACTTTCTGACTGAGATCCTGACAACAGTATTTAGCTGCAAACCCTCTCACACAGCCAGGAGCACAGCTGTGGGTGCTTTGTTCTGCTTCATTACTTTCAACTAAAAGCAATCGAACAATGTTTCATGCAAGTCGTGACTCATCAGGGTGACACCAGGTTTGACACTGAAGAGGAGGTTTTGTTCTCCTCTGTAACAGTAGGGTGCCCTGATGGCTGAGTGGTTAAGACACATTATGTAAGAATGTCACCGTGTTGATATGGCTGAGAATCTTCATCCTCCTTCCTGTGTTTGTCCTGTTTTTGTATACTGTTGTAATACAACATGAAGACAAATGAAGTATTTGTGTATGTGATGACTTTCACCTTGGCATCACTGGCATTCTTTTACTTGAACTGTAATATTTAATAAATAAACAGAATAAATAATAACATATAATAATTAATTTAAGAGAAGTGAAGACTAATTCCCTTTTGACAATACACATAAGCAGAAGTAAATAAATTGATGAAAACTATATCAACTTGTTGCTTCCAAAATGGGGAAGCATCAGTCTCCACGGTACTTGACTAATGTGTATTTAGCTGCTCTTAATGAAATCACCCCACTGTATTGTGGGTCCATTTTAATTAAAGCTTAAATTATTGCTTATTGAAAGTCTTACATGCAGTTGCACACACACAATTGCCTGACTGTCCTCTATATTTCAAGGGTACACAACAGTTCTTTAGACGGTCGCAACCCATTTGCATCAAAGCACCGACCAACAGCTGCCAATTAACAAACAGCCTATCAGTTAATACACACACGTCACTGTCAGTTAGAGTGTCAGGACACATCTCTCTCCTTCTAGCAGATAAAATAATGCAACACACTAACAAACAACAAATAAACCCTGTACACACCAGAGGAGGAGAGGGCCAGCTTTAGGTGGGGGTAAAACACTATGAAACAGCAAATCCTTTAGAAAGGAGGAATAAGCTGGGCAAGTGGTGCAGACACAAGAGGGAACATTCTGTGCCAGGAACAAGGCTTTCAGGATTTGCTCTGTCATGCAGTCACAAGAGTAGAAATGGTGTTTGTGGCTGACTGAGGTGCCACACACTGAACAGACATGTAAAACACAACAGCAGTCTTTTCTGGCAGAGAAAATACAAAGCAGTGCTAAGAGGCTAATGTGTGCCAAGTATGATGAAGCATGGGTGGAAACATGCAAATATGCTTTCAAATTATTTTTAATAGCTTGCCAGAGTTAGAAAAAAATCAATGCATATACCCCTATAAAGGTTAACTGTTAGGATCCAGTGAAGGATTTACAATCTGCAGTTTGAAATATCCAAACCTGAGTTCTTAAGAGGCTTTCAATATCTTAGATACAGAATCCTGCAGCAAGCGTCTGCGAGCAGGCAAAGATAATTCAGCCATCATGAAGCTATCTGGTAAATACACACACATCCACACACCCAAACATCTATGGCATAATCATTATTTTCTCATGCAGCAGAAGAAAAATTGAACGATCTGTCAAGCTGGAAACAGCACAGTGCGGTCACAGTAATGAGAATTTATTAATGGCAGCAGCCACTAGATGGCACCATCCTCCCTTTCATTTCCAATTTACTTTCTCATCCCTCAGCTGACTCTGGGATGAAGTGCTGGGTGCTCTCAGATTATGATAAAGAACATGGTACCATTGCAAACCCATTTGATGGAAGACGAAATACAAATCAGAAATTATAAAATCTACTGTGCAGTGTGTTCACATAAACTTTAGGGATTTGGTGAAATGGTGCAATGTTGCATTTTCTTTGCACTTCATTTTATCTTGCAGATTTTGGATGTGGAAGTTTAGAATCAGCAAATCAAGTTTATCTGTCAGTCAATCATTCACCAGCACCCAGCAGGTGGGAGATGGCTTCCACTTATAGAACTGCAATAAAAGCAAAAGGTTTGGATAATATAACTAGGAGTACCAACATAAAGAAGAATCTCAGAATAACCACACATAGCATGTAATAACTATTTAATCTGTTTATAGATATATACAATGTTAAAAATCCTCTCTGGAGATGTCTGAGGACCTACACAAAATTATACATATAAGTTACCACAATGCCAAACAGGAAGCTTTCTTTTACTCCAAAATGATTTTGAAGTTTGATAAAAGGTGGCTGAACGGTGGCATGGTGGTTAGCGCTGTGGCCTCACACAGCAAGAAGGTCACTGGTTCGATCCTTGGCTGGGGTTTGGATAGTGGCCTTTCTGTGTGGAGTTTGTTCTCCCCGTGTGTGCATGGGTTCTCTCCAGGTACTCCCACAGTTCAAAGACATGCATGTTAGGTTGATTGGGTACTCTAAATTGCCCCTAGGAGTGTGTGTGCACATGAGTGGTTGTCCGTCTCTGTGTGGCCCTGCAATGGACTGGTGAGTTGTCCAGGGTGTGCCCTGCCTTTCGCCCTAAGACTGCTGGGATAGGCTCCATCTTAAGCGGTTAGGAAAAAAGGAAAGGAAAGTTTGATAAAAGAAAAAAAAATTCCAATTTTAACAGAGACATTTTCATTCAGCATTCAGTGCTGACTGAGCAACACAAACCACAAGACATTTTGGAATGAAGGGAAGCTTTAATTCAGGCAAAGAAAAGCAATTACAAAGAAGGCGTTACAAAGATGTTGAAAAAGAAAATGATTAAATATGGTTTTGGAATATATATGTTGAACATTTCAAACAGTAGTCCTATCAGACTGGGGTTGGTTTAGACAGTTTATAGTAATAACAGTTCTAAACTATGCAGTCAACCTTAGTGTTTATGAAAAAAGGTCAAGAACTGATGCTTTGATAAAATTCACATATTTCAGTGTTGATACAAACTGCAACAAGATGTCAAAGACAATGACCATCATTTCTTCTTTCCAGCACTACTGGCTTGTTTGCTGGGTTGCTGAGCAGAAGAGGATTTTTCTCCAGTTGCAGATTGGACCTTCTCCACAGCCTCATCTTCTTTCTCTTTCTCGGCATTTTTCTGATCATCATTAAATAGTTTGACAAGATGACACAGTGACAAAGCATTTCGCTGTGCCTGGACAAACGACAAAGGCAAAGAGAAAGAAGTTGCATGATGATAACTGAGCAGAGGGAGTGGCAACTGACATTTATCAGCTCATTATGGTTGTCTACATCTTCTAGAGACACTTTCACACATAACATACTTGTCTGTGTTTCACTGACCTGTATATTCTCGGCTATCTCCAGCTGATGCCTCATTAGCTCTTTTCGCTCTAATGCCAGCTGTTCATGCAGTTTTAGAATATTTTCTCGAGCCAACTGGTAGGACCGTATCTTTTCATAGCGCTCATTCTGCTTGATCGCCTCTCTCTGCGAGTCCATCAGCTCTGGGATATCCTTTGTACGCCTGTATATGTGCACAAGAACCTAGTGTATACAATTCAAGTGGACTGTAGCAAAACTGTCACATCAGTCTTTTATATGATGTTTCTAATCAGAATAAATAGAATAACCATTGGATTATTTCTTTACCTAAGAAATATGTTCGTTACATATTTCTATCACACCATCAGGTGTGAGGTTCTGATATTACTAAAGCTGCTCTGTGAGATGGGGATGTTGACACAACGAGCAAAAGGGAAAATGGAAATGTGGCACAGATAAATACAGACAGGTTAAAAGAAATTATGGGTATATGTGCCCATGCCTTATCTTAAATTTAAGATGTTGATCCAGTATAATATTAGAGATGTCTACTTGACATAAATGTATATGGCAAACATGGCAGCTAGTTAGTTATTTAACATGTCCATTTTTGTTTATAGAAAAAAAAATGGGGATCAACACTGTGAAGCCACCTGTTTGAAGATCTGAAAAGGAAGTTAATCTTATTTTTGTATTTTCTGAAAGCTGAGTTTAATAAAGCAAGATGCCAGCAGAGGTGATGACTGAGTTTGTTGTGCAAATGAAAGTGTCCTTGTTCAGTCTCCATCACTGTGCATAACAAAGCCCACAAATACAGTAAAGATGGTACACACAATGCACCATTGTGAGAGAGAAGTGTACTACAGACCAACTCATTATCCCTATTATTCTACTTCTCCGAATCTCTGTCTTTGCTCAGACTGTGGACAACGGTGTCAGCAGCCATTAGTAGCTGGACACAGAGACACGTGTGAGCACAAACACACTCACACAGCAGGAGAGGATGAAGAGGTGATGGGAGAGGGGCACATCTCATTGGAGCAACGGGGGCCCTGAAATAGCTCTCTAATTAACAGACCCAAATACCATCTCATTTATCCAGCAGTGGGATGGACAGAAGGAGGATGGAAGGAGGGAATAGGTGATGGTGTGAGAGAGATTCAGGCAGAGCTGAGGAGAGAGACTCTTAAAAAAAAAACTCACTGTCAAATATTGACCCACAATTTTGATAAAGACAAGCAGACAACTCCTAGTATCTTGTGAGCCAATCTGTGCAGTGGTTTTAGATTTACCTGCCATGGTTGAGCACAACTGACACTCATTACAAACCTCTGTGTGACATTATAAAACATATGTCACATGGTAACTAACAATGGCAATGGAGTTGGTGTGTTATTATCTAGATACTGAGGCACATGCAGTAGCTTTGCAATGTGAAGAAGAAAAAACCCCACAAGCAGATTTGCAAGCAGAAATGAGGTAAACCACTAATTATAATTTGTTAGAATATTGGTACACCATGTTAAACAACCACCGTCGTATTTAAATGCCTACATGTGTAGTTAAAAATTTGGATACATCTAAGCATTTATACATTTTGATATCATAACTACCCTGTGGAGCCGATGCAGTGCCCTTTCAGGTCAGGGAAAGTACAAACAGTAATTCACAGCACCACTGGGACCAAAGGTCATAAAAGGGAAATTACTAGTAAAGTCCTGCAGATATTGTATAATCCACTCTACTGTTGAGTGCAAGAATATCATCATGGCCACCAATGTAGCATCATATATATTCAACACACATAGACATTTACAAATACACATAAAAATCCCCCTAATGCCACCAAGCCTTATGGATGAGTGTCAGATAAGGCCCAGAACTAGAAAAACAAACCTCTGTATACTGAGCTGCATGCACAGGACTAGACTCTGGAAAGACACAGGCTTGTCAGAGAGATATAATCAGATGGAAAGTCTTTCCTTTGCTGTTTCTGTATTATATTCCATCTTTCATCACAGGTATGAATTTGTATACATACAGACACTCATGGACAGGTCCACAATCAACCATTATTCTGAATTTGAACTTATTTTGATAACCCCAGCTACAGCATGAACTGTTAAATAAATGGAAATAGAGTGAAAAGGGGGGTAAGAGCGGATACAAACCTGATGAGGTGATGGAAGTATTTGTCAGCATGGAAGCAGAGGTGGCCATTCAGTATTTTACTAGATGGACTGAGACCTGTAATTGAAACAGATCCAAAAGTACCTGTAAAAGAACACCAACATATCTGTGACAAATATGAACAGACTAAGTAACAAAATAGATATGTGTGTGTGTGTATTGGTAGAAAATTACCGGGGTCTTTGCTTTTATCACTTGCTTTATATTGCATTTGTTCAAGGTACCGCAAACGAGACTGAAAAGCCTGAGAAAAAAGAAGATATACATATATATATATACATATATATATATATATATGTATGTATGTATGAAAAAATAGCTTTCTATAGCAGACATTATTTTACATATAGTGTAAATAGAATCAGAAGAACTTGAACTTGTGAGTAATTTTGTTTACTTTGACATGGCGTCCTGGGTCAGCCATTTCCCAGCCCATTTTAAGGCTTTTAATCTGGTCAATTTTCTCTGTGTCCTTTTTCACCTCAATGTCCTCTGCTTTGCTTTTGTCAGTGACAACATGCAGTGTCCAGTTTGCCTTAGTCAGGTCGAGGCTCTGCACAAACACATAAAATAATAAAGCTCATGCGGACAGATATCAGAGCTAAAGGTCATTGTCCCACCATCTATTCTGTCTTTGTCATAGAACAACGCAGGCTGGTACACAACCAGCTGCCTCGCTATCAGGGATTATATATTCTTCTCTAAGGTCCCATTTTAAACAACAGATTTAGTTCATTTATCATTTTCTCCTTTGCTTCCACCTTGGCTTTGAGGCAAATATGAAAAGAAAATGGAATTTGAGGGCAACCAGGATTAAGAAAATAAAACGAAAATAAAAGAATCCCTTTTTAAAACACCGCTGGATATATTGTTTGATGTTTGTCTCGGCAAACAAAAGCCACTTATTCTGACTCAAATTCATCATGCCAGTGAGGTGCTTATGATTAAACTTAAATTATTATTTTGAAGAAAAAGAAAAGAAAAGAAAAAGAAAAACAAAACAAGATCAGCTTCCAGTCACTTATGAAATCCATTAATATTGTTTTTTCTTGATCAGTGTGAGCTGAACACAGAGTCTGATAAATGTGTGAAAGTTGACACATTAGTGGTATGGGCATCTGTTATGAAAAGCTAAGCTACATCATCTTTCAACATTTGCAATTTTTGAAGATTTGTACAAGTATTTTAATCAAGGGTATGGAGCTAAGTAGGCAAGATTTTAATCTGAGTGCAAACTGAACTACCAGTTGCAATGCCCTTCGCTAAAACATCATATACAACATATTACTATCCCTGTATCAGACACTCACATCACTTTGTCAATTAGTTATTTTCGGGAAATGTAAATTAGGAAATATGACACAACAAAATGTGTAAATTATTACGGAAGCGTAGAGCTGTTATCCTCATAAAAAAAAGTTTGGCCCCTATTACGTTATATCACGTTATTACGTGATAGTTTTATTGTAAAAATGTGAAACGTATCACATTATAACGTGTTATGTTTTATTGTAAAAACGTATAACCACTTGAATGCTGGAGGGATTACATCTCTCAGCTGGCCTGGGAGCGCCTTGGGACCCCCGCAGAGTTGGCGAACGTGGCTGGGGAGGGGGGCTTCCCTGGTTATGCTGCTGCCCCTGCGATCAGACCCCCGATAAGCGGTAGAAGAGGGATGGATAGATGGCACTTGGATGCACCGATGATGTTTGCATTCATAGCGATTCTCGTGCCGCTCAAGTTTCAATGAGAAATGATGCCACATCATGGGGATTGGACTAATTTTTCCTTCTGTACAGACCCATGCCTTTTAAAACTGTCCTTAAACTACGCATATTTATTACAATGGATCGAAAGTGTTCCAAAGCACCATAATTTCACAATGTCTCAACCCAAGTATGAAGAAAAAGTCTATCAAGTCCTGTAAATGAGCCATTTGTGATCTCCTACCCACCCCGCACACAATTTCCTCATCTAAAGTCGATAATTACCAAGTTCACGTTGTCAGATACATGATATGTTTCACGTTTTTACAATAAACTATCACGTTATAACGTAATAAGGCCCAAACTTTTTTTTTATGAGGATGACAGCTCTACGCTTCCGTAAATTATAGTCCTATCAATGTGGTGGAGATTTACTGTCACATTGTAGGTGTAATGCTTTACCATTTCCTGTTTGGAGTCAGATTTGGTGATGATAGCTGGTGTCCTGCCTTTGCCTTTGCTGTGGGTTTTGGGTGTGTCAGACTTGGGACCATCATTGCTTGGTACATCAGAAGTGGATGAAGGCTTCAAATCTTCTGGCTTGAATACTACATATTGAGGGAGATGTTATGTTGATTTGGTTTTTCTATCAGCATAAAAATCCTGGCAAAATGGAGTTGCATTCTTGGAAAAAAATACTTTAACCATTGTTCATTATAATTTATTAAAAGTTTACTTGGCAAACAATAACATTTCATCACTTGACATTATGTGCATTATTAGATACCTTCTTTGTTAAATTCCCACCCAGATAAATATCAGCCTGACTAAAATTTCAAGTATATTAATTTTGTCCAAAGCTCAGTTTATGGTAATACGGAGTTTTAATGGCTTGCACATGAGTTAACCTTTTCTCCCTTCCATGTCACTGAATATTTCCCTTCTGAAATGGTGTAAGTATATTTTACTTTTAACAACAAGAGAAATACACAGACAAACAGACAGAAAGACAGACATGTAGATAGAAAAAATTATGGTGATATTGGTGCTTATCACTGTACTTCGCACAAATAAAACTATCCTTATATAGGAAAACAATGCATGTGTCATGCAACGGCATGTGTGCTAGATGGCACTGTTGCACTTTAAAGCTGAAATGAAGAAAAAAGCTCAGCTTGGTTGAAGTCTCTTCCCCTACATCAAGGCATAATAAGCCATCATTTAGATGACTGCATGCCATTCTATCTGAAATGTTTTTGTTAATACTAATATTAAGTTACTCTTTTTTAAGTCATGTTGAAATTTGGGGGTTCAGAAGGATCGAATTATCAATCAGCCTTATAATCAAGGACAGAAATGGTGTCACAACTGATTTCAAGACTGGGAAAGTTAAACTGTTTCTTTTTTACTTTTGGTACAAATCTAGTGTTGCTTTGATAAAAAAGAAAATCGCAGTAACAAATATCACAGTGGTTGTCAAAGGAATGAAACTGCTGACACAAGTGCATGTACAGCTACTACAGACAACGGACTGTATATACAAGAATTTATAGCAGCAATGTAAATAGCATACATTGAAAATATGTCAATATGGTATTTTGGCAGCAGCTTATCAAATGAGGATGAAAAAAGGTTTCAAGACATTGCATGGCATATCATATGTGTTTTACCCTGTAGCATATAGGAACCATGATGAAGGGTATAGTCTCACTAACTGAGAGTTTAACTGAGTGAAATTAATTCTCTTTCCTGCTGGGATATTTCCCAGGGCACCAGGGGGCAAGAGCCAACTTCATTTGACATTCTATTGACCCATTTTTTCCAAAAGATTATTGGAAAAACACAAGAGGTTTGTATGGATACTGGCCCTTACATTTAATAACATACAAGAAAAAATGTGCAAAACCTCAACATGGTGACATCCAGATGAAAGAGAGAAGTTAAACGAAAAAGCCATGGCAACATACAATATAAATCATAAGTGTTCATCTTGCACATGACACTCATGCATATTATTTGAACATTTCGTGCCTGAAACTGAATGGATGATTATGGCTCCATTGTTCACAGCAACAGAAAATAAATAAATGAAAAAAAACAAAACTTGGTGTCAGTCGGCCAGTCTTTCTCTTCAGGCAGTCATTCACACTAGCCTTGTACAGTGTCTTTTTTACATCAACACATCATAACTTTTTTTTTTTTTTCATAAGAGGCTTCAACAAATTTCAAACCTCTTTTTATTATTGATTGAATTTTTGCAATTAAAAAGCGCAGATACAGTATTGGTGGGACAAGACAGGATTACTGCAACAGCCAATGGCCAGTGGGCACAAGAAGTCCCACTGATCTGGGAAAGCAGCTGTAGTCATTTGGTTTTCATTAGGCTTGTGATTACAGGCTACTGTGGCAGAAATACACTCGGCCTGCACTGGCTCCTGACACTACATACAGAGTTATTAGCTATGTTTCAAACAGGACCCAAAAAATAAAGCGCGCAAGGAAAACTTGATGAGAAAATATCAAGCCTGATCACAACCCAGGGGTCAAATGCTGACTAACTTTTGATTGCGATATTAAAAATGAAAATGCTTCAATGCTGTACATGGATTTGGGGGCAATCTGAATCACGCATAATGCATATCAAGTGCAAGATGTCTACATAAAAATTCATGAGACACTGACTTGCTTTTCTGGCTATTCCTTTGGCAGTTGGGAATGGCTGACTATTTGATGTGGCATTTATGACTTTCTTAAGTACAGAATTTACCTATCTTCTGCTTCTCTTCTATTTCTTTAAGCATACGGGCAAAAGCCAACTGCGATTCATCCAAATCCCAGCTCTTATGGAGCACCTCTGCCTGCACCACGTACTTATGACCCTGTGAAACACAGAAAAGCAAAGAGTCAAAACTTCACTCTGTAATTATTAAGCTTACAACAATATTCAAGTTCTTCAAGTTCAAGTTCTTGTGACCAGCTTGAAAAAACATGATGATTCAAAGCATAAGAACTGTCTTTGAATCTGAAGCATTTTGTTTTTGCTGTTTCTAAGCCCTGTTTCATAGAAGCACAAAAGGAGAGAGGAGGCTGAGGGCTTGATAGCCAAGATAATATCACAGAACTCCCACTTACATGACAGTTAAACAAAAAAGACAGACTTTAGACAAAATTTCAAGGTAAGACCAAACCTGGTCAAGAAAAGCACCAAACCCAACAAAAATAGAACATTAGTCACACAGAGCTTTGCTGAACTGAATTAATGCCCTATGCAAAAGAAAGTTAAGAAAATATAATTTGCGTTTTCATTCTGATTACTGATCTGTTGGATTCTATACAATCTTACATGATCTGTTTCAATACAGCTGAAGTTTTCACCAGTATTTTATAGAATTTTGGGATCCAAAAGTGTTTGACACAAAAAGAGAGTACTCAAAACAGACGTCTTGATCCACTTAATTTGCTGCAGTAACTTTCGGGTTAACAACTTATTTATAAACAGTTTACAGGTGAACATTAAAATAATGATAGCTAAAATGCATCAATGATTAGTGTTTCGACAAAGTAACTGTAAATACCTCATTTTGTACAGTTAGAGAAAATACATATTTTAAATCTATGACAACTGTTATGGTAGATGAGTGTGTCCCCAGACAATAAATCATGAGCAAATTGCAGCTCCTGACAAGTGCTACTAAGTCAGACAGTAACAACAAAACCACTCTTTCAGACTCTTTAGCTTTTCTTTTTATCAGTTGTCTGTGTGAAAGTGTGTGTGGGTGAATAGAAATTCATATGTGTTTTTGTGTGTGTATGTGTGCATGCTTACAAGCAACGCATTGGCAGGAAAAACTGATATGGACAGGCAGCAAGCAAGTGGGTGAGAAGAAAGAAAGGGAAAGTGAGATGTGCATGCAAGTGAGATCAGTGAAGTGTGTGAGCTAAAGCAGATACCACACAGACAGTTGTCAGTTGTACCATAGACTTAGTGAGCTGGTCACACAAAGAGTTAGAGTTTACAACTGTGCAGTCTGCCCCTTCTCGTTGCTGAGGGGTATCCTGAGGGGAGGACACTTTCTGGCACTTCTCATCTGTGGAACTTAAGTCTGTAAAAGACAAACGTCTCCATCAGTTCACATTGAGGAAAGAGGATTAAATAATCCTTGGATACATAAACTTTATTTTACTTTTAAATGGATTCTTTTACCTCTTAGGTAAAGTACTTTGTGCTGCTTTTGGAGTGAAGAGTGCTTTATATAATATAGCTATAATATATAGCAATCTCTGGATCCAGAGGTGATAGCAAATTATAGACCTATATCTAACCTCCCGTTTATGTCCAAAATTCTGGAGAAAATAGTTTCAGCTCAGCTACATGCCCACCTGAGCAGAAATAATTTATGCGAGGAGTTTCAGTCAGGATTTAGAGCTCATCATAGTACTGAGACAGCATTGGTGAAAGTTACTAATGACCTTCTTATGGCCTCAGACAAAGGACTTGTGTCCGTACTTATCTTGCTTGATCTTAGTGCTGCATTTGATACAGTCGATCATAACATTCTGTTACAAAGACTAGAACAGGTGATTGGAATTACAGGTACAGCGTTAAGCTGGTTTAAATCATATTTATCTGATAGACTTCAGTTTGTTCATGTAAATGACAAGTCCTCCTCCCAAACTACAGTAAGTCATGGAGTTCCTCAAGGTTCTGTACTTGGACCAATACTCTTCACGCTATATATGCTCCCTTTAGGCAAAATTATTAGACAGCATGGAATAAACTTTCATTGTTATGCAGATGATACTCAACTATACTTATCCTTTAAACCAGATGAAACAAATCAGCCCAATAGGCTACAAAATTGTCTCATAGACATAAAGACTTGGATGTCTAGAAATTTTCTCCTCTTAAACTCAGATAAGACTGAAGTAATTCTCGTTGGATCTGAAAAACTCAGAGCTAAATTTTCCGGTTTTGTAATGAACCTGGATGGCATTACTTTAGCTTCCAGTGCTACAGTGAGAAACCTTGGAGTAATATTTGACCCTGACCTGTCCTTTGGCCCACATATTAAGCAGGTTACTAAAACAGCCTTCTTTCATTTACGTAATATAGCCAAAATTAGGGACATTCTGTCTCGGAGTGATGCAGAAAAACTGGTTCACGCTTTTGTTACTTCGAGACTAGATTACTGTAACTCTCTATTACTGGGCTGTCCTAAATATGCCCTGAAAAGCCTTCAGCTGATCCAGAATTCTGCAGCCAGAGTCCTGACCAGAACCAGCATGAGAGATCATATTTCTCCAGTTTTAGCCTCTCTTCATTGGCTGCCTGTTGAATCTAGAATAGAATTTAAAATCCTTCTCCTTACATATAAAGCCCTCCACAAACAGGCACCACTATATATCAAAGACCTCATTGTTCCTTATATACCAAGTAGAGTACTTCGTTCGCAGACTGCAGGCTTACTTGTGGTTCCTAGAGTCTCAAAGAGCCGAGCAGGAGGCAGAGCCTTTGGTTATCAGGCCCCTCTCTTATGGAATAAGCTCCCAGTTAGTGTTAGGGAAGCAGACACCCTCCCCACCTTTAAGACTAGGCTGAAGACTTATCTTTTTGATAAGTCCTATAGCTAGGGATGGTTAGCATCCCTTAGTTATGCTGCTATAGGTTTAGACTGCTGAGGGACATTTCCTGATACACTGAGCTTCTTTCTTTTTCTCTTTATCTCTTTCTTTTACCCCCCCCCATAACAGTGTTGCATCATTAACATGTATGTCTCCTGTCTCAGCAGGTCTCCCTGGCCGGGAGTAGCAGTTCCTGTTGTCTGTTGTCTTTCTGTCCTCTTCCCCCCACACAGCAGAGGCAGATGGCTGCCTGTCCTGAGCCGGGTTCTGCCGGAGGTTTCCTTCCTGTTAAAAGGGAGTTTTTTCCTTCCCACTGTTGCCAGTATGCTTGCTCAGGATGGGAGATTGAGCTGGACTCAACTCAATCTGTTGGTTTCCTTATATAGGCTGTTATGAATTGGCCTTCATTATGTTTTCCCCTCTGTCTGTAAAGCGTCTTGAGATGGCATTGCCGTGATTTGACGCTATATAAATAAAGTTGAATTGAATTGAATTGAATAATAAAATTTGATTTAAGATCCCATTCTTGATTAATAGTACATTCCAAGTGCAATCTATGAGTCTGATAGGTCAATAGTTCATGGAATATAAGATGTTTCAAAGATTTATAGCGTGTTTCTTTATGCAACTCCAACAAAACTTAAATTTTTCCAAGATGCTGTATTTTATATAAAATGAATTGTGATGTTTCAATGTACAATTAAATGCAGCTCAGTGCTATTCAAAATGCACTGACAATTTTTTCCGAGAAGGTAAATGAGAAAAGAAACGTACTTTATATTCTTTATTTTTAACAAAACTGTTATTTTGCCTCTGCTACTATTTAGGACAAACTGGTCCCGTGAAAAAATTAAAAACTACCTAAAATATAAGTAATATAAGTACTAAAATTACTTTGCACTGGCTCCCTATTAATTATCGAGTACAATTCAAAATCCTTGTTTTAACTTATAGAGCCCTACATAACCAATCGCCTGGCTAAATTAGAGCCCTTTTAATGCCATACATTCCCAGCAGGTCTCTGAGATCTGCTGACCAGGGTCTGCTGGCAGTTTTACATACGCAGTTTAAAACAAAAGGTGACTTTGCATCAGCCTAATATCAGCAGAGTGGGAGATCTCTTTTAAAAAGCAGCTCAAGACATATCTTTTTAATCTTGCTTTTACTTAGTTTTATTTGTTTTCAAGTTTTTTTTTAAAAATGTTTTTATGTCGTTTTAATGTTTTGTGTTTTGTTTTGAAGTGCTTTGTGATTTTTATCTTGAAAGGCGCTATATAAATAAACCTTTACTTATTTACTTACTTACTTAAAATATAATTTGGTAAGTGTTGTTTGTAAAATATGATCCATTGTGTATTTGCCAAATAAAAATGTGAAAAAAGAAATTAATTCTACTGTCAGGACCGCTTTACAAAAAGTGATTAAAATAATACAGGAACGAAGTTTTGTAATTCTCTGACACTTTAAAAGTAACATATTATTTTGTTTGGGTAAAACGCGAAGTACAATCTTAAAAACTATCTAACTAACTAACTTAATAACTATCATTGCATATGCTCTACATGTCACCGCATATAAATGGCATAATTTCACGAATGTTTTGCAGTGGTCAGAAGGTTCTTAAGTATTTTGGTTAATTTGTGCAATGACTGCTAACCTTTGTTGGCCAGGAAGTAGAACACAGGAATTATCACATAACCATGTCCAGTGTTAGAAGCAACTTCCTTCTCCTGGTCCAGAACAGAAATACGTACAACTACATCTGGCTTGGAAGTCTGGAAATGAATTGTTCCCAGAACCTCTGTTGTCACCTGAACACAGTAACTGTAAAATACAAAATAAAAATAAAAAAATTATTTAATTTTAAATATTACATTTATTCATTTAAACATACACTACATCATTATCTTACCGACATATGAGATCTTTGTCAGTAGGAATGTAATAATCCCGGAATTCCTTCACTGAGAAAACATTGAATGGAGGCTCACTCGCAATATTTGGAAGGGGTTCCTTTGAGCCAATCAAGCGCAATTTCCACTCATTTCCAGCAGGGAGGTCTTTGGGTGTGACAACCTCTGCTAGAAAGGTAAAACCACGCTGTAAAATTAAAAAAAAACAAAAAACAAAAAACAGAACGGTTTAACCATGAAAGCAAAATACCAAAAGTTTAAAACATTCAAAGTATATATGTATATGTATACTTAATATATAATTCTAAAAATGCTTATAATTGAGTACAAGATATAAGAACAATGACACTTAATAAGTGAGAAAAGTTGAGATCTACTTATTTATTAACTCTGGTCTGAAGCATCCTAAAAGTTAAGTGGTATATTATGGTAACATATTAACAGTGAATATGCTAATTTGTCTATGGGGTTTCTGTGTAAAATGATTTTTCACATCCACAGACCTTATTTGGCTGATAAACATGGGGCACCACCTTGTTACAGACCATGTCCATCTCCTTCCCCATATCATTATTTATGACATGTAGAAGGCAATTAGAAACTGGGGAGTAGACCTTTGGTACAAGCAGCATCTCCTCAGGAACATGGAAGACTTGTCTGTAAAAGCAACACAAATGAAAGGGACAGAGACATAAACTTCTGATTGTTACAACCACTTTTCTTTCTTTCTTAAATGCAGATCTTAACAGACTAATTCCTTAGCTTAGTGAGAGCTGAAAATGGGGAAAACATTTGGAAAGAATACAACATTAGTTGTTAACATCAAGCTTAAACTAGATTTCCCCCAGCATGGAAAGGGCCTCTCTATCACTGACAAACTTAACCTTTAAGCTACAAATGTCTTCTAACCTAAAGACCAAAGCCCAGGAGTTAGCAGTCTTTGGCAGAGTGACGGAGTAATCAGCAAAGGCGATTCTGGTCGATTCATCCTGCAGACAAGGATAGAACTCTGCCCTCTCTGCAGAATTTTCAATGATATACCTGTGAAAGAAACCGATGGTTAAAAAACATTTGGAAACTTGAATTTCTAATAAATCATGTATATAGAGAAAAGAATTGGAAAAAAAATATTTTCAGAACATCCAAAAACTATTTAGATGAAAGTCAATGTTACCCAGCAAAAAACAGGTAATCAAAAGACTAGGGAGGAGGAAAGGACTTATACTCTGTCTCTCAGTGTGAAGTGGATGTTTCTGTCAGTTAAACACATGCTTAAAGGTTCACAACACTCAAAAACAACACCCCCCCTTCACGCTCCATACACACGTTGTTCAAGCTTTCAGTGCTCATGCACACACATACTTCCCCAGGCAGCAGGTCATTCGGCAGGCACTGCAAGCCGATTGGAATGAGAAAAGGATAAACAGCAGATGGTACCACTGGGAAAAGATGGAACATAATGTGGAAAATGCTCCCTGCATGGCCCCAAAGGCTGCCACAACCATGAGAGGGAGCAGATTCTGGGCATGTAGTGCAACAGAGAGGCTAAATGCATGCCATTTGATGTAAATAGCATTGGCACACGATTGTTCTGATATTCACTCAGAAAATTTAATTTCTGTCACAAAATCACTGTAGCTACAAAAAATTTATCACTTTTATCAGGCATTAATATTGTTGTTTTACACACTTTTTCCTTTATTTACCGGAGTAAGACGGCTGCGTGTTTGTCCACATCTGCTTCAATTTTTGGCCATAGGTCTGAAAGGATGTTACATGCACACAGATTCTCCTTTGTTCCTAGTGAAGTAAGTACACATGCAGGCATGCACACACACACACACACACACACACACACACACACACACACACACACACACGTACACACAAACGTTTTGTTGTCAAACACATGACAAAAGTGTTATACATCACCTAGTTCAGAGTAAGCAGCAGAAATTACAAACTTGAATTTTACCCCATTCAGTGAAATATGACACAAGGTCATTTCCACTTAAAACAAAACTTTTAATACTCATCTACTCAGGCAGGTAATAATTCAGAAAGAGAAAAAATATGGCACATGCATTCATACATTGGTGTATTTGTTTGTGTCAGTAAAAGAAATGGTGTGAAGAGATGGCTAAATAATTAGATGCTTGTTCACATCATTGGTCAGATGGCGATTGGTCATATGACATATGACCAATGTGTCATGTTCTTCAGTCATGCATTCCTTCTTTTCTCTGATCACTAAAATGCTCAAAATTTCATATCAAGCCTGTATAATGTACCAGATGTGGTTGTTGGGATGAACTTTGCAATCAAATTTTCATGAGAAAAATTAAAAACAGTAAAAGAAAATGCAAACAGAAAACAGGAATAAAAGTAAATTCTAAATAAGCAACAAAAACGGAACTTCACAGAAATACGGGTCAGGCAATATAAACTGTGATAAATCTGTACTGCAGAACTTAAGCAATAAAAATCACATTGAATGAACGGTTAACAAAAGTGTTGTTAGATAGACCCTGGTGAAGGATGTGTGTTTTGCCTTTTTTAGTGCCTCTCTGAAAGGTACAACCTTTGCTTTGAATGCAACTAAACGCATTTCACAAAAGTAAAGTTCTTCATCCTAAATGTGTGTCAGTTGTCTAAATTAATTAAACAACAAGTTCAAACTATAACAAATTGGCAAAATTTCAAAATTTCAACAATGCTATATTATGCAGTTGTTTTGTGTGATGTCTGCATTGAAGAGATTGTCTGTATTATAGAAGTTGACAGTTTCATATGTTTTGCCTGGAGAGGCCACAGTTTGCCTCAGGCAATGGCAAAAAAAAAAAAAGCCTGGGTAAAATGTCACTTCCAGCATTTCCACAGGGCTCAACATTGGTCGAGTGCATCGTTGGGTTTTAAGTATTCTTGTTATATCACCTTAAAAATGTACATACCCCAAATCTGTACCAATCAGAATGGATACAGAAGCGGCTAACAGCAAGAGGAGAACTTTATACCAAAGCAAGATGTCAGCATATAGTGACAGAGACAAGTTCTATACAATTTCTTTTAATTATGCAATTTTTTGGAAACCTTTTAATGTGTTTCTGCCTTTTCCTTCCATTTTTCTAACTGTTGCTGATTAACAGTTCAGTTATGGATGTAGAGATGTTGTTAGCATGACTTTGTGCTGTGTTTTTTTGCGTTGTGTTTTTTTTTTTTTTAGATGTGCATATACGCTCTGTGACCACCCTGTCATCCATCAGGGTGTATTAGTAAGAGTGGCAGTCTTATCAATGCTTAGATTTGCTTCTGTTCTGCGGCTCAACATATAGCAACAAGCCAAACCAACAGTCGATGCAAGGAGCAGAAAGTGATTTCTCTGAATATTGTCTGTTTTCAGACACAAACTAATCATGTCAAAAGTAAACATACAAATTTTATGGCTTTTTTTTCTCCATTTGCAGTTGACTAATCTTTATAAACTCAAGGTTTTATAGAACTTAAGGTGAATTCTTATAAAAAAAAAAAGTGAAAGCAAATATCATCTGTAATCTATTTAAGATAATCTTGCTCGAACAATTACAATTTCTACATGTGGTCATTCATGTTTACCAGGTTTTCCAGCATTAAGGATGTCTTGCACTAAATGTCCTTCAAATCCATCTTGCAGAATGGTGCTTGCATGGACCGCCTGGTCTGTTGACAGCATGTCTTTCCAGTTTTCTGGTGGTTTAAATTCTGTCCCTAGTACTACGAACAGCACAGAGAGGAACAGCAAGTTAATGATGAGAAATATAAATACATTTTGACAAAGAAATTTTACAAATTGACGCACTAGGAAAGGTGTATACAAACAAATCTATGATTGTCGTTAGCATTAAATCATTCAAACACAAAGGTGGGACGTACATGTTAAAGTCTGTGCCTCTGGATCAGGGGCCATTAGTGAGGGGTCAGCAGTGACAGCCTGTACAGCAAACTGCTCCTCTGCTGTCAGCTCTCTGCCCATGGCCGTACAAACCATTTGGTAAACTGCAGTGTTAAACACCTAGTCCCCAACACACAAATAAAGAAAACCACATACACACAAGTACTTTACACAACTGTAAATATTTAAGTAGGAGAAGCCATGTTAACATAAAAAAAACCCTCTTGTGGAAGATGGTGGTCAGACGTATTTATTTATTTATTTTTTTATGTATGATTTATTTATAATTTTTTCCAAGTACAAATATGAAACATTGAAAGACAATGACAGTATCAGAAGAAGTCATGGGGCGCATAGCTGCACATACTAAGTATTATCATACACATCTGATACATACATCAGGACAACAAAAGAGAAAGAAAAAAGATTTTAAAAAAAATAAAAAACAAAAAAACCCATAAATAAATAAATAAATAAAAAATAAATAAAACAAAATAAAATGGAAATTGAGACAAGAGTGAAACCAAAAATAAAACAACAACCAGACAAAAAAAGGGGACAACAACAACAAAGAAATATGTACGACTACCAAAATTACAGAGTGTATGGGTTTATTATGCAAGGGCATGCTGAAAAAATAAAGAAGCTGTGTTCATGGGGCCATCTCAAGAGTAAGAGACATAACATGGTCTGAGAATGGTGACCGGACTTTAGAGAATTTAGCATCAGAGCCTCTAAGCGAATGCTTAATTGTTTCCAGTTTCATAAAAGAAATGACATCTCTAATCCACTGAGAGTGGGTTGGTGGGTGAGGGTCTTTCCAGCGCATCAAAATATTTCTTCTAGCCAACAAAGTAAGAAAAGCTCCAAGTTCAGCAAAATGAGGTGGCAAGGAATGGCCACTAGGGAGAGTCCCAAACAGAGCAGTCAGTGGGAATCGTGGGATTACAACAGATGAGACAAGCGAAAGGGAGTCAAAAACTAGATCCCAGAATGTGGACAAAGCAGGGCAAGTTAAAAACATGTGAGTAAGATTAGCTGGATTTAAGTTACATTTCACACAGTTGGGATCAGTACCTGGGAACATTCGTGCCAGCTTACTCCATGACCAGTGCACCCTATGAACAATTTTACACTGGAGGATGCAATGTCTAGCACAGATAGAAAAGGAATGAATACGCTTTAGTATAGATTGCAATTGTTCACCACTAATTTCCACGTTAAGTTCTTCAGACCAGGCAGCACGGAGGTGGTCAGATGTTACTGAGGTACTAGACAATAGAAGATTGTATATTTTTGATATTGTACCCCTCATGGAGGGCTTAATTTCCAATACAGTATCGATCAAAGACATATCAGGGACATTGGGGGAGCCAGGGAAATGTTTATTAATAAAGTCCCTTGCTTGTAAATACCTAAAGAAGTGTGCATTGGGTAGATTAAAACTAGCAGACAACTGAGCAAACGAGGCCAGGATGCCATTTAAATAAAAGTCTTTCACAGAGACAAGTCTGTGGCTCTTCCACAGTACGAAGGTTCGGTCAATGAGTGATGGAGGGAATAGAGGATTCCGTTCAAGGGGTGAATAAAGAGGTATTCCCTGAAATTCAAAATGTCGCTTCACTTGAGCCCAAATTTTAAGACAGTTTTTAACAATAACATTGCTAGAATATGATGTCGAAGTGGATTTTAAGGGAAGACGCAAAAGAGAAGATAAAGAAGCAGAGTTACATGAAGCCTCCTCCATTGGCAGCCAGTTTGGTTTTTCATAATTAGTACTGCACCAAAATAACATTGTGCGGATGTTTACAGACCAGAAATAATATAAAAAATTAGGCAATGCAAGGCCACCAGATTCTTTGTTCTTTTGTAAAAGAGTCTTTCATATTCTCTGAGGTTTTTTGTTCCATAAAAACTGTGAAATTGAACTGTCCAATGACTGGAAGAAGCTTTTAAGTAAAAAAAGTCAATTCGGGAAAATGTGCCATGCACAGGGGAAAAGAAGGAAAAATGCCTGGCGCTAGGATTAAAATAACGCCAAACATCAGCCACTCCATATTGCTGCATAAATAGTTGTATAATTTTCACAGATTTAGAAAGTGGTTGCGGTTTGCTTGAGGAGCGATCAAGGAGTGGATTGAGGCAACAGTTGAAATCACCACCGAGGATAAGATGGCTATCGTTCAAATTAGGAAGTGAAAAAATAATTTTTTTAAAGAAGTCTTCGTTATCCCAATTCGGCTCATACACATTTACAAGAGCAACCTTGTTACTGCCAATCTTACCCAGAACAATAATGTAACGCCCGTTGGGGTCCGATATTACATCCGTAACTGACAATTGAACATTTTTGTGTACAAGGATCGCTACACCTCGCGCCTTGCCATTAAATGATGAATGATAGGTCTGCCCCACCCAACTAAATCGTTGTTTGAGGTGATCTGACATTTTTAGATGAGTTTCTTGTATGAAAGCGATTCTGGTATTTAATTGTTTTAAATGATTGATTACTTTCCTGCGTTTTATGGGAGAGTTTACCCCTTTAACATTCCAACTGACAAATCTTAGTGCACCACCTGGTGTCAATTGAATATTAGGACTTAGCATGCCTGTTTGTAGTAAATACATAGTCCCCATAAATGTGTGAAAAAAAGGTTTGTAGCTCCTGATTTTAAACAGAAAGTAACAAACAGAAGAAAAACAAAACAAAAAGACAACAGCAAGCAGACACAAACACGACAGTAATGTAAAGAAAACAATTTTTGCAAAAGGCAACAACTACCTCTCTGATTATAAATAATCAGCATACTGTAAAACTTCCTTTCAGTAACTCCCTGCAACAGCATTAGGCAATGGAACAACACTGAACTAAATTTTAAGTCAATCGTCTTTAACGATTTCAGCAACTCGTTAAGAATGCAGAGTAGTATGCTAAGTGCATTGAGTTCTACACCTCCCTACATTTTGCATAAACAAAGTAATATGCTGTAGTCATCATGACCATAATCAAAAATTAAACTGGGAGAGCACATAATGTCTGAGAAAAAGGGAGAGCATTCATAAGGCAAAACAACGAGTTTGGTTACCGCTCTGGATTAGGAGGCCATGACCAAGTCCTCTCAGTAGAGAAGTGATACCATCCGCAGTCAAGATAGCATTAGCTTTAGCAGCGGGCATGAGAGCCTGTGCGGCGTCTTTTTCGCTGTTTCTTGGTCTTGGACATGGTTTCGTTGAACTTGCAAAAGCAAAGCACGATGGACACTCAGTATTCAAATGTCCAAAGCAGTATCGAGGGGTAAAGTGAAAGTTAAAGAGGAAAAAAGGGCAAGCTAATGCGGAGCAGGTGAAGCGTGCGACTACTCGTCTCGCCTCATTCTACAGAAGCCCCAGACGTATTTATTTTTTATATTTTGTTATTTAATATGTTATTATTTAATTCACTATGTTTATAATGGTTTAAAATATGTATTTCAGTCTATAAAAGGCAAAGAGAAAATTATCAAATGCCTTAAACAACCTGTCAGTCCAAAATCCACAAGCTGTAACAGGATTTAATCATGAAACACAAAGGAAAAAATTCAGCCACATAGAAATAATTTCCTGGATATGCCACAGATGTGGAGGAATTGAAAGATTCCTGTATCCAATGCCAAATGAATGAATTTCCTGTATATAAGGCTAAGCTTTTTGAAAATAAATAAGATAATTTCAACTTTTGCCTGCTGAAAAGCAATGTGAATGTTAGACCCTTTATTTATTGGTTAAATATGGTTCATGAGAATAAATTAACAGACCAAATTTTAATATAGTCTTCCATGTAACAGTAATAAGTACAGGTATAAACTACCCAACAATTCCCAAAACATAAAATGAAATATAAATTAAATTTGCTTTTCTTTTTCCTACCTTGTAGTGTTCCCATTTCATCATGGGGGTGTTGATTTGCTGGGGACAGACAGTGTCTTTCAGGGTGTTTCTGAGTGCTGGCAACTGCTGTTCATCCCCAAAGGAAGTCACCACATTGGACAGGGCCCTAAATATGGACAATGCCTGCTCAGTGAAGAGAGCACTTTCCTGTTTAAAGAGACCAGAGAGTTTTTTTTTTTTTACCAAATAAATAAATAAGGTGAAAATGCATGGTTAGGAAAAAGCAACAATACCAACTTCATTAAAAAAAAGTCTTCTAAACATAATATAAACTTTTATAATAAATTTAAAAGAAATGGCTGCCAAACATTTTGGAATGAAGATTGTGGGCAGTGATCTACTTTCTTACAATGATCGCTCTTGTATAACTACCATTTGTTTTTTTGTACATTATGCAAAAAGGAGTGATGTGGAAGCAGAGGGGGAAATAAATACAATATAGATTAAAGCCAATACTGTAGATTAAAATCCAGGTACAAGAGCTTGTAGCAGCAGGTGTCAGAAAATGACAGAGAGAATTACATGTATTTTCTTATCAAGAGCATAAAAGGTATGTAATATAGCAGTTATGCAATTTATCTTATTCAATTTACCATCTTTACGGACTTAATGACATAAAAAAATCTATCAACACTATAATTCCATAGAAAATTTACCTTTGTAAGGTGTGACATGATAGTGTCTTCATCACCGAAGATGAAAGGTGTCCTGCTGCAGAGGTGGATATCGTACCCCAGTAATGCATTTGCGGAAACGAGCAGTACATGACGCCTGGGGGTGAACAGATGACAAACTGCATTTGGAAAGCACATTTAATCCTGGTTTATACTGATTACTCAAACAGAGCTCCAACCTATCTTTCTTGTACTTGTGCTCACAAGAGACCAAATTTGTTGCTTTGGCAATATATCTGCTTGATTAATCCACAAGTTAACTTTGAATTATTTCCAAAATAATCATAGTGTAACAATAATTCAGAAGTTGATATTTTTATGAATACTGTGTCACTACCCTGTTTTAAAATCAAGTTCTAATAAAATAGAATAATATCAAGTGTTTCTGTCTAGTATTTCACAGTGGCTCAAACAGTCTGATGTGCTGTAGCCTATGTGTATCCATTGAGTGCCAAGCTAAGTTAACAGGGCCTGGTCAGGCATGAGAGCGAAACCCCTCTACTTTAGCCCCATTAGCTTTGTTTAATTCAGCCATCACAGTCTTACTAGATGGATGAGCACAGTGGCAGTGCTTGGTTGGGAATGAATAAGCACACAATGGGGGAATTCAAGAGGAGTGAAAAGAAGATCAGGTTTATGGGAGAGAAGGCAGGGAAATGGAACAGAGAGAGTGATTGAAAAGAAAATAAGATTTAAAATAAATAAAGAAAAAAGATCAGTACACAACAGTAAGTTTAAAAAAAAGTCAGTGGAAAGACTTCAGACAATAACACACAGTAAAAAAAGGAATTACATACACTGAAATCCATAAGGTGAATCTGCTTTAAAATTGACAGATGCCATTAGCTTGGATGTATTAGTTAATATCTCTTGGAGAGGAGTACTATGGGCCATTGTGAGTTGAGTGCCATGTGTGTGAATATGGCTCAGTGGTAATTGCACTGCTGCGTGCTTGCACCTGACCCCAGAAACTAGGCCCTCTGCTTCTAGGCCAAGTCACACCCATTAATAGAGACTGGGACAGATTTCTTTTTACTGCTTCTCAGAGCAACTGAGCTAGGCAGATATCTGCTGCTCATGTTTGATAGCCTTAAGAGGATCTCTGCACAGCTATGATAATCAAAAGTGAAACGTCACATATTTTCCTCTCCTTGTGATAAAAATCCAGAGGTACTTAGCAAAAGAAAACTGCTCCCAGCTTCAGTTCTTCATAAAAGGAAGAATTATTGCTAAAATCACCATAGGGCCATCAGGTATGAAAGTAAGGGAAGTTCAGTGTGAATAAATTATAGATCTGACTAATTTTAAGACATTTCAGAATTCCCACCTTAATAACTAAATTAGCAAACTTTTGATGAGATTAGACCATAACAGGTACAAAAGTTTAGATTTGTATGGTGTTTAAAAATTAATTAAAATTGGTTACTGATACCAAGCAATGAATATTTTTATTAATTGACATAAAAATCAAAAGTACCTCCATACTGTAAAGTCCTTAATCCATAAAGGTTTTTTTCCTACCCTGTGGGGAGGTTAAGTACAGCTGCCTTAGAATAGGTGGCCTCGATGGTGAGAATTGGCAGCTGAGATTGCAGAGATGTCCATGAGTGAGGATGGATGATTAGCACTGGAGACATATGTGTTCCAAACATGTCCTTTCCTATGAGGTATTGTAAAGTGAAGATAAAATATTTATTGTTTTCATAGGTCAACATCACAAATTCAATGTGTGACCCATTTTTTAGAGATTTCTTTAGTATCTATATCTACTGTATATCCCAAATATTGATATGATTTATGCTTTGTCCATGATACAACAGGGTTATAACCATTATTCCAAGGTCAAGCTCTCCAAACTGACTGCATAGAAAATCCTTGTGAATGTGTGTGTTTACATACGTGTCGATAAATTCTTACTCTTCTTACTTGTGTCTTCCCAGAGTTGAAGTGCAGAAAAGCTGATGAGAATCTGCGATGGTTGCACGTTGTCTACACACAAGTAGTAAGTTCCTCTGACCTCTAGACACTGTGCAAAGAAACTCACAGTTCTTAAATTCAGTTTGAAGGCAACAACATTTGGGAAAATGCAAAGGAAGCAGGTCAAAGGAAGGAAAGATAAACTAATGGTCTTAAGGATAGATAATGCACAAATGAGCAAAAGAAGCAATGGAACTGTCATTTGACTAGGACAGTTAAAAATATCTAAGAATGTAAGCCAAAGCAGTCATTGTTGATAAAACCTTGGATGCAAACAATATGCACAACTGCTATGTGAATATTAAAAAAACAAAACATTTTACTTGTGCATGAATGTGTGTCTTTGAGAGTACAGGTGTACCTCAGGGCTTGCTACAGTTAGGGATCCAGTCGTGAGACAATGTGTAGATGAGCCTGAGGAGTTGATGCCTCCTGAAATAGTGGGTAGGATTGTGCTCTGCTGACAAATGAACAACTTAATTACTATAACTCCAACAAATCCAAATGAAATTACCATTCATTTGTGAAAACAAAAACAGGAAACTGTGGGGAAGAAAGGAACATAAAGCTTGAGAATTTCTATTCCTGTAGACATGCTCTCTGAGAGGCATTCTATACCTTAAAATGTGATTTCTGGACATGATATGGGTAGATCTGTGGTTTATGGAAAACCAAGAGAGTCCTAGAAGACAATTACAATTTTAAACTATTTAAACATTCTTTTTTCATTACTCTTTCATCATTGGTAAAATATAGTAATAATTGTGCTTGTGTATGTAAATGCATGTCTTACTGAAAGCTTTGTGCAAAGTCCTCAAGGTGCACCCATGTCTTCTGCAGGATGGGTTTGACATCAGCTGAGGATTCCTCTGCAGCAAGTCCTTCTTTTGCAGTTGAAGGCCTATCTGAAAATGTTTTAATATACATCTAGGATTACACAAGTTTTGATTAATCATGAATATAACATTTTTTGGGCTGGACTTCATAATATATATAAGACAGCAGATTTATAGTGCACATTTACCTATCAAAAAGAGATTGGATTGTTAAAATATAATTTCATATTGCTAAAAACAATATTTCAACACTGTGATAAAAAAAAGATACTTTATCAAGCTGTAAACCAAGATGACTGGTGACTTTCCATGTTTCACTTAAAGGTAAATGGATATGGAGCTGCAAGTTAAATTTTCCATTTCAAAATGCTGTGAGTAACAAAATGCTTGTGACTCACAAAAAGCTATCCCAGACTCAAATCATTATCTTGAATATGCTGAGCGAATTGGCCAAACTCCCACATAATGGCAGAGTGTAAGCTCACATACACATCCATACTCCCACTCAGACTCCCACTATCTTGTTGCATGCTGAAAGTCATAGACATGTGCACACATAAACTCTGTATGCCTCAAAAACACACACACACACACACACACACATGCATTGGCACAAACAGTCTGCCCCCAAGCTCTACTTGAGGCAAGAGTCTGATCAGTAAACCGAGACGGTGAGGTGAGGGCCAGTGTAACCGCTGCTGAACAGTGGTGAACTGCTAACTCAAACTGCAGGTGTTACTAAGCAACTAAACGGGGGCAGAGTGAAAGCAGGGAACTGGTTTGTTGTCACAAGGCATAATTTCAGTCCCATTTTCTTAAAACCTTTACCAGTTGATGGAGCCATGGGGGGCGGGGGGGTTCTATGTTGCACTAATACTGTTCAACAGAAAGAATAAAGAAAACCATGAACACATTATACCTCTTCAGTAAAACATATGTAATGAGCATTTCACATTTTGGTAGCCTCAAATTCAACCTCCAGTAGACCGGTCTTGTTTTGAGAGGAAGTGTGTATTTCTTTCAAAATTAATGAAGTGCATAACATTACACAAGAGCAGCTTTTACCATTTGAGATGTCATCATTGTCCTTCTTCTTGTCCTTTGTTGTAACCTACAGGGATAACGAGAGAAAAAAAGGAAAGGGAAAGTGAGGGAGGCATGAACTGTGGGTTGCTGACAGAGTAGCACTGCAAGAGATACGCTTCCACCCTCTGGTGATTCAATGCCAGCTGTGGTGTTGTGCCATTCTCGCCCAACACAGAGACACAGTTTAATGTGACAGGGGCTCCTCCTCCCTTGCTAAAAACACCACCAGGGAATACCAGCTCTAATTTACTTTGAACGTCAGTGACAGATGAGGAGTTATTATGCTGGTTAGCAGGTTATTCCTTGTAAAGGTTATTCACACAACAGCTCTTATTTCATACTTGCTCCTAACAACAAGCTAAAGAATCTAAATGATAAGACATTGTCCTATTTTCAAAATACCATACTCTGTGGTCTAAACAATAAACTTAAAGATGCAGCGATACAGAATGATGCACTTGTGTCAACTATCTGAACTTTCTTCGGGTTTCTGACAAACTTTGCTCCCTCAAAGAAACAGCCGGTAAATGTCCAAAAATGTATTCATCTTTGAAGAAGAAGTATGTATTTGTATCTTGGTTACTTTAAAGCAACCCCTGCCAAGAATCTCTGATGACTAATAGTGTGTGTGCGTGTATCTGTGTATTTAGCTGTATGTGAGTCACCACTTATTCAAATGAGTACCCAGAGATGCAGACAGACGGAAAGAGCCATTGTGATTGGGAGGCACACTTGACCCTCCTCTTCACCACTGTGGAAACATTTTCCTGCAACAAAATTGTCAATATGTATGGGTTTGTGAGCATGTTCAGCAGTGTGTATAAAAACTTTCAGCCAAGCTCTAAGGCAAGGTGTGTTCAGTTAACCAACAGCATTCCATTTAAGAGACTACTTGTCTGTGTGCAGAAAGCCAATATTGAGACTTTTAGATTTAAACAATAAACCTGTAAGATTTAGCTGCTGTGTTCAGAGGGGTCCCTGCCTTCCCTCCCCCCTTTTTCCTATGATCAAATTACAGCCATAGACTGATGGTTGAATGACAATACATTTAAGTAGAGCAGAGTCTTGGCCAGGAAAAAAGAAACTCACAAGTGAAAAACAAATAAAACTCCAGATTGCTTTGGTGACTTCCACAATTCAAACATATTAGAGAACAAAATATGCTTACACTTGGATCTGATGCTACAGTTGAGTGAGTAGGCCACTGACAATATTAATGATGTCATGTAACTGTATCTTCCTCTGTTCTGGTGTTAGATTATGTTGGTCGAGGTTGACCGAAACAGTGGGAGAGATCAAAACAGCTAAGAATGTGGTTAAAGCTGGGACATTCACTAAGAATAATGCACAAATATAACACATACTGAAAAAGTTGGTGTGTTCAAACATCAAATGACATCAAATTATCATGTGTTCCCTGCCGTTACCTAACCGCTCTGTAACTGGTCACAGTTACACAAGAGAGGGATTAATATGAACTCTATCTTTTCCTCTGTATGTTAGGAGTGAAGTGTAATAATAAAGTCCCCAGGAGACACAGACACTGATGGCTCACCATCTAATTGCACTGCTTTTTTCATCAGCACAGTACACGACCTCTCCCTGTATGAAGCCCACGCACTCTGTTCACTACCACCACACACCAGAGATTCTCTCTTCCAGTCTCCCTCCCACCATTCCATCCTGCTCAACTCCCAGTTTCTTTCCAGTTTTTATTCCCCTGTATTCTATGCTATCTTTGCTTCAGTGTCCGTTTCTATTTTTCTCTCCCTAGTACTGCTGTTCTGATCCCTACCCCCCATTATTTTCCTTTCCAAGTCGGTTCTCTATTTAGTACAGATGTGCCCCTGGTCAGTAGAGGCCTGGCTGCGAGACAACAGAAGTGACTTTGAGAGTGGGGGATGACAGCCTTTCTGTTACTGACAGGCAGAGCTCGACTGATCAGCCTTCAGCTGCATACTCACAGGGTAGACAGAGCAGAGGTGTTAGGAAACAGAGAGAAACTAATAAGGAAAAATAAAAACAAGAGAAGATTGCTCCTGTGGTAGAGTAATTGTTATTTAAATTTTACTAAATGGCATCACTCAGTTTCCCCATGGATTCTTAAAACTGTTCAATGGATCAGTGCAACATTGACTTAAAACATTTGTTACCTCTGCCAAGGAGGTTATGTTTTTACCGGTGTTTATCTGTTTGTTTGTGTTTAACATAAATCAAAGAGTTATGGACGGATTTTCATAAAATTTTCAGGAGTTGTTAGAAATGTGAAAAGGAAGAACTGATTTAATTTAGGATCCAGGAACTTTTTAAAGGCCTTGGTGGAGGTTTGCGCTCTCCGAGTGCTTTTCTAGTCTTTTAAATGTTATATGCCACATGTTTATATGTTTAAGCACAATGTGTAAACCAACAATTATTATAATGTACCTCTGTTTTGCCAGTGTTGTTTAGTGAGTTAGTGGTGTGTTCAGCAACATTAAGCACAAGGCTTTCCTGACATACAGTCTCCTCTTTCTCAGTAATGGACACCAGAGGGGATCTGTTGAAAAGCTTTCCTGGAGCTTTTTCCTTAACCTCTCTGAAACACAAAGACACATAATTAGTAGTTTCATCTATAAATGAATAATTCACACATTACCTTGCAGAACAGTTATAAGATTGTAACATGTTGATAATCTATAAGTAATACATGGGTAATACTCTGTAATTATCAAAGTAATAACCATGTTATATTTGATATTATTAGATTATTATGTCATTTACATCACTACATTACATTTTTCTTAGACATTTCATAGACATTTTATTCCCAGTCAAGTCCCACATTATTACTACAATATTATCATACTACTCAAATAGTCTCAAATAGCTTTGCATTGTCATCTTTAAATTAATTTCCCTCTGAATGAGTTAAGGCTTTTAGGTTTTAGCCTCCCTTATGACTCTATACTGTCCATTCCAGTTTATTGTGCAACTTCCAAGAGTTACAAGCAGGAAACAACCTGGGTATTATTTTGGTAGTTGCAAAGCATTACCTAGTTATTATTTCAGTATTACCTACATGTTACCACACTATTACCACCTTATAACTGTGCTGTTTAGTGCTACTAAATAATAGTCTTATTTCATTTTTAACTAGTAGCCTGTTGCAACAAACAAAGGACGCAGAGATGAGATTATGTGACAATGAAAAGTTCTGTATTGATCCCAAAACAGAATCAGTGTTCCTGCTCTCTTTTCTCAGTTGGCAAAAAACACAACAGTTATGGAATAAAAAGAATTTTAAAATGTCTTGCAGTGTAAAGGAACAGTAGGAAATAAAAAGATTAGTTTTATTTCTTTTCTCAGATTTAGATTATTTCAGCATACGCACAGCTTTGCAGCAGAGTCGCTGCTGGTCTTGAAAGGGTAGGAGAGAAAAGGGCTGGTAACCTCAATGAACTGATCGGGTTTTGGCAGCGAGAGCTCTGCAAAGACACAACAGAGAAAAAAACTTCTTAACTTCATGCCAACACTACTTGTTCAGACACAGATTCATATTCTTCACTACATTTTCTCAGAGATCAGCTGATGTCAGATATGCCTGAGTCAACAGCTATTTTCAAAACTGAAATACCGCAGCTAGCCTTCTCATATTTTTTATTTCAGCATGCTGTTCTGCATGCCCTTTGTACTGTGGACACCAAATCTCATGCATTGGCTTTCATTTGTTGCTTCAGATATATTTATTTATGACATTCACCTACACGCTATGGCATTTTTTGTGCTTTGCTGTTTTTTCAGATATCCTCCCCTGCATCCTCCCCCTGGCAACCCTTCATCACCTGTTTTATTTCCAAACATAATTTCAACATTTTATATTTTTACTTCAGCTTCAGACGCTCACTCACTATTAGGTTCAGAGGAGACCTTAACCTTCCTGCGCGGACGGATAAGTTTCCATCGGGGCACAGGTGGAGGCTTAGGTGGTGCCAGCAGTGGACATGCTCGGGTTCTAGTCAGCAAGACAACATGGCTGTGCAGCAAAGATAAGCCATAACAACGCAGAATTTCTGAGGAATTTGCCTGCAAAATCACATATAAACAAGTACAAGGACTTGAGTATACATACAATACTTAGTGAAGAGCAGCAATCAAAAACATTTTGTGTGTTAAAAATCAAAGGAATATTCTGGTCCATGGTTTGGGGAGTGAAGAAAGTCTTATAAAATTGCTCTCCTATTAGGTCTAGCATGGGTATTATAAAAATGAAGACTGTTGGGGCATATCATCCAAATAGAACATGCCCTCTGTGTATATATATATATATATATATATATATATATATATATATATATATATATATATACATATACACATTCTCCGCTGTTTATCCAGGGTTGGGTCGAGGGGGCAGCAGCCTCAGCAGGGAAGCCCAAACTTCCCTTTCCCCAGCTACATCTGCCAACTCTGCGGGGTGAATCCCGAGGTGTTCCCAGGCCAGTCGAGAGATATAATCCCTCCAGCGTGCCGTGTCCTGGGTCTTCCCTGGGGTCTCCACCTGCAGGGATGTGCCCTGAACACCTCACCAGGGAGGCGTCCAGGAGGCATCCTGACCAGATGCCCAAGCCACCTCAACTGGCTCCTCTCTATGCGGATCCTGACTCTTTTGGCCCTTCTGTGGTTTTATCTGAGATATTCAATAAATTTAACATGCTCATGATCATGTCCTCATCTTCTGGAGTTGCTATGCCCTTCTTCACCCAGACCTGCATGTAACAGCATGGTGTGAAATAGTACATGAAGGTTTACATGAAGATTAAAGCAAAAATTTGAAACGTGTAGGTCAAAAACAACATTTATCGACCAATTCTCATGTCTAAGGACTAATAAAGAAAAAACCCCCACCATTTTGCCAAAACTAGTGGGATGATTAGGTTCTTGAAAAGCGTAGAAGCTGGCACACACCACTGATTCATGGGTGCTCAACGAACCTAAAAAAGGATAGCACAGATAAATTCCAAGCAAACTCTATAGCAGGAACACATTAAAAATCATGTTTTCAGGACTTAACACATTGTACAATTCCACATCTCACACGCATGCTTATCGTACACATGAACTAACTCTGAATAGACTGATTATCATGTAGAAATCATCTACTAAAGTATCTACAACCATTTTTCAAATCAAAGTGCAAAAGAAAACCTAACCATATGAATTTTAGCTTCCTAAACTATAAATAAGACAACAGTGCTTATCTAGTCTACACAGAGGCTGTAACCCCCAACAGTGGATCTTAAAGTGTATTGCAAAAGAGCACATGGGCCAGGAGACATGAAAAATCAATTTGATGGGCCATGGTGAAAAGAGATGGGAGCAATGCTGGGCTAATATAAAGACTGCACGTTAAATATTGAGCAGAGAAGTGGTTCTCACACTGCATGGTGATTTATGTGTTTCAGTGGGAGAAAACAGTGAGCACCATAGCACTGACGAAGACAGAAAGAGACAATTTTGCATATATGAAGGCACCAGGCAGAGCTCTTCTAAAAAGCTAAAATGTTCTGTTAAGTAATACCTCTTGAGTATGCATATTATCACACATTATTAATATTCAACACTTGAATTATTACATTTGAATGGGATTATGGAAAAGTGTAAGTGGGCAGTAAACTGAGCCAGTAAGCAAATGTGAAAGCCAAAAGAAAAAAGAAAGTTTTATTTTTGTTGCAGCTGAAAATGACACTTTCTGTTTATGCATAGAGTTTTAATTATAATACCATTATTCATTTTTCACCAAAATAATTTTTGCCTGTTTACTCTTTATTTTGAGCAGCGGAAATTCATCTTAATTCTTTACATACGTCATCATCTTTTCACCTGTGTAATTAGCATGCTATAAACTGTGGCTGAAGCCCAAATCCTCTGAGTTGATAGTAAAGCTTTTGAAAGTCATGTGTGTCGCTACCCTGACTTGAAACAACTAAAAGCCACACATTAATTTCTGAGGACATTTTCCAATCCTTCCTTCACCACGAAAACACACTTGACTTGGGAGGCTCCTCTGCCCTGAGGGAGGACCAAATAATTCACCCTTCCACTGCTCCCTCTGCTGGTTTATTTATGGCCCGCCATACATGCATTCACCCTCTCTGCACTCCATAATACATGAACTTGGGAAAACAGGAAGTGATGCTTAAAACAAGAAAGAAGCAACAGAGCTATGGCTAGTTGGCTCATAAATGTAGGTGTTATGTAACTTGGTACAATAGTACTTTTAGTCTTACAGCATGATCTTTCTTCTCCTTTGCAAAAAAATATTTCAGCAAATGTGTGCTGTGTTAATAGTACACATACAATAAATATGTATACAAAAAGAGAAGCATGACCTAAATATGATGATAAAAAAATAATTTATCAGGGAATCAGAAGTAGAGTGTGCTGACAAATGCTCTTAGTAATGAATCATTGATTATAGTTACTAATTTAATGTGAAGTAGAGTTTGTTACTAATATATATTTGTGAAAGTGCATCTGGTATAACTATCTTTCTCTGGGTGGATCCTTACTGTCATTTGGTTCTGGCAGAAGACCCTCATTGTCACTTTTATTGGAATCACTGCCTGCAGCTGTTTCTCCAATTATTGGGGTTATCACAGGCGAACTCTCATCCTGTTGTTTGAATTTAGGAATGATGTCCTGCAAGAGATCCCAGATTTTTCTTGAGTTTACTGACCTGAGACAGGGTGAAAGAAAACATGATAGACCTTACAATTTGATTACTTATAAAGACACATTCAGCTGGAAAGTAAAAAAGCATTGTGTTTTTTTCTACTCTTAATTTTGTGAAACTAACCAGACACATGCAAAACATTTCTAACCCAACCTGTGATGTTAGGACCTCATGCCTATTATTTCGATTGCATGGACATGCATGCATGGACAGCTTTGATAGCAGATTATGTTTACTCTTCCTATCCTGCCAAGTGCAGAATTTGTTTTTTCTTCTGTACTTTTTAAATTATAATTAGACTTCACAAACAATGATAAAAAATCTTTTTGAATAGGTACTTAAACTGGTCATTTAACAACAAAAAAGTCTGAACAATATTTTAGAGAACTTTAGCTTTCTTTCTTTACCTGTAAATGTAAAGGGATAATTTTATGAATTTTTCATTCTGAAAATGTTATTCTGTTTACATATAATATTCCAAAATCCTGACTAATTTAAAACAAATTAAGACTTCATTTTTCATTGGCTGTCTTCCCTTCTTCAGTATTTTTATAATTTTATTCTGTAATTTTATAAAAAATTTGACCATTTTCCCTCTGGGATTAATAAACTTTTTTCATCTCATCATTTATTTTATGCTTTATTTTATACTCACATCATGAATTTTACTTGATCTCATAGAATTTTCTATTTTATTGTGGCTTATATATAAATGTCTGCATGATTATGATTCAACATCATTTCTTAAATAGCATACTTAAATAAAAGACTGCAGTCATTGGCCTTCAGATTAGTGAGGGCATTTTCGTGCCAAAAATTGGATTGCAAAACATTAGCAACTAACACTAACAAACATTAGGAACTAATTACAGATGTACTTTATAGGAGTGAATTCTGGGATCCAGCCGGTGAGGATGTGGATAAAGGTGAATTCACCCATTTCCTTTCCAACTTCAGTCACTGCACTGAGAAAGAAACACATGAAAAATGTTTTTACACAATGCACGGAACAACAGTTTTCTACTGGCACCTTTCCCAACTAGTGCCAGTAGACATGTCCAAAAATACAAATTCAGAATGCTGACACACAACGTTTCGTTCTGATTGATTCCACGAGGCGTATGGCTAATGTAGCTAGATTTACAGGACACTTTTTTTCACAGAAGCATTTGTCCTTCTCACAGAAGAGTCCTCTAATTGCTTTTTTCTGGTGACAGAAATCTTTATTGAAACCTTAAATAAAGCTATGTAAGTTTGAAACTAAACTTCCAACCTGTCCACTTGTTTATATCAGCAGGGTTACAACAAAGGATTAGTGTAGATATATATGTATTTTTCTTCAACCATTGTATTAAAGGTAAAGTGTGTAACCAATTTGGCTTGATGCTTTTGTAAAAACGTGTTTTACCCAAGTCTAATCACAATCACATCCAAATGAAAGGTTACTGGTTCCTTAGGATGAGTTGTTTGGAAATACATAGGTGGCAGTGCACACAACCCAAAGCTGCCATGTTGCTTCAGCAACTTTAAGAACAGTAGGCAAAAGGGGACAAATTTGTTAGCTTTATACATTTTAGCTGTGAATCCCCGTATGTTGTCGTTGGAGGAAGAAAAACAAGTAAAGGTGAACCTGGATCATTCAACTTGCTGTGTTCCATTGAAATGGAGAACCATCCCCAATCTTTGCCCCACGCGAGGGAAATAAATAGCCAAGAAAAGAAAAATAATTAATAACCAGAAGAAAACCACAGTCTACATCAGTGTAGCATTTTCTAAATGGAGACGATTCATGAGGGAGAAAGACTTTAAAACTGAAGCTGCAGGCTTTCTGCTGGATAGGTCAGTTTATTCAACCCAACAATGAAGTTTATTTTTCCATTTTATTAAAAACAAGGCAGGTAGTCCAGCAACTACTTTTTCATCTCGTTTAATCCAAAAAATGTTACTTTTACTTGCTATATAAAATGGCAGAGACGGCAAATTTGTTTGTTAGCCTACAGTGAAAAAGCTCTGTTGCAACAGTTTTCAGTCGCTGTTACACATTCTTCACATCAGTCATACCAGTAGGCGACCGTTCCTTTCAGACATATTTTCCAAGAGTTTTTCCCTCATGTTTCATCATTTATTTCAGCTGATTTGTCAAGGGGGGTAGGAGTTGATGTCCTCCCTTTAGTCAGACAGAACAGACCAATGTAATACCAGTTTCTCATCATAATTTCATGACTAGAGCCACAAGCCTTTTAATGCTCAAAACTCTCTCCGATTATAATCATTTTAATTCAACATAGTATCCATCGCCGTTGATAAAAGGAATCAATCAATAAATCATCTTAAATAAATAATACAAAACCTGAGAAAATCTCTTAACAAATGACTAGCCATACAAGAAATATTAATACATTTACATAATTTTCTTATCAAAAACGCAAGCTGTATAAAATCACAGTCTCAGTCGTGATGCATCTCCTGGTAATGTATCATTCTGTTCCTCATCACCTGACAAGACACTCGAATTTGTTCAAGATGTTGACATTTTCACATTTGTAACTCCCGGCAGCTTTGGTCGTGTTCATAATGTGCTTAAATGGCAACGTGCCAGAGAGCACTACTGAGAGACATTCAATCAGGGCATCGCTAGATGGGAGGACTTCTCACACACTTAGGTTTTAAAGTTTAGGAATGTTCTGCTGTTGCCTTAAATCAGTACTACATCAGACTTCCATGGAGTAGTGGTAAGGAGCTTACAAAGTTTTGGTTGGAATGTTTAGTAACTTACTTTGTACAAGCCACTTTCATTAGAGCTTTAGCCAACAGCATTGGCCAGAGCTCTGACTGACAAGTAGAGGCAGGGAGAAGCAGGTTATCCTCCTTATCAAAAGGCATAGAATCATCTATGGTTATGTTTCTCCAAGAACCCTGAAAAGTAAAAGGAGAGGAGAGAGGGGATTTGTGTGCTTCAAAGATTAGGCCAAATAAATAAATACACTGTTGTTTTTGTTGTTCTAGCAAAACCTTTGTGAACTCTGAACTAATTTTTGTCCAAGCGTGGTTACATGCTACAATCACACAACAATTTAATGAGACACAAACATACTGACACATTCTCCCTAAACAACTAATTTTTAAAAAAAGGCAGTGATTATATTAAGCACAGAGAAAGAAAACACGCTAAGCAGGAAATAACAATCTACAAAATAATTTTTAAAAATTACCATCTGAGAAAAAATCTGTAATATTCTGGCAAATGTGGGGACAAATAGTAAATATGACTTCATTGCAATCTTGTTTTGTTGTTTTTTTATTTAACCATTTCAAATCAGTCTGCACTGATAACCTTAAACATGAAGTGAATGTCTGTGAAATCTTAAAACTTACATGTAATTACAATAAATGACACTGCCATAGATAACATTATTTGAGGGTTTATGCCTCCTCTTAGGGTCATACTGGGTGGAGATTTACAACTCTAGCCTAGCTCTTTGAGAGGCAGCTGACTCGAGTTAAGCCATATCTATTCATCAGGCAATGTATAAACCAACACTTTTGGCACTGCAGTGAGACTGATTGATTTGAGCTCTGTGAGGATAAGGCTCTTATACCACAACCCCCTCCCCCACCAACTTACATCCCTAAATTCATCCTAATTCCTTTCTCATCTAATGAACACTGTGGTCTGCCAAACAAAGAAATGCAATCTTAGGCCACCCAATTGTGTCCCTAAACATGTTTAAAACAAAAAGAAAGGCCCAGTCAACCACTGACCAGCAATGACACAATTCTTGGATTTACTACCATGCGAATGTACTCTTGATCAAACTGAAAGGCAGCAATATCTTCTGTAGATTATGTATGGGACAAGGAGCAATGCATTTGTGTTATACTTACCATCCAGTAAAGTCTGACCATATATTTCCCATAGTTGTTGTAAAGTGGAATGTGACCTTTCTCCGCCTTAGATAGTGAATAGATGTGCTCCCAAGGTGTCCAGCCACCTTGTGGTGTAGATGTGCAGTTACATGACATCCAAACAATATAAATCTCACTGATAATGGACCTCATAAGCTTGAAGAGACATGGTAGGGAGAGAGGACAAAAGATGCATTATCATTTTTGGAGACCCTGGTGTTCAAGGGCAAAACTGTTTATGAAAACTTACCTCACAACCAATTAAATGATCATTTGGAGAGACCAGATCAAAGTTTATCTGGTTTTCAACAACAGTGGGATCCTAAAATGAAACATGGTTTTCATAGAATATGAAGATTTTTAGAATTCATAACATGTTTACTAAAAGTACCTGTTAGAAAAACTGAATTCAGGCTGTCACCATATTGTGGCATAAACACACAGAAATGTTGTGGATCAAAGCATCACAGTGGATGAACCAGCATCAGAATATTTATGCCACAGGTCTTTCATTTAAAAAAAATGAATAAATAATAATAATAATAATGACCCAAATGAGACTTAATACATCCCAGTGCAAAAGCTGTTCTAACCTCACCATAACACTCTCAAGATTGGGTCTATGATCTGACTACCAAGTTAATAGATTCTACCATGTTACTAATTAAATACAATTAATCAGTCAGATGATGTTGTGACAGACTGTCTGCATGAACAGGGAGCTTTTTCTTCTTTTCTTCTACTGCATCTAACTTAAAAAAGAAAACTTTAAACTCTTTCTTATTAGAATATTCCCTTTGGAAATACAAATTGCTTTATAGTGCTGAAGGGAAAATTTCTGAAAAGGAGACACTGCGTCTCCTTGCAAAGCTACTTTCTTTTTTTGATTACCTTGTTCTCCCGTTTCTGTGAAACTAATTAAACACTTTTGATATCGTGAGTTAAAAAGAAAGCAACACGTGACACGGGAAAAACTAATACAAACTAATATATTTTTGGTAATTGCTTGATACTGCATTTGGTAAAATGGAGTGATGCAAATAAAATCCCATTGGAAGCAACAAATCAGTAGTACATTTCACATTTTCTTAGCATTTCTTGAATACATAAAAAATTACTGTGAATTAATCTTTTACCTGAAAAAATGGTAAAAGACAATTAATGAGTGCAATGAAAAGTGAGTGCTGTCATTCCAAATGTTTTATCTTATAGTCATGGAACAAAATTAACTCCTAAATAGATGAAGGGATATTTTTTTTTAAAAATGACCAAATTTGCAATTAACCTTATGTTAACTGACATAAAAACAACCAATCTTGTATACAACATTCCCTATCCTACACTATGTTCATTCATTCATTTTCAGTTGTGTAACCATTACAGGGTCGCAGAGAAGCTGAAGGGAGGAAGTACAATATAGACAAGCCCTCAGATCACTGCAGGACATTATGTTGTAACAGGATAATATTATTTTCAATGTAGGTGGATTTAATGTTGTGGATAAGAAGTTTATCAAAATCGTTACTCAAAACAAGATGAAGTAACCAGGGTATTTCAGTAAAAATGTAAAGACTACCTTGTCAATAATAAAGTCTGTGGGTCGCTTCCAGGAGTGCACGTTGAAAGTTAAAGGAAAGGAGAGCTTTCCCTCTGGATCTTCAAAAAACGGCTTTGGGTAAAAGCAAAGTAAACATTACATAACAAAAAACAATGATTCATTTGTCATTATATTGGAAATCATCTTTTGTGGGTCTGCAGCAAGTGACACAGGATGTGATTGCTGATGGAGAATCTTTGATTTTTTGTTTTTTTTCATATAATTTCCCTTCCATATTTACAGTTTTGCGCTTCCTGTTTTGGGGTCCTTTGCTCGAGTCCCATTTTTCCTGATTGGCTTCAGCATCGCTCCACTCTGGCCAAAGGACAAACTTGGATTTCCCCAGACTTCCTAAGCTGTCAGAGGAAGTGAGAACCAGGGAGCCTGCACTGAAAAAAAGACCGATGAGATCAAAAGTATAAATATGCAACAAACACCAAACTATAGCCAAGACACTGTAAATTCATTATCACTGTACCTAAAAATCTAATCGTGTATAAACTGAATATAGGATTATAATCTGGGGTGGAAATCACAATATGGGTGGAACTGAGTTGCTCGGCGGAGGTCTTCTCTCCGAGTTCTTTTTCTAGTTTGTAGATTAAACCCTCGTTTTTCTGGATTATGATATAGTATAAAGAAGCCGTACAAAGCACAACCTACTATAAATACTTGCCATAGCTAAGGCACACCGCTTCTAAATGGCTGGCTGACTTTTGGTGCTCTAATGACACGTAGTTAAAACTAAAACTGATCCTGTTGTCTGTATTTAACGCTAATTAACACTAAATCATACTTACTCTGTCTGGCGACCTGATAAAGACGTTTTGCTGGAAAACGGCTTCTTTTTCTTTTTCTGGGACATTTTGTATGTTTTGGTAAAAGACTTAAAGTCAATTAAGAGACAAACAATCAAACAAAAAATGTATCAAATGTAAGGCAACTTGTTCAACAACGTCCTTGCACGTTGAAGTTTACTCGTTGCCAGGCAACCAGCCAATCACGTGATCTTGTCCTGGCGCGTCAGCTGTTGCTGTAGTGAAAAGACGTGGTTTGTTTTTTTTGTTTGTTTGTTTTTTTTGTTATAGCTTTTTCTTCTTTTCTTTTCCTTTCTTTTTAACAACAGTAATTTCTGGCTCGCAATAGAGCTGACCAAATATCTGCTCTCATGTCTTGAAACTGACTCCACACACACACACACCCTTTCACACCATTCCTCATGATTACCACACCATATATGCAGGGGAGTCACATGAAGACTTTGTTAGACACAGAAGTTTATTGTATTCTTTGCACATACAGCTTCAACTATAGCCCTTTGTGCTCAGTTAGATGACTACTTGGAGGTAAATTTTCCATTTTGTTTATTGGTTTATTTGACAAACATTGCACATTAAAAAAACACGACCGTACATGTACTACAGTTTGGTCAAATGGCTTTTTTTCATCATCATTTTTAAATATCTACAGCAAATTTCTGATTTCTCTTTGATGTTGAAGTGTTCTGTATATGCAAAGAAATGTGAACTTACAAAATCCAAATCCTAATATCTTAAGCTGGGCATTAGACCTACTGCTAGTAAAGTATGCAGATAAGAGCTTTACTAATAAGAAAACTACTTTACTCAGCTTATCCCTGCCCAACCATGATATTTTCTACAGGCCAGGAAAATAAAAATGTATATAAACAGTTAAATCAGAAACATATTGATTTGCAATGAACTGTATTAGACAAACAAAACTAAATCTACAGTGCAAACCTAATTTGTGATCAGCAAAATCTATCAACATTATTAAAAGTGAATGGACTGTAAATGATCCAGTCTTACGTTTAAATTAAAAAAAACCAAAAAAAAAGATTTAATTGGTGAGAAATAACTTCAAAGACAGAGAAATTATGGGCAGACAAGAGAAATCTGTTAAAAAGTTTATTCCATTTTGGTCTTAAAGATTTAAACATTTTTTCTTTTCTTTTTTTTTTAACATGTAAACATGTTTAAAACATTCTTAACATTTTATCAACAGATTACCATCCCGATGTACAAAAGAGTGTAGTCCTCCGATTCTGTTATACCACACCACTTATACAATGCATGATGCAAAACATAGATACTGTAGATTTACACAATCATACCAGTGGAAACACAGCAACAAAGGTTTGATAGTGGGAATCCTCAGTTATTTTGTTTCCTTTTCTTTTCAAACTGAAATTAAGTCCTCATAATGAAAAGTATGACCCAGCCCCTTATTAAAATGAGATTAAACAGTTTTATGGCATATTAATTCATAGGAAAAAGGGATAAAAGATAAATATTAGACAAATACAGAAGTCAATACAAACAAATGCAGACATTATGATATTGCTTGACTGTGATGCCCATTAAGCAATTTAACACGAGAATAGTTAAGGACAAACAATACATGCTTGCTGTGAATTTCAACATTTAAAGGATGTTATGATGTCCATGTTTCCTGAAAACAGCTTCAGAAACCCTTAAAATATCTTGTTTACAGACAACAATTAGATGAGAAAATCAACATACCTGGTATTGTTAGAAAATAAACTAAAGTGACTATAAAAAGGTCATAGAGTGAGTTTTGAGCTTGCATTTCACAACCTTCTGATTGATTTTGCACCCCACTCTGGTGTGACATAGTTCAGGACTTGTCAGGGCAATAGAGGGGAGAACAGGATTGCCTAGAATAATGGTTTACTACAGAACAAAGAGCAAATAAGATCCTGAAGCAGCACAGTGAAACTAAAATGGGGTAATGAGGAGCTTGTATTCTTAGGTCAAATGGGCATCAGTGCAGAGAGAAGTTCCTGGAGCTTCGAAGACCCAAAATAAAGAGAAACTTTAAAAAAATAGAAAAAGGCATGTTCCTCTTCAAGGGTGCAACAAAGAACTGGAGCCACAGGCTGGGTGAACTCACTGGACCCAGCCAAAGGGAGGTGGATGGCTAATGTGAGTGGATTGAATGTTAGCAACAGCCTGACTTGCTCTCAGCAGCCACAGTTTCCTGGTCCAGTTTGATCCGGTCTCCATTGCTCTCCTCGTATGGCAAACCTTTGTCGTTAGCCAAGATATTCTCTACCAGGAAACGTGCTGCCTCGTCCACATTAATGTTGTCCTATGAAAGCATTAAAACAGTCATGTCAGAAAGGTGATAAGAAAATTGTACCAAATAGTTTCATTATTACTTTAGAGCTACATCAGAAGTCAGCCTTAAACAAATTATAACACCAGCTTATTAAAAAGACTTGTGTGCAGCCAGCCGTGAAATGTAAAATGCTGCTTACTATGGTAATTATGGGGCTATATTAAACCTATACATCCTTCTGTTACAGGTACTGACCTAGCAAGACCCACACACCATATAAAAGATGCACATATCCTCAGTCAGAAAGCTGAATCCAATGCAGAAGTACATTTGAGTTCAATTTATCCTTAAAAAGCCAAGAACTGCTTCACTGCTTAAGTCAAAGCTGAATATTGATAGTCCAACAGCCAAGCAGTGACTGTAACCAGATCTGCCTAATATATACCGGATATACCGTCACCTTCTCAATCCTCTACAAAGAGGGGATCTTGAAGGAGCCTCAAAATGCAGCGGTGGTGTTATATTTAAAACATATGTAACCTTCAGAGGTACGATTTTTAAAAAAAGGAATAAATAAATAGACTGCGAACTCAAAAAAGCTGACACAAAACAACATGAAAATATTTTCTGTTCTCTCTACTGTATAACATTAATTACTTAACTAAGGTCACATTCAAAAGTATAGCTAAAATTTTATATTCTGTCTCACTTTGTGTCTGCTGCACTGGGAAGGCAACATAGTTAAGTGGAAGAGAGAAATGGGCCACATATCTTACATTCATTTATTATGTAAGGCAGACATCATTTAATTTATGCATCAACAAAGACATTTTTCTTGTTACTGTGTATCTCTTTATTTAAAAGAGCGTGACATTTCTGACTTTCTGAAACAGGCCAAATGGCTGATTGTCAGAGCACAAACAGTTGAAGCTTTAATAACAAAAACTCAACTTGTTTAGAGAGAAAAGCTGCCCTCATCTTTGCAAAAGAAAAGAAAAAAAAGTTGGGAAGTGCAACTTAAGTACAAAGAAATGTTAGTAAGAATTGTGTAAAGCACCTAACTGCAGCAAGTGACAGCAGAGCTAAACCAACATCTTGTAATCCATGTATCAACCAACACAATCAAGCTCAATAGAGATAGATACCGTAAAGGGACTATCTTTCCCATCCCCCTTTCACCAGTGCTGAACAGTACATAATATGGTGCAAAGACCAAAAAACTGGACTATGGACGGTTAAAGAATGTTATCTCCAACAAACCATCCTTCACACTTCATCCCTCATCACTTTTGTGTGACAAGGACATCCAAAGTATCCCAATTACAGTACCTGACCCCAAACAGTAAAATATAAAAGTGGTCCTGTGGCCATTTGGCCAGCTATCCTGCAATAAGTACTGGATGGTTTGTAAGTTTGCATTATATAATATTTTTGTCTATTTTGGGAGACCAGTTGTTTTACCAATAGTGGCATCTTCTCAGATGATAATGAACTTTTTAAACAGTGCAAAATAGTTACACATTTCACAAAAACAGCATAGCTGTGGTCATTAAAAAAAACCCAGGTCTTGTCTAAACCTACTATTTTAGTATAGTTTAAAGCAGCAGGTAGAGAACCACTTCCTCTCTGACAAAATCTCTAAAGAAAAAGATCAATTTGTGTTTGAACCTTGAATAAAATTCCTCTAAAACACTTTCCAATTGAGAATTTCACTCTCTATAAAAAGCACTATATAACCTATATAACAATATATGTTCAAAGGTGCTTGTGCAATACTCTTGTTTATGGCTTCAAGGTAACAACTTGCCTTGTAGTCTGAAACAGAAAGTGTGTTTGGTATTCCCTGTTATGTGTGGAACTTGACCACAACAACCTGTTGTGGTCTGAGTTCCCCAGTAACATGAAAGGCACACGTAGCAGCATTGCACTCAGACAGAAAATGGCTTTGCACTCATCACACTCACACCCACACACTTAACATTGCTCTAGGATCCAGAGTTTTTGGAATTAGATAATGAAGTCAACTCATTTTAAAACGGATAAAACTATTTATTAACATAATAGTGTAAGAACAGACGCTTATAGTTTAAAATGTTTACTGGTTCGGGGGCTTTTAAGATTTCTCAGAAATGCCTCAGGAAAAGAAAAAAAGTAACGAGAAGAAAGTGATGGTGAATATATTGGTATGAACATTTCCTGGATTCTTAGCATTCATATCTTGAACATTTGATATGGTGATATGGCAAGTTTCCAAATAAATGATCACAGAACACACAAGTAAGCCTGTCACGGTAACAAACTTTGCCATGCGGTTAATTGTCTCGGAAATTATTGCAATAGACGATAATATTGCGCTAAGCGATTATTGTTGTCATTTTGAGACCATTTTCAACTAAAATAACAATAATTCAAGTACACCCTTTCAAAGATCAACATGCTTAAATTTCTAAAGGTCTTTTAGCTCGATGTGCAGCCTAGTTTATGCTCATTGAGTCCCCAGTCTGCTAAAACGGATCAGGATTTTTCCTGGGGTTTTGGTGTGGTGATCTGGAACATATGGTCTTTAAACACCATGTAACACAGTTACATAGTCTATGGTCAATCTCATATAAGGGGACATGTTTGGACATGACAAGAGGTGGAATGGTAAAATGTAATTTTTCATGTCATTGTAAAGTTGTGGATATGCCGTTTGTAACATGTATGTTCATCCAGGCAATTCACTGGCTGTGAAAGGTTTGCAATATTTCTTCAAAATGTAGCCTTTTTAACAATATTAAAGGGTAGCATGGCTATACCAACCACTCTGTCTGAGTGCACACCACGTTGCACTGTCCTTTTGGTAGTTATTCTGTCAGTTCAACACTCCAGTGAGAGTGGACGGGCGGGAAGATGGAGCTAGCCTGTTTGTTTTGGTCTTTTTTTACCCAGCTGGGAAAATTGCAGTTGATGGTTGTGTTTTAAGTACAGATGGAAGCTTGTTGTATTGCTGTGTTTAGTTAATATTGTCTTAGAACAAACACTTGAGAGAGAGAAAAGAAAGACAAAAGGAAAATTATTGAATCCAGCAAACTTACTGCACACATTTTTTTCTTATTGTGCGATTAATTGACTTATTGCGGCAGGCCTACACACAAGCAACAAATGAATTAAAAAAGTGACAAGAAGAACTGAGAAGCAAAGCATTTAAAAGCTACGACTAGCACATGCGGTCTCCAAAAGATCAAATAGCTCAAAAGGTTTATGTGCGTTCTGATAAAAGGTTTTAAGAACACAGTGCATCACAGTTTTTTTGTGAAATACAGCCACAAATTGATCAGAGTTCCCACACTGACTTCATCCCACCACAATGGATAAACAAGCATCAGAATGAACCACAGAGCAACAAAAGGAGGTCTAGTCTGATGCAACATGCTTTGTTTGACTTAATGATGATAGCTTCGTCTATGTGAATTGCTTACCAGGAGACAACAGCAGCATGCACTAGGACATGATTTTTAGGTAATGTTTATTTGGATATTAATTTGAAAGGTACCACCTAAACTCCATTGGTGATGCGGTTAAACTCCTTGTAAAAATGCAATGCCCTCTATTTCTTAATCACAATTGCCTTTTCCAGGAAGATAATCCACTCAGCAGCAAAGTAAAAAGTAACTTTGGAAACACTTTGAGGTGTTGAAACGACTTTCACATTCTGATCTTGATTCTCCATAGCCTGATCTACGGAGGGTCCACCACACACCTTACAGGACTTCAGAGCTCAGGCAATGTTTGTGTCACTAGACCTCCGCATGGAGAGCTGCATGCTTACAAAAATCTTGTCCTAGTCCCTCCGTTTTGCTTCCCTGACAAACATCAACCCTTTTCCAGCCTGAGACCTTTGGAGGAAGGTTTTCATTCAGGAAGTACCTATATTTTACTACTTTATCTAACCCTCCTTTACCTCACAAGTTTTACACTCCATGTTACAGAAAAAAAACATTTTGTTATCCTGTCATGAATGCATGTCATCTCATATCAATGAGTTCATATCTTTGCTTCCCAAAACACTCACAACTGGAATTGTGCCCAACTAGTTCAATTTGAATTTTATTACATCAGAGGATTTTGATTTTCATTGTCTGAAAGTCAATCAAGTGTCTTTTGGCAAGTTCCCAGCAGGCCATCATAGGGCTTTTTATGAGAAATGGCTTCTGTCTGTCCACACTATTACAATACTTTATTGGTGGTGTGTTACAGCATTTATTATACTCATATGAGGTTCTACAATCTCCACCAAGTAACTCCAGATTTACTTTGTAGTACCCACTGGCTAGATACTTCGCTGACCTATCAATAATGTCACTCCAATGTTACAAGGTTGAACTTTTAGGTGATTTCGCACTCATTGTATTTTACAAAATGGCTGCAACTACTGTCTGTAAGTCAATTTAAACAGAAAACATCTATTTCAAGATAAGCCTTTCAACATGTTTGTTGATTTTTGCAGCCAGTATTTAGTATAAAACACAATGAGAAGGCAACACCAAACTTATGAAATGTCAAAAAGCTTTTCTTGTTCTCTAATCTTTACAAATCATTGGCACGTAATATACTTTGATCTCAGCTGCACAGATGCAGATATTTAACAAGATTTTGTGAATAAATTTCATAAGCACAAAAGACAAGCTTCATAATGTGTACATTTAAGATATATGTGGATTTGATAACGCTTAACAAGTTGACCATTTATCGGGAGTTTTGCCTTTATTTCCACTGTTTATATTACCTGTTAATTATCTACAAATCCCCATACTGACAGCTGAATATTAAATATGAAACTTAACAGCAAAACAGCTGCCTGACAAAACCTTTGCAACATTTGACATTTCACAATAACCACATTGGTATTGCGCCAGTCTGAAGAGGTTGGGTTTCCCTGCCGGAAAACCTGTAAGGATTTCCTGTCAGGCAAGGGAAGTGAATAAGCCATTCAGAAAACAGTAACATGTCCAAAGACTCCTTTTTATTTTTAGTTGGCTAAGTGGGCATTTATAAAGCTCTTACCATATCTGATTTGTAGCTAACACAAGTCACATTCATGTGTAAAATATGATTTGAGTCCAGCACTAATCCTGTCTGAGGATGACACAGAGTACTTTAAAGGAAACCATTTTTAACCTTGGAATATATAAAGAAAAAATTCCACCATCATTACAAGCTAATTTTGGTAAATTCCACGCTGATGCTGCCTGGTTTAAAGTACAGAAAATAAAAACAGAGAAAATATATCAAAGAGAAGTCTGTTCAACAGAAGTAGAGAGGAATGCATGTGAAAATGGAATTTGTCATTCAAAAGGTAAACAAATCCTGTCTTCTTCAAAAGAGTGTCAACAATGTGAAACGACCCAGTTCTTTCATATTTAACGAGAAACTATGTCCGAGGCACTGAGAGGGTGTGCACACAGCGGTGTCTGTGTCGTTAAATGCAGCAGGTGCCGTATACATTCTTGTACTTTCTCGCCTCCTCGATCAGCTGTTTATTAAAACTATCCGTTCAAACTCGCATCAGCCAAAATGTGGAAGCGACAACTCTCTGCTTGATGCTTTTTCACGTTAACCACACCCAGCTCAAATGTACAATCGCACAGTTCTTCCAGGACCCCTACGATAAGAAAGTACTGCTGGGCGAGAATAAGTCGCAAGATGTGTCCAAACCACGTCTGCGAGAACAAGATGGCGTAATTTTGTTCTTGTGGCCTCAAGATTAAGAAAGTTCTCTATTTTCGCAGAGTATGTAACAGGCTTAAATCTGATCCAAATCTGGGCTCTGACTTTCTTTTTCCACAACCCTCAGACAGGGTTCACTGGCTTACATGGTAGAGTGGTTGTCCTTCTATCTGAAGACTGAAATCTTATCCCCAGTACCTTTTGGACAACACATAATAAATGTTTGTATTTTCTAATCATTTAAGAAATTCATTCATTCATTATCCGAACCGATTAATCCAATGAAGGGTCATGGGGAAGCAGCCTTTGGGCGAAAGGCAGGGTACACCCTGGACAGCTAGTCAGTCCATCGCAGGGCCACACAGAGACAAACACACATGCTCACACTCACTCCTTAGGGCAATTTAGAGTAACCAATTAGCCTAAGATGCATGTCTTTAGACGGTGGGAGGAAGTCAGAGTACCTGGAGAGAATCCACGCTTACACAGGGAGAACATGCAAATTCCATTTAAGAAATACTTTATGCAAATAATTGTCTTAAATATATATTAGTAACTAATGACAAATGTTGTATGTTGTCTAAAATAATCTTAAAAAGTCAACATTTTTTTGTAGTCCTTCCACATGGTCCATGTCCCGTGTGTAATAGCCAAATACTCACCTTAGCTGAGGTTTCAAACCAGCCCAAGAAGCCGGTCTCTTTGCAGAAATTGTCCATTAGGGCCGTATTGTTGGAGCTGTCCTTCTTCTGGTCACATTTATTGGCAAGCAGGACAGAGGGGATGGGATTGCCATTAGCCAGCTTCACCTTACTGTCCAGGTCGTGTTTCCACTTAGACACTGCTTCAAATGTTGCGCCTCTCGTCACATCGAACACAACAAATGCCCCAACAGCCTCTTTGTAGTACACCCGTGTCATGTTCCCAAATCGTTCCTGACCTGGAGGGATGGGAAAAAGAATTTAGTGGAATATTTGACCACGGCGCAAAAAGCTAGATGATCCTTATCAGTTTAGGATTGTCTAAATACTTGAAATAATTAGGATGTGGTGACTCTTGCAGAAGCAACTAAATGTTTTGCTGCTTGCCACTTTGTAGCGACTCTGAGAGCAATCAAGTTCTTTCATGAAAAAAACAATGAAGTGAAAGACGATTTTTGCTTAACAAAGTTTCCCCACATTTGCCACGGCCCTAAACTGCACCCAGTTTAGGCATAGAAGTACTCTGACGGAGTAATAAGCCCTCTGTGGTCATTCTATCAGAAAATCTAAGATGTTTCATGCAGGGTGTGTCACAATCTATCAGAGAGGTTTGCTTATAAACACAAGTGGATTCCTTTACTAACTTTCATGCTTTCTCTGACTCACACCTATTTCCTGAGGGCTAAGCAGTCAGTGAGGAGAATCTCTCTCAGGACTTTACCAACACCGATGCATTCAATCAACTATTTTATTGCACATTTGTTCAGTGCATTTGGATGCAACCAGAAAGAGGATCACAGATATACATCATTTTTAATAACACAGAACACAACTACTTTAAGATTCACTGGAAATTGCCAGGCTTAAATTTGTACATTTAAACATGAACCATTAATGAGGAAATATTGCTCTGGAGTGAGAAAATAGTTTCAGGAACAGCATTCAAATGTATCTTTGCCCACATTTCAGTGCCAAGTGCTTTGTGAGGCGTTCAGAGCAGTAACTCAGTGGGGGGGAAGAGAATCTATGATCAGCAGTTGAAGTTTAACTCCTTAAATGCAAATTAAAACATGACGAATGCCTCTTTTTTAGGAATTTGTTTCATGAAAGATGCTTGACCCTTCTGCATTAATCTGCTTCAACTGATTACTTCACTCAGGGAAAGTCACACACTGATTTAGCTGAGGAAATATCAAAATCAGGCACTTGTTGATGGGATTTCAATCATTCATGGTTAGGATCTTTTCATAGGATTGTTGGCATGAATGCATGTTTCAGGTAGCCGTTTCTCCTCAGTGTGCGGATTAACACAGAAATGCTGTACAGGCACACTGAGAAATAAAATCCAAGACAGGAAGGTCGCATTAACAAGCTTTCACGAATGCCAAGTATGCATGTGTGTGAGCTTGGGCTGCCCCACATGAAAACTGATCATTGTGAAAGAATCGCGATGCTGGTTGCAGTCCAACAGTGTGTAGTTGGAAAGTCTGAAAAAGGGCTTGGTACATGCTGCTACAACAAAAAACAGTTCACTTGAAAAAGATGGATCACAGCGTTTATGGCAGCTACTTTCTCTTCACATAAAAATGGGTTTTCATGCAATAAAAATCTTGCTCAAAACGGTTTCCCGTTTTTGATGTGTTGTGTGTGCCATCATCACTATGGCAACTCAGGGTCCAGAACATTGAACACGGCATGTTCATCATTAAAAGACACCATAAAAGAGCTTGGTCTATAAACATGCAGAAAGCTGACTTTGCAAGACTGCCACTGCAGGTTTTGTTTTGTGTTCTAATGAGACCTGAACTAAAGCAGCACCCAGTTGATCTTATGACGGCAGATTCCAATCTTGTGTTTTGATTTTAAGCAACACTATGATTTCTCGTGCATTTCTTGCCTATTCATGCAGCATGGTAGTGATTAGATTAAGTCCATGCAATTACAGCAGGCCTCCAATGACTTGTGAAAGCATGTGATGGATTTAGCACATATTTATGCAGCGCTGCTCCAATTTAAGAAAGCCTACAGGGCATGTGTAATCGTACAGTGTAAAAGGCGACTATGAGTTTTACTACAGCTCAGTCGCAAACTAGTAAAATGAACCAAGACAAAAATTGAGGAAGTGTGAGCACCACTTCTTGCAGCTTACTTTCACTTTTCTTTAGGTGCCTATCCAACCATGCAAGGCATTGGTGTGGCGCAGTGCGGGTGTGAGCAAGAGAGCGAATACACTATGGGGCCCACAGGCCTGACGGTAATTGCTCATAATTGAGAGTCTAATTTTAGTAGATATAACCCCAGGTGAATTCACCAGAGACACGACACAGTGGGATAAAGAGCCAATGGACTGAAATAAGGAATTCATTTTCAGGCCTTGCGGAGCTCATATGCCCAGAAGAGTGCAGGCCAGGGCAGCGTCTATACAGAGATAAGGACCTCATCATTTTCAAGGCACTTCTCCTCATTTTTAGGTGCCGAGTTAAGCATAATAATTCTGCAAGAAAAGAGGCTCTTCTTCAAATGGTTCCAACACTGTAAGTTCAATTTGGTCCATTCAACAAAATCAAAGAGGAGCAATTTTGAGCAATGAGCATAGCAAGAAGGGCAAGACTTTGCTTTCTTACAGTGCAGAGCTGAGAGATTGTTCCACAGTCGTCAGGTCATGTTTCTTCGTGTTGTATGCTCTGCAATTAACAGAGCGCTTTCATTTCCAACCTCTGAGCCCATTTTGGAAAGATAGACATGTATGCACAAATGATGAGGTTGGTTCATTTATGCATGGAGGTTTGATGAACACTAAAGGATGTGACAAGATTCCATATTTAACACTTGGCAATGGGCACTTGTTAGATGACAAAAAAAACTATACATAGGTGACAATCATCTGGATGACAAGAGTCCATAATATGGACTCTTTAATATTATTAAATTATTTAAATTAAGTTATTTTTATTTTATTAAATTGAATTTTATTTAATAGTAAATATTACATTTTATTTAATACTGTTAAATTTTACTGCTGAAACTGCATTTGCAAAACTAAATACAGTTATTTGAGGCTTAATAAAGCACTGTGGTTTCCCAAAGAAGTTATTATGAGTAAATAACATCTCAGGTAACCCAGCCTTTCAAGCATCACATCTATATTTTTATCACATTGGTTCATCTCCCTGCACAAAAGCAATTTCTGTATCAGGGGGAAAATACTTGTCAATTCATTGAAAGAAAAAAAAAAAACTAAATGTTCTCATATTACAAAAACTGGAAGCAGGGAACATTAGGGAAGTGGAGCTGAAACAATAAGTCGACCGACTGCAAACTTTCCAAACACCCAAAAATGAAGATGTATCTACTGAAAATGTTTAGCAGTTTGGTTCTTTAAACTATTTTAATCAATGTCTTTGCAGTTTTGTTGCTTTAATGAGTAAATCGGATCTTTTGTCAAGAAAAAAAAAAGGCCTTTAGAGTAGGACAGGTCAGAAAGCGTGAGTCATGAGGCAAGTTCTGCTCTAGTGAGACTTCAATTCCCACTGCTTACAGATAAGCTAATAAATATGACTGAAGGAAATCAGCATATTTACCATTCTTCTCCAGTTTAGTTTTTCCATGGTCCATTGCTTTCATTTCATTTTATTATAGTTCAGCAAAAGAAAAAATACATCTGAAGGAGATTTGTTGTTCTGCATAAGGGACAAATAAAATTATACTGAAAGCATTAATGAGTGTCATACGCTCCTAACCCAATCAGCATAAAACACGGGAATGGACTGAGCTGCATGAACAATCGAGTATTTACTCAGTGAATGCCACAGAGGAGCATGAGACTGCAGGAAAGAACAAAGACGTCTGCTGCTGTGTCTAATGCACAACACGAGGCAACTGCCTGCAAACTAAAGAGAAACATATATATGGACTTAAAGACTGAGTTACGGTGGAATAACAGCTTCGGAAAACACCAGCGCACAATTAGGCTCCCTGGTTACAAGCACATCAAAACAGTTGCTTGCAGAACGACTTGATAAAAACTGTTTAGTTACAGCCGGCGCATCATCTCCGTTTGCCGTGTGAGAGAAACAGAAAAAGTAAAGTCTCATCATTATCCACAGACCTAGCAACCCCAGTTTCCTCTATGTTCGTACATACTCCTGTGGGTGGGTTACCATAGAAACTGTCCAAGCCAGACATTACAGCAGCAAAGCAGTAGTCTGTTAGAAGGCTACAGGCTTTAACCCCCCCACCCCCACCCCTCTTTTTCACTCCCAACAACACTATAATGACAAAGACAACACAGGCTCCTGTCTGTCTTTGAGGTAGTCTTCAGAACAACTTTTCAAGGAGAGACTGTGAGGAGCACATGACTGGCACGTTCAAATTCCTCTGAGCACCATGTGAGCAATGACTTACTACAGATTATCTAACACTGAACAGACGCCCGAGTTGAGGGGAAAATCCCAGACCTTTAGGTGGTATTGCCCTCATTTTCTTTTACATCTAACTTACAGGTTGGTTTAATGTAAAGCTGAGACACAGGGTTGGAGGAATTAAGTTGTTGCATGATATTGGGGAAAAATTATGACAAGACTTTTGGAAATCTGTGCAACAATTCAAGATTAACAAGTTTTTTTTTGTTTTTTTGTTTTTTTATCTTAAAAGAGGAAGTAGGATGAATATATTGCAACACTGGCACTCTTATCAGGTTAGTGAGGGCACAAAAAAAAAAGGATGACTACCTGGAGTAAAATTGATCTGTCTGCACCCGTTTGTACAAAGAACTGGAGAAGGGACAGAAACATGGAGAGCATTTCCCATGAGACTTCACACCTCTCCACTAGCATGCTTCATTTTATGAGTAATCACCAAATCATTCATAAATTCCAGCCACTTGTACCTTTGAGGTTACGCTGAGATCCCATTAGTATTTCTTACACACTTTTTGGCTTTTCCACGAGTGTGTCAACATTAGCTGGGCAGTTTATCTGAACTGTGGCATCTGTTTGTTGGAAACTATTTGTTTAGCCATGTTAAGTTTGAGGGGAAAAATGAAGATTTTGGTACTTTTTTTGAATGAAAAACATCTGCAGTCCCGAGCTGTCGCTGATAAAGTCATTAACCAATGAAGACACACCCCTGGCAAAGCTGACCATGTAAGAGGTTTTGAGTCAAAAAGTTCCAGTCAGTCAGCTGAACATAAAATGTCATGCAGCGCAAACATGAGAGATATCACCTCAAGGCTGACAGTGAGGGCAAAAGTCTGAGCCTCACCAGTGAGGAAGAAGCAGAGGGAGAGACAAGGAAAGAAAATTAGGAGGCAGTTTATGTTCCCAAAATAATTTATGGGCAAACAACAACACAACCTCAACCTTGACTCCATTTTCTCATTTCAGTAAGCTTTTGCTTGTCCAGTCTGTCTGATTCCCTTTTTCTTTGAGCTGTCAGCTGGAACATATTTAGTATGCAAAGGCATCATTTGCAAAAGGAGCTAATTTGCATTGATTTTTCTATCACTTTCTGGTTCACAAACAGAGCACAAATTTAAAGAGGTAGATCAATTAGTCAACAGACAGACAATTAATCTGCAAGCATCCCATTAGTTATCTAATTACTATATAGGCTCCTCATTTAAGAAGCTGTCCGTTTGTCATTTCCTTGTTTTAGGGTTTTTGATGAGACTATTACCTTCAAAGCATACGCTTAAACCAGATAAAATTCTGATGGACTTTTTTAAAACTCTACTTTCCAGCTATTTATACAAATAGCCTATTGATTAGTCATCTGTGGGTGAATCAAATTATTATCTTTATGAATCTTATCACATACTTTTCAGTTAACAACTAGAAAAGCCCTCAAAGAGCACAAACCTCTGCCAAGGCCTTTAAAAAGTTCCTGGATCAAAACAGTGATCCGGATCACCACCAAAATTACATCAGTTCTTCCTTTTCACATTTCTAACTCTTGAAAATTTCATGAAAATCCATCAATAACTTTGAGTTATCTTGAACACAAACAGACAAACAAAAAGATAAACGCCCATTAAAACATAAGCTCCTTGGCAGAGGAAACACTTGAAATGTAAATTGCAGACAGACATTTTACCATGCACCGGTCAGTGTTGAAGGAAAACAGATACCTAATGAAAATACATTTTTCTGCAAAAGATAAACCTTTCACACACCAAATTTATATTTAAGCTAAGTATGTTGTATTACAAACACAACTGTTAAAACACATCAAGTAATGCTGACTTTTATTAGTGGTGGATCGCTCGCCTGAAAGAGAAACATGTGATAACTTGTCTTGGGACAGCCACGTCACACACCTGGACTGTATGTGCTTCAGTGACTGCCATACCTTTAAAACCAAACCAATGCAAGATGCCTTTCCTGATATGAAAGAATCATACCAGGGGAAAAAAAAGTCAGACAGAAATTTCAGAAAATGCAGTTTGAGTTTATTTATCCTAAATCTATTAAGTTTGCACTTCCTTATTTTTATTTATGTATCCATTCTTTAGGAAAACTACTGACATTATATCTAAAAGTTTTCAAATATGTTTTATCTGAACAAAAGCGACGTTTTGATGGAAATTTCCAGTAAATCAGAGAATAACATTTATAACAAGAAAATCCTGTTCAAAGGAAATGAAGCGAAGGCCTGGCGCATGTACAGCCTATGATACCACATGACCCACTCGGCACTCTTACCTGACAGCAGAAGCAGGCCAAAGTTCTAAAAGTCTGTCTTTGATCAAAGACGATGAGCTTAAGAAGAGATTTCATCAGAGCACTACTATAGTAGTGAGACTGTTCAAGTAGACACTGATGATGCTGGTTCAGGATTAGTGATAAAAACTTAAAAAGAAGTGAGGATGTCTTTGCACTGAACCCCAGTGAAGACCTCAGAATGGTGTCCAAAGTCATGGGTTCACAGAGAGAATATAACGTCATTTTACTGCAAAACATGAGGTAGTGTGTATATTATGCCCTGTACATAGGACAGTTTAAGGGTTGAGATCACAGGGTTAATTCAGATCAGGTAGTAAGAGGTCTAGCTGTACAAAGAGCAATGTCCCAAGGGTTAGAGAGGGTCATGGAAACACACTGCTATGCCCAAAGTGTTTGTGACCTTTCTGCCCATTTAGAAGTATTTTAATTCTGCAAGACTCAGGCTTCCCTTACTTTATATCATGGTGGTAATCATCCTGTCTACAGGCTTAGAAAACTCCACAAGAGTAGCAATTCTGGGTGAAAATGGGAGGAAAGCCTGTAAGCTTCACACAGACATCCTCCATCGTACACAAGCCTCTGATTACTATCATTCCCCACCCCCCAGACTGTAATCACGGTTGAAGCTAGTAAAAAAAAAAAAAAAAAAGGCAACGCAACTTTGAAATTGCTCAGTGTAGCCAAGATGATAATCCCTCCTCTTTTTCTGCATGATCAAATGACTTGAAGGCCACTCATTAATGGCCTTAATGACTTGGCAAATACACCTCGAGCTTTCGCTCTTCCACCCACATTTTGTTACTTATTTTTTCCTCAGACTAGCCTTAGGCCACGCTTTTGTGTAGGTGTGAATAATTTAGATTAGCATCTGTGTCATCTAACCCCAAACATTCTGGTCGGAGTATATGCAAAAAGAAAATGTTCTGCCCCCCCCCCCAATATGTGCCAGTGCTCCCTTGTCTCGATGAATAATATCAGGCTTTCCAAGTGTGCGTGTGTGTGTGTGACAATGTTTTATTTACCCTCGCAGATCCTCAGATCAAGTGTTGTCTGGCGGTGACAGGCAGACGGCCCACCCTGGCATTCAGTCACAGATGCCCCTGCACATCGCGCTAGTGCCGCCTAGGGCCCGAGTGAAAGTCGGGGTGGGGGATATGAGGAGCCTACACCAATCTACTGCCAATCAGTTTTTGACAGATACACAAGTTGCTGTGACGACCTCCCCAACACCCCTCCCCAAATGTTCATCCTCTTTTTGTGTCACTGCTGTGAGCAATGCAATAAATATAAAAACAGCAGTCCTCCAACCATCTGTCCTGATCCGTCTCAGCATACGAGGTTTGTTAGACTGAGGGAAAGAATGCAATTGAAATGTCTAAAGGCGGGCTTTGATTTGTTTTCCTTCTAGGTTCTAGAAACATGAATATAAAGAAAAAAGTTCATTTTAAAACCTGAAAGCAATACTTCTTTCTGTGATGTCACGTGCCTGTCAGAGCAGTCTGGCCCAGACAGGAAAAAGAAAAGTAGCAATATAAAAAGTCTGGGGAAAAAAAAAAAAACCCTTTCATGGGCATGCAAGCTCTATTACATACCTTATTAAATCGGACCTTAGTAGTTTGAAACCAAAACATTGGACTCAAGACAGTCAAATCTCAGAACTAGAGGAGACTCTATAACAGCTCTTGTTTGGTTAAAGCTCATGTTACAGATTAGAGCCCTGCCTAAATTAATATGTAGAAAAATATTGTGGGAACCATTGTTGAATAAAAACACACTTATAAATACACTATTTGAGACTTTTGAGGTAGTTTCGGTAAGAACTTTACTAATGAATCTAAAACTGCAAGACAGGAAATGAAATAGGAAAAGGGAGATGGCCCAAAAAAAAAAAAAAAAAAAAAGCACCTCTATTGTGAATACCACCCAATCGCAAGAAGCACAGTAATGCCGGGCGGACACTGTGCGATTTTGTGGGGATTTCACCACGATTTTGAAGTCGTAGACCACGTTGCGTCATCGTGAAAACATCGTAGCGTCGGGATGTCCGGTCGGGAGGTCGTGAGCCGTACAGTGTGAGAACACTCACGAGGAAGGATTAATTGCTGCTACGTTCTAACGATGATGCTGCGACCTCCCGATCAAACTTCTGGCATGTCAGAAATTTTTGCCGTCGCTCGTACAATGTGAGTGGTGTTACATCACGATTCTACATTCGCACCTGCGCAGGAGACACCGGTGGAGCTTTAAACAATGACGGGCAACCCCAACTTCAGACGTGTGGACATGGTTGCTAGAAGAGAGATTAGTAGAGCTATGGAGAGAACACAAGGTTTTCTTTTTTTATTTTGTTTCAGCGCACACAACTGCAACCACTTGCTGCCTGCTTGCCATCTTGTTGTCAGGCACGCTGTGGTTGTCATAGGAACTAGGAGCCTTTGTTTTTCGTTGTTCACACTCGAGCACGTCGTGCCGTCACACGCCGACTGACGCCGACAAGTAGTAGTGGTTGTCAATAATCGTGGCTGACAGCAGTCGTACAGTATGAGTACACATGTCGTAGGGTCAAATAGAGTACGAGGGACAAACCCGGTCGTGCAGTGGGAGCATTTCCCCGACAGTCAGATTTCTAAAATTGCACAGTGTCCGCCCGGCATAACAGAATCTCAATGTTTTCAAATTCTTCCTAAGAAATTACACATAGTCCGATTTCCCTGGGTAGGTTGTTCCAGAGTTTCTGGAGCCCAGACTTAAAAGGCTCAGACACCTTTTGTTTTCTGCTGACTGACTAGCACATGCAAAAGACCTCTGACCTCTGTTGGATATATTTTTTTAACCAAGATATTGCAATGATGATGGTAAAGTCTGGCTACTGTGCAAAGCCTTCTCCAGAACAACCCAAAATTTCTCAGTAGGGGTCAAATCTGGACTGGAATCCAGTAGTAAAAATGATGTCTTGTGCTCCTTGAACCACACTTCAACAATCTGAGCCTGATGAATTCTGGCACTGTCATCTCAGAACATGCCCGTACCATCAGGGAAGAAAAAAAAATCCATAGATCGAATAAATTGGTCATATTGTATATTCAAGTAAACAGCTCACCTCTTCTTTGGGCAGATAATGTGCTGAGTCTGGACCTGACCAACTGCAGCAACCACAGATCATAGCACTGCCTCCAAAGGCTTCTACAGTAGGCACAAGGCATGATGGCTGCATCCCCTAATCTGCCTCTCTTTTTATGGAACAGCGCAAAATCATGACTCATCAGACCGCATGACCTTCTTTCATTTTCCAGAGTCGAATCTTTGCACTCCCAAGAAAATTAGAATCTTTTTCTCTGGTTAGTCCCACTGATGAATGGTTTTCTTATGGTAACACAGCTGTTCAAGTCCCAATCTCTTGAGTTCCGCTCACACTGTACATGTGGAAATGCTCCTACTTTCACTATTAGACAACTTTTCAACTCAGTTTTAGTTTCTGCAATCTCCTTAGCTGTTTCATGTGCTTGATGCGTGCAATGATCCAAGGATTTGACCCTTATTAAACATCTTTTCCACAAACACAGGATGTGTCCTTCTATGTGGTTGCTTAAAGACACCACAGAACTTTTGCCATTTTTCCAGTCCCGTGCCCCCTATCAATGGATAATTCAGCATCCATCTTGCATCCTACCTAACCTGTTAGCTCTCTCCAGCCAGCAAAAGACAATCCTATAACTCGTTTAGTCCCTTTCTCTCTTTTAATATGCTTGCTTTTTTTTGCTGAATCAGCAGTGTTGTGTGTTCAAAACAGCCAGTTCCTTATATTATTGTAAAGCGAAACATCACATCGCGCCCCGGATGTAAAAAAAAAAAAAAAGCCTGTAGCACTTCATGGAAGGACCTGCGTCCAACTGGAGAGTCCACTAGCACCTTCCTACGATGTCCTCTACTGTTTGATTTTGTGCTTGTGTTGTTCTCACTCATATGTAAGTCACTTTGGATAAAAGCGTCTGCTAAATGACTATAGAATAGAATAGAATAGAATAGTTGTATAGTGCAGTTTCTTAGCCCTGGGACACACACCGGTGGGTAGCAGTGACTGTAGAAATACAGGATAGATGTCACTGTGCCATCAAACAATTTTGAGAAGCAGAGTTTTAGTGTCAAAAAGTTACGGAATTCATCTTTAAGAAATGAAAAGCTACTCATTGCATCAGTTGGGGTAAATAAGCTTTTGATAGTTAAAAGATAGTCACCCATGATAAAATTCAATCAGACTTGTACCTATTTGCATAGGAGGTGACTTAATTTTTGGTCAGACAGTAGGGTGATAGGGATGCACCAATCCACTTTTTCACTTCCGATAACACTTTTAACTCTTTTCATCTTATATCAATAAAAAATTGGTTTAACTTGCAGCCATTTCTTAAATGTAAGGCCAGAAAATTTAGAATCTTTAAAAATAAGGATAATAAAGTACTTTTTGGTGGATTCAGTGCCACCAAAGCACCTAAATGTGACAAATGTGACAAAGCACCTAAATGTCCAAAATAAGGTTATTTTGCTGTAATAAAGCCAAATTTGGATTTTCAATATGGCACAAGTAATAATTATTTTATTGAATTGAATTAAATAAATATATTAAGTAAAGGAAAAAATTAAATCAAAGAGAAATGTTTAAAAGGAAAATACTAATAGCGATTGTGATTACAACTTAAATTTAAAAGGTAATAATTCAAAAACTAATCATTTTTAGGTTCAATTATCATTATCATTTCAAACCCCAGAATTAATCAAGAAAAACAGAAGAGTTTATCAAATGCTTAGATGAACTACTCTGCCTCAGTCACTGACTGTCCCAGCCATAGAAAACCATTCATCAGTGGGACAGCCAAGGGAGTCATCAGACTGGATGGCGTTGCAGATAATAGTATTACTACATACCTAGCAGTAAAACCCAAAGTCCATTCTCATTCTGCTTGTCCGGAGTATGGCCTTTGATACCATTTCACACACCATCCTCCTGGACTGTTGGCATCATCCACACTCCCTTTACTTGGTTCAAGTCTCATCACTCTGGCTGCACTCAGTTAAAATCTTTCACATCACACCCAGTTCTGGTCACAACATGATACCCCAGGGTTCTGTCCTGGGTCCACTGTTGTGTATCATCTATATACTTCCCCTTAGATTTATTTTGCAGAAATATCATATCCACTTCTACTGCTATGCAGATGATACTCAGCTCTACATTTCCAGTCAACCTGACTCCACCCTGCCTGCCTCGTGGTTCACATGCAATTTTCTCTCTATCAGTAGACAGGCCTGGACAATGCCTTTTTCAGTTTACATTTGTTTTGATGGTTTATTCTATTTGTAATGGCTTTATTGTTATTTAAAACATGCTATTTATCTTCTATTTATTGTATTTCATACCATGTTTTTATCTGTACAGTGATCTTAAGTGTCTACAAAGGTACATATAAGTAAAATGTTTTATTATTATGGCTAGGTTCTGACTTTAAAGGAAATGTCATCAGTCTAAATTACCTATGCAACAAATACTTCCAAAACAATTAGAGGTTTGTCAACAGGTTTTTCCTATTAGATGATTATTTTCATAATTGAAAAATGGTTTATTCAGTGGGTTGGGTTTTTTTTTGGATGCCCTTTCCCAGAAAAAGCATTTTTAATCTCAATGCCTCAAACAATGCTATTTTGTCAAAGCCCCTTGGAGTTGCACACAAAAAAAACAACAAAAAAAAACATCACAGGAATTAAAATCATGAGGGTCAAGTTTGAGATTAGTTTGTAATAGTTATGTTTATCACTTCCTGATTTTATGTTTCTTTCTTAGTCAGTCGGTGTAAGTTTATAGTCAACCTGGCTGAGACTAAAACTCAAAGCTGCTTTGTGAGGTTGAGTAACCGAAGCAAAGTATTTAAGTTCAGGACAGGATTGTGTTTTCGTTTGAAATACAGTAAACTTACTACTGCCTGATACTTTGAAAACAGATGGTAAGGGCTTCCCTTTTCATTGATTTGTGACAAGCAGGCATCCTGACTAAACAGCACTATGTCACATTGTTTGAATACAATTTGGCTGGCCAGACTTGCATGCATCCACAACCTGTTTTATAAAGGCTAAAAGGAGGCATTTGGATCTTGGTATCATGACACCACACACTTCAAAGGTTTTTGACGCGAGTGATTTAACATGGCAGCTTTTATCTGTCACATCTTAAGGAGGTTAGCACTTAAACTGAAACTCCTGGTTCTATTTTTCCTTTTTTGACAACAAAAAAAAAAAAAAAAGAAAAATCTAGAATTTTTCAGTTTAGTCTGAAAAATGTCAATAAAATATAATTTATCATCTGAATTTAAACCCAAAGCTCTGTTTCACAGAAGGTCCCAAAAATAAGGCAGCAGTTCCCATTGAATGCACCTCATTTAGTGAACTGTACAGAGTGATCTAATTTGCTGAATTATCATGAAAAAAAATTAAATTTACAACACAACAATGAAGTTTATAGAAAAGAAAAAGATCCAATGAGATATACCCGAGCAAATATGGGCACCGTTTACTTTTCTCATGAAAAGCCACACACATATTCAGAGGCCCTTACACCACACACTCGCGTTTCACAAAACATAAAGATAAGAAGCATAAATATGCTTCATGAGTTATAGCACATCTATCAGCGCCTTTGTGACCAGAGAACTTCACAAGTCCTAATGGCGGATTTATTTCTGGTAAGACAATAGGCTCAGACAGATAATAAAGAGACATCACACCTTCATACCAGCCAATAAGTTAACAGCAGTAATACCCTGTGTCAGTCAGTTTGACCACTGCTGGTGATGGCAAACTTAATTGTTGGTTTGTCTTCATCTAGTCTTCACTCACCTGTACAGCTTGTCACACTCAAGGTTGTTGTTTACTGTCTGATTATGTCATCCCCAAGTTAAAATTTAAGCTGCCTGCTGTCTGTTTTCTATTTACTCTGATTCGTCTAAGCTTGCTTACTCAAGCTGCTGGAATGCACATGTTGGCTTGGGTGCTAAGTTTAGCAGCATTGGGGAAAAGTTCCTACAGTAAAGTGAAATTCTTTGAGGAGTACTTGAATTAAAGAAAGGGATTTTGCAATGTGATGAGGAGTTTACACAGTTCTGCAGCTACACTGCAACGAGAAAAGAAAAAAAAAAAAACACGACGTAAAGATAAAGAGACAGAAAGGTCAGCTAACAAGCCTACAAGTCGTTTATTCTCACAGCAAATATTATAAAACCTCCATGGGAAGAAGTTGGTGCGGCGGCGCTCAGTCGGTAATAACGTGACCTACATTCCATTGACTATTACGAGCTGCGGAGATCACACACTGGAAAACACAACAAGCAGACGTGATGAACCGGTATTTTCTGTTGGATTTCCCCATCTGAGGAGTCTTCAGCAATGAGAACTTCTTCCCCGTCTGTTTTCAGTTCTTGTTGAACGTTACGGCTGTCATAATTGCGCAATTTCATCCCCAAATCATCAACATGCAGCTTTTATCTGCAAAACGGAAACTCTCACGCTGTCACACATACAACTTTTATAACACTTCTCAAGCGGTTAAAAAGTCTCCTTACCTGCAATATCCCACAGCTGTAACCTGACCAGCGTTTTGCTGTCCCAGTTGATGACTTTAAGTGCAAAGTCGACCCCGATCGTCGCCCTATAGTGCTGCGAAAAGAGCTGGTGGACGTAGCGTTTGATGATGCTGGTTTTTCCCACACCTAGTTCCCCGATTACCAGCACTTTGAATAAGTACTCCTTACACTCAGACACCGAGCCCCCGGCCATGCTGAGACTGACAGCTTTAGTGAAAACTCAGATAACTTCTGCTTCCTCGCTCATGTGGGTTTTGACGAACTGGGGACGCCCGGGTTGGTCTGAGAGCTGAGGACCAAGTGAAAGAAGGAGAGAAGAAGAGGGGAAAAAAGAGAGGCAAAGAAGTACGTTTCCCCTCCTCTACTTTACCACTTTCTAATGCTGTTCTTTCCTCCTCCTCCTCCTCCTCCTCCTGTTGCCACAAAGCAACCACCTGATAAGTCATAGGACCCGGAAATGTAGAGAAAGCATGACAGACGTTTCTCCTCCTGCTGCTGCTGGGAGTAGGAGCCTACAGTTAATAGCTTTGGGGTTTGTTTTTTTTTTTGTTTGTTTGTTTTTTTTATTAAAGAAAAACAATTTGATTCTCTGTTGTTCTAAGTTAAGAAAAAAAAAGCGTTCATTTTGAAAAACTATACATGAACATTTTCAAGACGGTTGCGTCACTTTGTAAAGTGTCAATTTGGAATTACAAGTGTTTGTTTTGTCGTTTTTGTTTGTTATTATTTAAATTCCGCATTTGACTGAAAATGGGCTGCAGAGCCAAAAACAAATAAACAAGCAAAAGTAAAATAAACAGGAATCGGGACGATAAAACAAGGAAAGCAACAAGTCAGAGGAATGACATTCACCTCTCCGAAAGGCTGTGTGGCCTTGTTTTAAATGTGCAGTTCAAAGGGCAGCATCCATGGTGGTGTGAAACCGCATGACTGCACAAACATCAATACTTGTTAAGGAGATGTCACTGCTGAGCAAACAGCCTAAGAGAGTAAGACCAATATTTCCACACATCTTTTCCACAGAAGGTTTCAGTGATATAAACTACACTGTGCACACATAGTGAGAGCTTGACTCAAGTGATTTCAGAACCCCAGAAGGTGAATTCTTCTACAAACACTTATATTTTCTAGGAATACTGACAATGTTCAGTGTTTTAACTCGTTTATGTCTCTGTATTTGCCAGGCTGATTGCTATGATGTAGTATGTTTTTGTGATGTTTTATCTTTTGTAAAGCCCTTGATAAAAATAATAATAAGAAAAAGAATATTAACACGTGTCTGTGTTGTTTAAACAAAGGTATACCCGCAAAACATTGTTCCTCACTCCGAGTATTAATCTTAAGTATTAGCTTGTCTGTCCTTGGTGTGCAATAGGTTATTCAGAACCAAACCAGTAAACATCACTTGCCCTCAAGGGAAAAGCCAGTAACTATGGCATCATGTTGGGATTGTAGGTCTTCAGCTTTCAAGTTGTGTTGGACACATGACTTTCTGAGGTTATTAAGGTGGTCATGCGTCCATATGCCAAGTTTTTAGGGATTTAGTGGTATCAAATGAAAAAACAACAGATTTTTAAGTAGTAAGTAAGTTCTGTTGTCTTTTTCTGTGAGGGATTAAATGCAGGGATGAAAAAAAAATCAAAATAAAGTAAAACAAATTGAAATTAAATGAAGAAATACTGATAATACAAAACAAAAAGTAATAAATATGATGAATTAACAATTTACAATTCATCATATTAAAATCTTTTTTATAATCTCAGACAACCTTCCAAATAATTTAAAAGATGGAATCCAAAAGACAACATTTGAAGACAATAAATATTTGATTAAAAGAAAAATAACTAATTGAAGTTTGGTAGGTGGAAGGATTTTTGCAAACTTATCAAACTCAGCTATACAGGTTAGGCAGTGATCAGTCCTCTTAATATAAATAGTTTTTTTATTTTACAGCATTGTTCATGTTTAGCTCACCCAAAACATAAAGGCCTATTTCTGTCTAGATGCAACAATGTTAAACAGGTGGCACCGTGTATATATCTTACATTGGTTAAAATTATTAAAACAATTTACACTATAATCGGCTAAAAAGATTTGAAAATACAACACAGTTTCACTACAGTATGCACTGTGTAGTCTCAAACTTTGAAATGATTTGCATTCTTATATATAAAGAACTAAGAAGCTTAACCTCAAGTAAACTACTTAAGTTCATAGCAAGATTGAAGCAAAACTGAAACAAGTATAATCTCATTACAAGAAGCAACTAATCATTGGTTACATTTACAACCAAAAGTTTTTAAGAGGATACAGTCGACTTGATTCAGCTTAAAAGTCACCAAAAAGAAAATCAAACACTGCTTCTTGACAAGTATTTGAGGGCAGTTTCAAAATGTATAAAGTCTTTTTTTTTTTTGTTGACATTCTAAATATAGAAACATTTATCAGTATTACAAACATACCACCTGTGTGAAAAACAAGAGATGGCTTGACAGTATTACAAACTTGTACTGTGTGTTTCCATTACAATGACACAGCAAACCCAGAAAACATTAAATATCAACACAGCATGGAGAGCAAAAGCGACTCTTTTCTCGCATCCCATGCGTGTAAAACTTGTTCCCAGGGCCATGATTGAGCGTAAACTGGAATAAACAACATCTGCATCATCTACAATCACACCATTACCTTTATCAGCTACATTATAAAAAAATTTAAAGCAGGGATGTAGGTTGAAAACAGCTTTGATTGGCACATTATATCCATATCACATATCATACAGCGTAGTTCTTCAGCAAAATCTTATCTCATTAAGAATATGTTTGTGGCAAGCTCACCTCTCAACATTTAAACGCAATATTCAGCCAAGGTACGAACATCTGTTTTAAATAACTTGCAATATCACAATGAAATCAGGTAAGAGGAGAAAAACTAGAGGTGCAATTAATGAATTAGTCAAAAAGCTTTTTTTTTTCTTTTTTCTTTTTAATCTGTGGTTGCTTCATCTGCAAATGGACCTGTGGGGGGGGGGGGGGGGTGGCATACCTGATGCAATCTGTCATTAAATGCACTTACATATGGATGTACCTTATTGTCCCTCAACCCCACACAGAACACGTCTTCAAATTGCCACCACCCAAAAACACAGCTACATCTTCTATTATAATTGTCAGTTTTATGTCATTCATCAAAATCTGGCATGAGAGCCGGCTAGTTTTGCCACTGATCCTGGTTTTACGTGTTTTAGAAAGGCCTTGTGCACTAACAGCCCTTCAGACACGTAAGCACTCACCGACCATTCCCGATGAATTTCCACTTCCAGTTTTGACCACTTTCTACGAGAAATAATAACTAAAAGGAAGCAATTCATTTTGAAAAAACAAACGAAACAAAAATACTAAATGTAAAGGTATGCTGTTGTGTTTGTGTACTGTGTAAGTGTGTGTGTGTATGTGTGTGTGTGTGTGTGTAACTGTGTGTGGAAATGTCTGTGTGATGCTGACAACTGCTGTGTCAGTACCGTTTTTGCTCTCACAGTGTTGAGGAGCTATGTGCGAAGTCTCGGAGGATGTTTGAGGCATACACTGAGCTTGGAGGGCTACCAAGCATCGACTCGATGATGGGGGGGCCAATGATAGACTCCCCTGAACACACAGAGTCCCTGAAGGGGGAGGGGGGAGACAGGGCCAGGAAATCCTCCAACATTGGCTTGTTTTGAGTTAAATCCTCGCTTTCCTCGTCCTCCCCTTCCCTCTCCTCCTTGGCGTCGTAAATGTAGCTGTGTAAGAAGTCCTGTTCCTCGTCCTCAAGCCCCTCATCTTCAATCGCCCCCACTTGTGGGACAGAAAGAAGCTGAGAGGGTGTTAAGCTCAAAGGCTCATTGGCAGGGATTGTCTCCCTGGCAGTGAGGTCATTCGGTGGGACATGGGTGCTGTGTGTGTCCACCAGAGCCCCCTGCAAGGGCTCTGTGGTGGGGCCCGAGTTAGAGGGCAAATAAGAAGCCGGCTCATCTACATCAGATTCCAGTCTTTGCGTTTGTTCAGAGCAAGTTGAAGTCCAGAGGGGTCGTTGTGCATCACCATCGTCGTCTTCCTCTGCTAGGTTGCACAGAGGCTTAGTGCCAGGCGGTTCTTGGGAGAGATGAGGGTCTGTGCCAAGGTTGCCGGTGGAGGGCTCACAACTGTGGGGGTCGGGGGTGTTAGTTAGGGGCCTGATGACCGCTGTCTGATTCAAGCCGGCTTCCTGTTTCCTCACATGCACAGACAGTCTGTGCCACACATTCCCCCCCTTCGGAGGGTGTCTTGCACCTGATTCAGACCATGACACAGACTTGCCATTAGAACTATGAACGAGATAAAGACTGAAGTTACTATCACAGGAAAACCGGTGTGGGGGGGTGGGGTTGAAGGTAGAAAAACAACATTAACATAGCAGCAGCATAACACAACAGAGCAATAGCATTTCAACATTTCGAGTGCATGTTAAAATACTTGTTGACCACGTGACTTGACATTTACAGTGTTGCCAAAGGGTTCACTCATGAGCTCAAAAGAGCATTACATTCATCAGCTCCACAGACAATGATTCATAATGTGCTGCAGACAGCATTATGATCCTCGTATTATTTTAGACAGAGTTGAAAGAACTAAAAGCCATCCAGTTCATTTCTTATCCTTCCTATGATCTTACAGTTAAAATGGGACGCATGCATTTGCAAAGTACTCCTGTTGCTCCCTGAACTGGCCTGGAAATGAGACACAGTTTAGTGAAGAATGAGCTCGGACTGGCTTAGTGTGGTTAGATAGGGCGGTGGCGGGGTAAGGTTGGACATGCTGAGAAAAAGTTAAATGTGAGGTGAATTCAGGATAAACCAAAAGCAGCAGAGTAGTAGGTCTCCTTCATGGAGGGCTGCAGTGTCAAAAGCAGAAGAGTGTCAGGACCACAGAAGCAAGTGATTAAATGCCCGCCAGAGACCTAAACAGAGCTCCAACCAATTTTAAAATTTAAAAAGAATAAAATACTGCAGAAAATGTTGCCTTCAAGCTGTTCAGACATTTATCTGACATTAAAATTCATTCTATTAGTCTGACTAAATTAGTTTTTTTTTTTGGTTTTTTTTTTTTTACATGCATGTAAACATACAAGTCCAAATAAATTGGATTAATCCGTTGGAAATAAATTTTTTCCTACAACTGGACATTATCTGGCCTGGTTACTTTGCAAACACTTCATCTTTCCTGCCTCAGGCTTTGACCCAGAACAAGCAGAAGAAGTAAAGTCACAGAGGACAGCACACTTCTTATCTATAAAAATCAATAAATACAGAGTTGCAAAGTTGTCCAATTTACTACTCAACATGGTACCAACTAAATTGAATATCTGCTGACAAAACAAACCAGAAAAATTCCAATTCTAACAAGCTGTGAGGGGACATGTCACTTGCTATTTTAGGATAGTAGTGACATCCGTACCTCAGTGAGATGAATATTGGAGCAAGTCGAGTGGTCCTGTTACATGCCCTATAGTTAAGCTTTAACCATAACTTGACATAACTGTGGATGTAAACTTACTGAGGGTTTGAACAGCCTCACTTTTTATTTATGTGACAATGAAATCACTCAGTTGACAAAGCAGCTCTCCAGGAAAAGAGATGGGAATACCCCCCCATGCCAAAACATTTGCCAGCCTTGACACTTGCTTTTATTGTGTAGAAGGTTAAAGGTTAAAGTTAAATAGGCTGCATAGCAAGGGTGAGAGACAACACTTAAACATTTTGGGAACACTCTCATTCTCTGTTCCACTCCTTACTTTAGTCACCTGCCCTCGTGCCACAGCTGTGGATCTCAAAAGAGTTAAATACAAGTCTTATATCTAGCTTAGATGAGTGAAATCTATACTTAAATAATCACTGACATGTTGGCCCGACCTGTTAGCACCAAATCAGTGTTGAGTTTTTTTTTTTTTGTTTTTTTTTAATTATTCAATTCAATTTATTTCATTGATAAAATTGTAATCTTAGGGGAGGGAGGTGTGACATAAGAACCAGGATTTACTGTATATGAATTTATGTTTTATATTTATTGTATTTAGACTGAGAATTAAACAAAAGTCATGTTTGAATACTCAAAAGAAGTTCAGTTTCCTTTCAAACTGCAGAAATATAATTCTGAACAAAATCCATCATGGACATGGATGTCACTGGCTTTCACTGGTTTTGTTTTTCTGTTGTTTTTTTTTGACAGCACTCATAGCATTTAAAAAGCACAATGTGAAAGTCAAAGGAGCTCTGTTTGAGCTGAGACAGAATTGTAAACTCAACTCAAGCCAGAGAAGTAAGGGTCTTTTAGAGCCATATCTAAAACACACAGTTTGACAGACCACTGGTTCATAAAATTGGGTATAAATAAATTTAATTCTCCTTGAAGATAAAAGTGGAGGAGAAGAAATGGGATAATTGCCCTTTGTTTCTATGTTAAAAAGATTATGTGAAAAACAACAAAGCAGGATTTTATCGAACTTGGTGGAGAGTGAAATTAAAATTAAATGAATTAAATGAAAAATGTTTTATTTATCCCAGAAGGAAATTTGTAAAGAAGTTGAAATTTGGTTGTTTTTTCTGCTTTTATTTATTTCTTTTAAGAAGAGCCTTTTACATTGTGGCCTGAATCATAACATATTTGTTCTCATGAGTAGGAAATATAGAACTGATCTTAGGAAATAACATGAACACTTTTTGGGGAAGTGCAACAAATCACAGCCAATATCTGAGGAAAGATTAAAGTTGTCACCCAAATGAAAGACAACTGGTTGGACTAACATGAACTGAAAGATGGGGGTCCAAGGAGAAAGTTTCTGATCCAAAAGCTACACTTTAAAGCTAAAGCTGAGCAAAGTACAGCTAAAGTTTTCAGCTCGGAAGGTTTCGTGTCAGATTACACAAAGAATTTAGTCATGATTACACAATGATTACAGAAATATATGGCTGAATAAAGGAGCTCTGTTCAACCAGTTAGCCTTGGTGGTGGTAGCATCACTCCTCCCCCAGGGCTGTTCAGCTGGTAGATTGCACATCTATCTCAGAAATCTAGTATAATTCAAACCACCAGCTTTACATCTGTCGTCTACCTAAATTTTATTGAAAATATGAGTGTTTTAAATTGGAGTTTTTGCTAGGAAAAATGTCATTTTGTCAAGTCAAATATTCAAACAACCAGTGATGTTGTCATACAGCCTCTCTTTAAGGTGCTCAGACACTTTCAACTCTTATGATTTTTATAATTAAGTTTTTTTTTTTTCAAAAATAATTCCATAGTAGAAAAAAGTCTAGTTAGGAAAACCTCTGAAAGCCCAATGTTCATGTCCATGAAGTGTTTACAAATGTCTGACTGGGACTGAACATCACAAATGATGTTAGAATAAAAAATAAATAAATAAATCAGTTTTTATTTTAAGCTAATATCCCCAAAAAGAAAGAAAAGCATCTTTAAAAGTAGAAAAACTACAAAAAGAAAGGTAACTTACTTGGCATTTCCAGATATAGCTTTCTTTCGACGGAACATGTTGAGGAAGCTGTTGCTGCCACACTGAGCAGCAGACTTTCCATCTCCAACATGCATTCGCACCACATCCGATGTGGTAAAGGCGCTTCGGACGTTCCTCTCTGGTTTGGCAATGATAATGTACATCTTGGGTGTGAACATACAACCCAGGGCCACTGTTACGCTCAGGCTGACAGAGAATGATGTGGTTATGATCTTGTAGTTGGAGCCAAAATAAATCGGCACAAAGGCCAACCAGATGATGCAGGTAGTGTACATAGTAAAGGCGATGTATTTGGCTTCATTGAAATTGGCAGGGACGTTCCTAGTCTTGAAGGCATAGTAGGTGCAGCTCATGATTAGCAGGCCGTTGTAGCCCAGTGGTGCCACCATGCCTATGTTGCTGGTATTGCAGATGAGGTAGACCTCACGTATGCTTGGGTATGACTTGATGGGCTCAGGAGGCTCCAGAATGATTAATGTGATCTCCAGTGTTAGCTGTACGCTGATGAGCATAAAGGCAATGATCACCTGGGCCCAGGCACTCATGAAACGGGGTTTCCTGGTGCAGATCTTCTTCTTGCTGCCGGCCAGAATGCGAGCGATTCGGTTAGTTTTGGTCACCAGAGCAGAGTAACACATGGCAGATGAGAGGCCAACGAGGAGGCGCTGCAGGTAGCAGGAAGCCACTGTGGGCCGGGCGATTAAGGTGAACGGGCAGATATAACCCAGGAAGATGCCTGCCAAGATGATGTAGCAGAGTTCTCTGCTGGACGACTTAACCACAGGTGTATCACGGTACTGGATGAACACAAAGGTAACGAAGGAGGTGATGAGGATGCCCACACAGGAGAAAACAACTGCAACGATGGACTCCACATCGGCCCAGTCAAGATACTTCAGAGGCAGAGGCTGGCAGCCTGAAAGAGATGAGAAACGGCTCGGTTTGGTGGTGTTGTATATATTATTATTAATAATAATATAATAAAAATAATAATTATAATAATAATAATATGTACATACAAAGAAATGCTGATTAAAGGGGTGGGAAAGAGGAACTTATAGCTCAGCATTTTACAAGATGGCAGAAAATCTTTATGTGCAAATGTGATATATTTATTGATGCACTGCTTCTTCCGATACAACGCAGACCAGAAAAACAAATGTTTCTAACAGGTGATACCAAAGGATGGTTGTTATCATGATTTGGTACAAAAGCAAAATCCACACAAGGATTACACTGTGCAGAATAGATGGGTTGTGTCTCTCTAGTATGTCAACAAGTGTGTGTGTAATTTAACTGGATGAAAAAAAGTACCTTAAATGCAGCTTGGACAGGATTTGCAGATTTTTCCTCCCATATTATGTCTTAAAGAAAAATCAAGGAATCCATGCCTAGATTTGGACACTGTTAGTCTGCAGTATTTCCGGTGTACTCAGACTGGCCAGGGACTACTGTAATGATTGCTTGTCAATAAGAAAATTATTGATGTATTGTGCCAAAAATAAAGTTTATGTAACCTGTATCCAGAGGGAGTGACCCCCTTCTCTGGATTTAGGGAATTCTGGATTTAACCAACGCAGAGGAAAAGTTAAAAAAAATAAAATAAAAAGACAGATCCGTACTTCAGTTCTTTACAGAAGAAACAAAAGGAAAAAGAAAAAGGTGGGATCCTGGCTAAAGATAAAAGGAAATATTAGCAACAAGTCCAAAAGCCAGACTTTGTGATGGTATGAGGTTTTATCAATGCCCTAGTCTTATCACACTTATGTCATCAGAGTTTTGATGTAGAAACATATTAAATAACAGAGATTTAAAGCAATTTATGTTGTCTCACTGGACAGAATCTAAATTTACAATTGTAGACTTTAAGATGTGTTTGCAAGAATATGTTGGACAAAGTAACATCTGAAACATTTCATCACATGGCATCTTCAACACAAGTGTCTTATATGTATTGGGAGAAGGAACGGTAGCATTGAAATTCTGTTAAAGCTTATCAAATTTATTTTAGAATGCATAGATTAATTTAAAAAAAAAAAAAAGAAAAAAAATGTATATTAAATAGCAAAATTAGATTTATGAGACATAATATGTAATGTGAGAATTTTTGCTGCATTTTTAAAGTGACTTAAAATTCAGCACGTTTACATGTTAATGAACTTACTGGTTTGTCTAACAGCAGTTATGTGGAAGGGTAAGGGACCCACTGCGACTCCATAACTACAGGGTCATGAATCCTGGCTGCCATCTAAAACTAATTAGCATGTGTCATCATACACATCCCACAGCTCTAATTTTGTCAGATTTCTCTTACATACATCTACACATCCATGAGTATGTGCTAATATTCGGGCATGTGTGTGTCTATCACGATGTGCTGGTTGCATATTTGTCTTCTAACATGCAGAGGAATTTTGTAGAGCTTAATGAGAGAAAAATGACATCCCTCGACATCCCCAGCTTAAAACTCCATAAATTACATGCCTACTAATAGCATTAAAATGACATCACTGAGAAACCCTCTTCTGATCTGCAAGCTACCACCTAACATGTCAAATCATAAGAAACCAGTCATTTTAAAACAGCTTCTTTTATCACCATTATAAAAAAAATTTTTTCAGTCTAACTTGATGATATTATGATATAGCGTAAGCCACTGAAGGGGAAGGAGTCTGAAGCCCACCTGTCACTTAGCTGTGCTTAGAGACGTATGTCGCCCACTTCAAATAGTCAAACTTGCCAAAAATCAAAAGCTTTATCTTCATCTTTTCAGTGATACTCCTACATTCTGTTGTACAGTCTCAGGGCTCTGACAAAGACCTTTTAACATTTAAACACCGGCTCTAACACCTCTGCACAGACAAATAAAAGCTGCATGTTCAAATCGCTTTGAAAAAAAGACCCTTCCCTGCATAATCACATGGGTAAGCATGGAGACTATCTGAACTAACTGCATGTGGCCCATCAAGCCTCTCGTTCTTCAGATGTAATGAGAGCGATGGGAGAATTGCTTCCTCGACAGACTGCTGAAATGCGTTTCCGAGCCTCTCCTGGCAGTAATAGGATTTAACACCTGGAAACTGAGAGCTTCTCTCAACTTCATAAATCGCTGTCAAAACAACCACCAGGATACAACAAGGCAAAGAACAGAGAGGAGGGAAGCGAGGGGTTTCACCTCTGGGGGAGTTATGAAGAGGCTGAGGAAGATATAAAAGCGTAGGGGCTGAGGACCTGGCTGTTGAACACACTACTGAGGCATGAATAGCCTTAAGGGGGAGGATGAATTTTGAGGGCGAAAACATTTATTGTCAATCTTGGGATGAAGAGAAACATAGCTAAAATAATCAGGACTGGTTCAGGGATAATGATGAAACATTGCTCATAGGAACAAAAGCAGACTGGGTGGTGTGTTTCTCCTACCTTCCAGGTCCTCATCAGGCCACCATCCCAGCTCACATGCCTTGCAGGTAAATTCATCCTGAACAATCTCGTTGTCCTTGCAGGTGGTACAAATCCAGCAGCAGCTCACCTCGCCCTTCCTTATCACCTGCATGTGAAGATGATTAACAATGAGGGGTCAAAGACAACTTAGGAACCTGTCACAACACCGATCAAACTGTGGTGCAGCACAGCAACCTAAATAAGTAATAAGTATCAAGATGGGTATCAGAGGCAAGGCTGTCTTCCTGAATTTTTTTTTTTTTTTTTTTTTTTTTTTGAGCCCCAGACAGTGTTTAGAAAACAAGGCCAGCTGCTTTTACATTCTGCTCCTGGAGTAGCTGTTACCAGCACTGCGATATGCAAAGCAGGGTGATAAGTGGGGCAGGAAACAAAGCAGATAGAGGGAGAAGCGTGAGCAGCGATGAGAGATGCACCCTCCCTCAGGGCAGCTTGGCGCTCAGCAACAAAAACATCTAGCCCCAGATGAAGCTAACCGGGGCGTTTCATCAAACTGGGCTCAGTGCTAGTTTTACTGTTTACTGCATAAAACTGGCCTTCACCTCATACATCTAGAACAAATTTAAACAGTCTGTGGTGTAATGTAGAGGTTTAAAGCTGAGCAGAACTGGTGGATTTATCAGTTTTGTTTCTTTTTTCCTTTAAAAATGATCATTTGAGTGAACATTTTCAGCTCAGTGTCTCCAGAAAATGTGAAATATATACATTATGTCCAAATGATAGTGGTGTCACAATCCGTGGCTGGAAATGGTTAGATTGTCGTGCATCCTCAGGCTGTTGCTTTTTCTAGGGCAGCATTCATGTGACATGAACGTTTGCATGAATAGAAGGTGTTTTGAAACATGAAGACCTAACAGTGTACATTAACCCCAGCTCTGGCTTTGTACAGCACACCCCAGCCATTTGCACAAGTGCACAGGGAAAGAAGCTGAGAAAAGGTGAGCACGTAGTGGAGAAAGGTGAGTAAAGGTGTGTGTGTGTGCGACATAAAATTGGGAAAATGGCATAGAAACGCAAAGAATTTCTAATGAAAGGAAAACAACAGCAATGTGCAGGACAGGTCTGAAAACAATAGCAAGTAGCACTTTCCACCATCTCCTTTGAATCTCTTCTCAGAGGTGTGTGTGGCTTAAAAACACACTAGTGACATGTGGAACGTGAACATCACACAAAAACATGTTAGGATACATACGACAATGACCCACATTTTGTACTTTTAAAAGCTGCTTAACAGTTTGTCATGAGGTGAGGTTTACATGTTTGTGAGTATATTTTTCAAATGGATGAAGCTTGATCTAAAATTTTGGAACAAAATAACACTATTTTTTTTTTTCTTTTTTTTGCCGCCTGAGGATTTGTTGGATAGTTCCCACAAAACCGAGTTAAAATTGATTAGACTTACTGAAACAGCAAGGCCAAAGGCAGCAATGTTTTTAAAAGCACTGGCACATTACGGTCTCTTCTGATGTAGCTCTAACTTGGAAACGTCCGGCAGTCATCATAGTCATATAACACCTGTCATCTTTTAACTTTTAATAAGAGATATTAGAAAGATTCCTTTCTTTACATCTGGCACAACACCATTAACATCTCAAACCAAGAAGTTACATGCAATCAGAAGGAGGAACTTGCAAGTTGCACGTGCAACATCAAAAATCTTTTGTCACATTTCAGATATCTGACCTTTCAGCAACTTCAGATGGGCGGCGTTGCAACACTTACATAAATAAGTAGTCATAAAGGAAGCCAAATATGCAATCATCTAGTCAGAGCCCTGAGCAAGTTAGCTTGAAGCATCGGCAGTCAAAGGAAGATAATGTACATTATGCATGATGTCAACATTTATTCTCTGAAACATTCTGTCTCTATTGCTGCCTAAATGGATCAGCAAAATGTCACAAACAGCAGGGAGCTCCTCCACACACGCATCTTGTTTACTGCTGAAATCTTTGATTGCATTGTTCCAGTTTATCTGGCCTTCATCAGTGTGCAGGAGTGACTCCTGTTGTTTTTAAGTAGTACCTCCCTCCAACGCACTTGTCACTTGGTCAGGTAAGCAGAGATTTGAGTGTGTGTATGGGTGTGTGTGCAGAAGACTTTTAGTGACATGCAGAAACACATGATGCCATGCAAATGACTTTGACAAGCTCCCTAATTATTCTGCAGTGACAACCAAATTTCCATTTATTTTATTGGTGTTTGGTTGATTTTGAATATGTCAACAGCTACTATAATGATGATCATAAAGTTTTACCTTGAAGTTTATACAGCATGATTGCTTCAAACTTTTTTCATTCTTTACTTATTTACCCAGCGTTACATTCAGGTTAAAGTTCACTTTGTTCATTATTATGGTTCATAGCCAAATTCTTGCAAAATTACTGTTATTATTGGTTTTAAGGCTACTATATAGCATGTTTTAACTTTTTTTCACCTTATACCAAGTAAAATACCTCCACAAGTGTATCTGATAAAAAGGAGATTAAATGTATGTAAAAAGATGTCAGTGAACTAAAAGACTTTTTTTTTTTAGCAACAAATTGACCATTTTTGACATTGAGACTTGTTCCACCAGCATTTGTTGAAATAAAACAAGTGTTGTGATCCTGAAGTAGCCAACGTGAAGCCTAACCAACTGACATGATTATTAAGTATCCATTACTTTGTATTCATGCCCTGCCTCTCACCCAATGATTGTTGGCATAGGCTCCAGCTTCCCAGTGACCCTTAATTGGACTTGAATGAATGAAAGGCCATCCATTTTATTATTTAAACCTAAAACATACTGAAAAGGCTAAGCTTATTTTGATTTTTAAGCATGACTTAAATGCAACTTAACTGCTTGAAAAGGGGGACACAAAGAGTTTGTAGATATTTAGACTTAATATTGACCAGTTTTCTACTAAAAAGTAAACTGAACATAACTACTGGTGCTTACTGAGTTGCTCAAGCCTGCTATACCAAAAAACAGAGTCAAAGAACCTTTAGTATGACTGAAGACTTCATGATGCCAGTTCTGAAAATGATCATAGACCTTTCTGACAAATTGAATTTTTGTTTTGTTTGTTAGGAACTTAGGAATTCAGTCTATTTGAGTGTGTACCTTTATCTGTCCTTTGGAGCAGGGGTCACTGCAGACGGAGCGAACCATTTCACTGCTGTTCATCCAAAGCTTATTGTCGTCAATGCTCAAGATACCTTCGTGCCACGAGCCCACATTAATGTAGTCATATCGATCATCGTCCACATTCTGGAGATTCATGATGTCATACCTGTGTGCAGAGGGAAAAGTGACAGATTGTTATGAGCACCTGTGAGAGGAAGAATTTATGGGTTTCCCCTCTACATGGTTTTGCAAGACAGACCATGGCCCCATTTTTATCCCAAACCACGGTGTGCTCCACCTAACCTTAATCTGACAGAGAAATCACATGGCTGTGTTTTATGACTGTCAAATGGTGTCTGTTGGACTGAAAAGAGATGAAAGTGGCTGCCACAGTGGACCATCCACTGAATCTGTTCCAGTCCAAACTAATTACATCCTTTCAAGCTCAATACTGGTGAACATGTGTGTGTTTATGCACTTGTGCTAATGAGCAGGAAAATGTGGAGGAAAACAGATCAAATTAATGATGTTATTAAAGCTCCATTTTCCTTTTCCACGTCCTCTTACCTGCCTGGGGTATCTCCATTTTCGTCAAAATAAATTTCCTCCCCTGAGACTCCTCTGAAGGACGTCTTCAGCAGGTAGTCCAGCAGCTTGCTGCCATCAATAGGGTCCATGGCTTCACAAAGCCCCGTCTGGTCCGGACACATCTCCTTGTGCATGTCATGGAGGCCATGAGCCATAGCATAAATGGCATTGATGACAAAGCCCATCTTACTATCCTGAACATAGTTTTCCTGCAGACTCTCATTTCCTGTTAAAAAGAAACAAGAAGTCATGACGCAGAAGGAGGAAGTCACAAAACAGATTTTCTGTTTGAAAGTGGAGAAAACATTTGGGTGTTTTTCTCTGCATTCACGGCGTGAGAACATAAAAATTGAATCAGACACACAGAGCAGTGAAAAAACTACCAGATGCCGTAGAATATCTTAGCTTACTTATCCAAACCAAACATCAAAACGTAAACAGGTGTGGAGAGCAATTGTTGCATGTGACTGTGCTCATCAGTTTTGCTCCAGTCATCTAAAGGCACTGTCCCCCACTGTACAAATGGGAAATTTGGTTGAAAAAGATACAATCGAGTTTCTTCCAATCTTAAATCTCTCTCTGCCTGTAAAGACAGTGCATTTAAAATGCTGATTAACATGCGCATTCAACAGAAAACAACAGCATCTTTTATCTTCATAGTTTTTAAGTGTTTCATCATCTCGTGCTGGGGTGAACAATTCTTTTGTGCAGTTTTTTTCCCCTATAATATATAACACATATTTTGGTTTTTACATCTCATAAACAAGCCCAATGCTTCACATTGGAGTTTGACTGATGCAATTCTCACTTCATCCTTCAGGGTGCCGGGATCAAGACATCCAGCTGTGTCACTAAGCACAACAGTGCTGTGCTTTGGAAAAAAGCATAGGTCAAACTCTTCCCTTCTTGAAGATGTCAGATGTGAACAAAGTGCAGGTGACATTCAGAGACGAAAGTAAACATCGGCTTCAATGTCACACTTACCACCTTGAAGATCTTTGGAACATAAGAGGTTTGTAAATGTGATACAGACAAAGCAGAAAAGCAGCCATGACTGCACTGCCTGCTCTGCTCAAAGATTATTACAGTCATCACACAGCACTAATTGGTTACTATTTAATTGTGTGATTAAAAAGCATGCTGAGCTATTTATTTTGTTGTCAAACTGATTGCTGTGAGCATTAGTTTTGCTGAGCCAAGAACGCAATTTACCGTGATCACCTTTTGGGAGCAAGTAGAGAGGATATGTAAAAAAAAAAAAAAAAAAAAAAAAAAAAAAAAAAAAAGGAAAAATAGAGGGAAAAAATGCAGTTTTTGTAATTATTCATGAGTTTTCCACTTTGGTCAAATTTAAACCTCTAACCATCTAGATTTCTCTGCTGTTACCCACCGGTGCACACTTTCTTGTAGTTCTTGTTCTCTTGTGGATGGCCTGGAAGGCGACACTGGAACCGATATTGCCAGAACTCCGGGAACCAGGGGTTTCTGGTGTTGGTGTCCAGATGCAGCTTTAAGTAGTAATCATCGAAGGACTTGACCACCTCTGACTGCAGCTTCATGGTAATCCCTCCTTCTGCTTCCTGCTCATAACCTTCAACAACCTCATAACGGTCTGCCCATCCATCACTGCAACAAAAAGATTGGCAAGAGTGAAACATTGTCACAACAATTAGAAGCACTGACAGTATTCAGTCACATCCACGGTTCTTTGCTGTATCTTATAATTTGCATCTAACAGCTGATTTACATTGACAAGCCGGGGCTCCATGAGTCATTTATTTATGGATCAAAATGCAAACATACAGCTACTCGGCTTTACCTTCGGGAAGCTTTTCCTATGTTATTTGTGCCGTTCCTGCCCTTTCTCACAGTCCTCATCCTTAACTTTTAGCCAAGAAGCTGCTCTGAGTGGTAGACAAATGCCATGTTGTCAGCTCGTTTCTTAATTTCTCGTAAAAGGTTGATTAAAAGATTAAAACCACATAAAAGTTTGGATGAGCAAGTTAGTGGTGAATGAGTTGTCAGTACAGCTTGTAAATTCTAAGTTTGTTCCATCATCATTTGCACATCATTAAGCTGAGAAAGAGGAAAGCACTACACGGTAGCACGAGAACGCTTTTTCTTTCTTTGAAATGATCATGTACGTTATAATTTTTTTTTTTTAATCTTAATTACAGATCCTATTTTGCCTAATTATCCTCTGCTTGGACTTACACGATGCCTCGAGTGATTTGTGAATAGCAAATGCCACTTTTCAAGAAAGAGGAAGACATAAAAGAAAATAACAGACACATAGCCAAAGGAAATTAGTGGAGGGGTACCACAAGTCCAGTGGGACAATCCTCAATTCAAGAAGATGGAAGACTGAACAAAAATGCCAAAACTGTATTCACTGGTGTGACAAAGTGGGTAAGGTGCCACCACTTGTCACTGTTACTTAACACAAAAACAGCTAACCATTTTGTATTTGAGTTACTGATACTCTTCTTTATCCTCTCAGTGGTAAACAGACACCAACTATTCTGGGTTTGTTTGTGTTTTGTGTTTGAGCAAAGTTAAAATATATAACCAATAGAAATAATTTGGTTTAATATTCTCTTTGCTGTGTTAATGAAATGTTAGTATTCTTGATTTACTTATCATACTTATGTTCTAGGACGAAAAAGGAGGAAGAGCTGCTCATGTCCTGCATTTAGAGGGTTTTACCCAACTGGTGATGTCACTGGATGGTACCAAGTATGAGAAGGGGGGGAGTTGTATTGTGTTACAGGAATTGGTTTGTCTTTTATAGGATGTGTATTGTACCAGATGTTTGGGGATGGGGAAACAGTTTGGAGAGTTATCTGTGGCAGCGGGGAAAGAATGACTAAGACATTATTTAGCACGCATACCTGAAAGGTGGAAGATGCTGGGGGCGGCCATGTTGGGATTCAGGTGTGAGGGTATTTAAGGCAGGCATTTTGTTTGTCCGCGAGAGCCAATATTGATGTTGCAGGGTGCATGTTAGATTACTTTAGGCTTATTCGATTTCAATTATGTTTAGTGGGTAAAATGTAATGTGTGTCATGATAATTTCCCATTGTAGGTTTCTATGTATTTTAAGACAACATGCACCATTACACAATAAAGTCTCAACTTGTTGGAGGACGTCTGCTGACTGCCATCTGTTAGCCACTCTGGCCACGCAACCTACAACAACTGGCTTTACACAATCTCCATCAGCTAGTTTGTTGCTTGTTTGTACAGTCCTTTGGGCATGAATGTCAGCCCTACCAAGTTCATTTGGACACATCTCGCCTGTGGGTTCGAAGAGAAACAGGAAACATCAGTGAATGGAACGCTGAAAAACAAATTAGTGATGAACAGCCTAACTCAGGGGCTCAGTCTTTCAGTCTGAGCTGATGTTGTCAGCTATATTTTCCTCCCAGTCTCCATTTAATGTGAGCTTCAGGCTACTGCCTTGACATACCTACTCTATTGACAGCTACACACCAATTAGGTGTGACTCACAGTGGAACCAATTACCTTGCACAGATGGGATGTTCTGGGTGAAGGATAAGGACGTGTCTGGGTCAAAATCACAAACTTTTTGTCCACAATTACTGCCAGTCGAGAAAATGGAGACGTTCAAACTAATTTGCGAGACTGTACAGGAGACACGGTAAGGCCAGTGCATTTAGACAAGTACAGACCTTTTAAATCTGAAAGACACAGTTATGTTGGGCAGAAAAGGATACGCAAAACGCGGAGATCATCCTAACAGTGGAGGTCATGTCATCCAGAGGTTGGTAAAGTGTAGGCAGCTGACCCTGACATCTGACTCTGATTCTATCATAAATGTAGAGACTCCATGTCTGTAATTGTGTGAAATTCCTTTAAAAACACTATTTTCTGTCAGAAGAGTTTGGATCTCTGTCTAATCTTTAATTTGATTTTAATCTGTGACCGTCTGTTCTAAGCTTCTGATTGACTGATACATATTTGTTGCACCTACATGTACAGAACCAGGGTTTGCATGAAGAAATTAATAACTGAACAACACAAAGATAAGGAATTTGTACTCAAGGCAATGGCTTCATCAACTTTAGCTCTTAATTAGTTTTTGGGCAAAATGGATAAATAAATAAATAATCAATGTATCAAACAATTCTTAAAACCAATAAGGTTTGGGCTTCACTGCGTGTAAAATGTAAAGTTTCCATTTGATAGTTGATTAAATGTTTTTAAAACAAAATATGGACATATCCATGGTTTTACATTTGACTGAGTAATTGTGCGTGTCCATTTCTTCACAATGAGTCCATAACTCACAAAACAGAGATTGTGGTGTGTTAAAGAAGACACACAGCTAGAGACAATATATTAATTGGATGAAGAACAGCTGAGATAATAAATCAAGTGAAATTGTGTGGCTGTAACTGTTGAACAAGTTCTGCTCCATCCTGGGTCCGACCTGCTCTTTTCCAGGCACTGGCACCTGAGCCAAAAGTAGACGTTTATACATGGAGTGCTAATAGGGAAGGCAAGACTTTATCAGACAGAAGACAGAAAATTACTCTGTTCCTCTCTCTTACACTGCTGCGAACTGTGTTCATACTAGTGAAACACATAATAGATCTGGATCATCAAGTGAAAATATTTGCAATAAGTTCAACAAGGTCCATATAAAGGTAAGTTGCTTGTTTGTGTGGGACTTGGTGTGTTTGTAGGGGGATCAATGGCTTGTCTGCCAGTTCAATGACTTGTGTGGCTAGGTTTACATTGGGGCGAGAGTCTGTCTCTTCCTGGTCAGTGGGTGGCTGATCAGCACCTCATCAGCTACGTGTTCTCATGTAAACTAGAACTATTAACACTTTTCTGGAAGAGCCACGCCCCCTTCAGATCTAACTTCCAGCTCAGATCTGTGTTTTAGTTTTTTGCTGAGTGCACGAAAGAATATTAAATTTGTTTAATTTGTTTCATCTTGCACACCATCAGTGGTTTCAGATCAGACAACAGAATGATTTTGCACAGTAGCTGCTGGATTAGACTGATTGGCTGATGTAATAGACAGAGTTACCGTCTGCTGATCTGTAACGACAAATAAAAGGATTTCAGGAGAATAAAAACTCCATTGAGTTATAAACCACCTTCTTTTATGCTGTGAAGTCTAGAAGTGGACACACCAGCACACTCAAATCCATCTCTATGGCAACATGCCCAGGTATTGACACTGGAGATTCAACTGTGTTTGGAAAACTTTCCGGACTTCCTTCAGAGGCTTGTTTAACAACTGAGCTGGCACCTGAAATGTCCAATCAAATTTCCAAAGTGGCCAGCGGCACCCTGGCCAGTTGTTTTGCTTTGCGTTTGGTTCAGACTTGGCTCAGAAATGTCATCAACCACCAGTCTACTGAAACTAATTTCTGCAAATCCATGCAGTCTGAGTCTCTAATGTGACCCCTCACTGAATCCTCTGGTAACCAGTGCAGTGCACAAGCAAGCATGTGAACAATATTATGCTCATGACAGAGCTGGTTGGAAACACAGTTAAAAAGCATATTCTTGGTCTTAGAGGGAATTCATGTTTAAGACACACTCGCTTTACTTTACTCTATGGTGAGTCATCATAACAATTTTTTAACTTTAAATCTATGCTTTCTTTGAACATTTTAACCTCATTTCATTATAGCAGTAATTATACATATCGATAGCCCTACAATAACGTCCACAAATAATTTGCTGTATTTTTTGCTGACTATTTAAAAAGGACTATTAAACTGAGTCATCCTTTCCACTTGACTGACTGAGTTAGAAACACGTGAACATCATTGGGCCGAGTCACATTTCCTTCATTCACTTCAAGTGACTACCGGCTCTGTCCCTCCCTCAATTATTCATTCCGAGCGGTGCAGAGACACAAAGACAGTCTCACACACTAAGATTTAAAAATGTACCCAAGTATCTGCAGAGCGCATTTCATAAGCCCGCCAATTAAATACATTTAATGACGTCCAGTACAATTTGCGTTCAGCACATTTGCTCTAAATGAGGAGATGGAAGCAGCCAGTTCTTAAATAAAGACAGAAAGTGAAAGAGAGACAGGAAGAGTGCTGTTTAACACTCTCCATGAATAATGCACGGCATACTGAGGGCATGCTTGACTGTGTCTCACAGTGCAGTTTATGATGAAGTAAAATGACATTCTCTTCTCACACAACCCTCTCAGAATAGTACCGTCTGGCAGAACTCCAAACACCTCATCAAAGCTCTCAGGCCGCGCGAGGGACAACCAATGGAACAAAATATGGTGTCACCTCAATGTTCTGCACCTTCACACTGCATATTGAAAGGCCCATTATTACATAAAATGGGTTGGATAGACCAGAGAAACACCTGTTTAAGTAGATTAAGGAGTCACTGCTGCTGAAGCGTGTTATTACTTTTGCAGCTGGTTCTCTGCATACACAGAAGCAGGAAGTTTGACTATAAAGCAATGCTCACCTGAACTGATTCAGTCATTAACGTTCCTACAAGGCATAAAACCTCAAATATGAAATATATCATGGTTCTTTTAACATGAGCTGTGAGATTTACTTTTTAATTTCATGCCCCCATTGAAATATATTCACAACCAAGATCTGTTCGAATAACCTGTGTGGCTACAGAAGACATACGGATGAATCTGATCAAGTGGGGGTGTTAAAATGAAATCACCTGGTAATTTGCATTTGGAAACAAATATTTGCATGAGTTTAAACAGGCAAATTAGTCTCCAGTTAGAAAAGGACTAGCTGGAGATGTGAAGGGCTGTTGCACCTGCCTTATTGACAGAAAACATTGGTCCCATCAAAAGTTGTCAGTTAGAGATCTGCAAACCATTATCCTCTCCAGTGCAAGCAGATTTAAAAAAAAAAAAACTACAGCACACCTGCAGTGCAGAAATATAAAGTGACAAGTGCTCAGTCATTAGCTGTGGCATCATGGCTGGGTTACAAAACAACAACAACAACCTGGATGGAGGATTTCTGTTCAGACTGAATGAGCATGATTCTGGTTGATGGAGCAGATGGTTGAACCAATTTGAGTCCAGCTCTTGCAGGGCGGTGGCAGGGTTCTGGCATGGGCAGCTATTTATAGGGTTAAGGTGGAACTCATCAAGGTAAATATGGACTGAAAGTGAACTCCCAAATCTGCTGCCAGAATGTGGATGATTCCTTCTTCGAGTCGCGAAAAAGATAAAGTTTGCAGCTTTTAAGAAAACCTTTATACACTTCAATCACTAGTTGGTTAGGCGGCACCTGACACAACTTGGACTTTTATGTGCTTTCTTAAACATTAGATCTGGGAGTTAAGACACTGCATTAGGTGGGCTGAACGTTTATTGCCAGCAAACCATGAAACTAGTGTGCTCAGTGGATTGATTTGGCTGCACATCTGTGCATGCTGATGTAATCCCCAGAGGAGGAAAAAAAACTCCCTTTTTCATTGTGAAACATAGAAGTTAAATGTTTAATCAACTTTGGGATTGACTAAAAGAATTGCATTTAAGTGGAGACTTTCATATTTTCTCTGGTTTCTGTTTGCTTGTTAATATGTACAAATCCCCCCCCCCCCCCCCCCCCCCCACACACACACACACACAAAGCTGATGAAAGCTGGTTAAACATTTTAACAATTACAATGACAAACGCCCTCAGAGAGCCCTACGAATCAGGACTTGTGATCCATTGCTTCAGGCAAGGTGGAGGAAAATAAGTAAAACCCTCAAGCCTGAGGAAACTCTTAAGAAAGCAAACTTCTTAACAAACACACCCATTAAAAATGTTAAGTAAGCATTTAACTCTCTTTTTTTTTTGCTTGCAAGTGAAGTAAGCAGGCCTTACACCACATGCCACAGGAAGTGATTTTTCAGTGATTTACTGAAACTTGTTGATGCGCAGCATTGTTTAAATGAGCACAGCTTGTCGACAGCTGGACAATTTACTGACGTGTATACAAGTGTGTAAACAGAGAGCTCCTGTGACTCTGCCAGATGATCCAGTTCCAGTTTGACAGCACAACTGTATATTTATGAAGCCATGAATTAATTGGCAGGGCAGAGATTTAATCACATGCGCTGTTCCCCCAGGAGGATGAATGAGAAGAGTTATTTTAAAGAGAGGAAGTGGAGGATATGGGAGCTTAGAGCTTCCTAATTGCTCTGTGCAAATGTGGAAATAAAAGTTAATGAAAAACTTTTTAGCTGTTTTAGCTGTTTGTAATTCACAGATTATAAAAAGCAATTTGGTATGATTATAAAAGTAAACTATTATGAATAATAATCATAACAGTATTGTTTTAAGTCGTTGATATTTATATATATATATATATATATATATATATATATATATATATATACACATATATATGTATATACATATATATATATATATATATATATATATATATATATATATATATATATATATATATATATATATATATATACCTCCCGTGGGCTCACCATCTGCGGGAGGAGCCGTAGGGGTCGGGTGCAATGTGAGCTGGGCGGCAGCAAGGGGCGGGGACCCTGGCGGTCCGATCCCCGGCTGCAGAAGCTGGCTCTAGGGACGTGGAACGTCACCTCTCTGGTGGGGAAGGAGCCTGAGCTTGTGCGCGAGGTTGAGCGGTTCTGACTAGATATAGTTGGACTCACCTCGACGCATGGCTTGGGCTCTGGAACCAGTACCCTCGAGAGGGGCTGGACCTTCTTCCACTCTGGAGTTGCTCATGGTGAGAGGCGCCGAGCAGGTGTGGGCATTCTCATCAGCCCCCAGCTTGGTGCCTGCACGTTGGGGTTTACCCCGGTGGATGAAAAGGTAGTTTCCCTCCGCCTCTGGGTGGGGGGACGGGTCCTGACTGTTGTCTGTGCTTATGCACCGAACAGCAGTTCAGAGTACCCACCCTTTCTGGAGTCCTTGGAGGGAGTGCTGGAGGGTGCTCCTTCTGGGGACTCCATTGTTCTGCTGGGGGACTTCAATGCTCACGTGGGCAATGACAGTGAGACCTGGAGGGGAGTGATTGGGAGGCATGGTCCCCCCCCTCTGAACCCAAGTGGTGTTTTGTTATTGGACTTCTGTGCTCGTCATGGATTGTCTATAACGAACACCATGTTCCAGCATAAGAGTGTCCATATGTACACCTGGCATCAGGATTCCCTGGGCCGCAGTTCAATGATCGACTTTGTAGTCGTATCGTCGGACCTGCGGCCACATGCCTTGGACACTCGGGTGAAGAGGGGGGCGGAGCTGTCAACTGATCACCACCTGGTGGTGAGTTGGCTCAGATGGTGGGGGAGGAAGCCGGTCAGAGCTGGCAGGCCCAAACGTGTTGTGAGGGTCTGCTGGGAACGTCTGGCTGAGTCCCCTGTCAGAGCGAGCTTCAACTCCCACCTTCAGCAGAGCTTCGAACATGTCCCGAGTGAGGCGGGGGACATTGAGTCCGAATGGGCTGTGTTCCGTGCCTCTATTGCTGAGGCGGCCAGCCGGAGCTGTGGCTGTAAGGTAGTTGGTGCCTGTCGTGGCGGTAATCCCAGGACTCGTTGGTGGACACCAGCAGTGAGGGATGCCGTCAAGCTGAAGAAGGAGTCCTATCGAGCCTTCTTGGCCTGTGGGACTCTGGAGGCAGCTGATGGGTACCGGCGGGCTAAGCGGCATGCGGCTTCGGCTGTTGGCAAGGCAAAAACTCGGGCATGGGAGGAGTTCGGCGAGGCCATGGAGAAAGACTTCCGGACGGCTTCGAGGAGATTCTGGTCCACCATCCAGCGGCTCAGGAGGGGGAAGCGGTGCTCCATCAATACTGTGTACAGTGGAGGTGGGGAGCTGCTGACCTCAACTCGGGACGTTGTGGGTCGGTGGAGGGAATACTTCGAAGACCTCCTCAATCCTACCAACATGTCTTCCCATGAGGGAGCAGAGCTGGTGGACTCAGGGGTGGACTCTCCTATCTCTGGGGCTGAAGTCGCTGAGGTGGTCAAAAAGCTCCTTGGCGGCAAGGCCCCGGGGATGGATGAGATCTGCCCGGAGTTCCTTAAGGCTCTGGATGCTGTGGGGCTGTCCTGGCTGACACGCCTCTGCAGCATCGCGTGGACATCGGGGGCAGTACCGCTGGATTGGCAGACTGGGGTGGTGGTCCCCCTTTTTAAGAAGGGGGACCGGAGGGTGTGTTCCAATTACAGGGGAATCACACTCCTCAGCCTCCCATGTAAGGTCTATTCAGGGGTCCTGGAGAGGAGGGTCTGCCGGATAGTCGAATCCCGGATTGAGGAGGAGCAGTGTGGTTTTCGTCCTGGTCGCGGAACAGTGGACCAGCTCTATACCCTCTCTGGGGTCCTGGAGGGGGCATGGGAGTTTGCCCAACCAGTCTACATGTGCTTTGTGGACCTGGAGAAGGCATTCGACCGTGTCCCCCGGGGGCTCCTGTGGGGGGTACTCCGGGAGTATGGGTTACCGGACCCCCTTGTACGAGCTGTCCGGTCCCTGTACGACAGGTGTCAGAGCTTGGTCCGCATTGCCGGTAGTAAGTCGGATCCGTTTCCGGTGAGGGTTGGACTCCGCCAAGGCTGCCCTTTATCACCGATTCTGTTCATAACTTATATGGACAGAATTTCTAGGCGCAGCCGAGGTGTTGAGGGGATCCGACTTGGTGGCCTCAGGATTGGGTCCCTGCTTTTTGCGGATGACGTGGTCCTGTTGGCTTCATCTGGTCATGATCTCCAGCTCTCGCTTGAGCGATTCGTGGCCGAGTGTGAAGCGGCTGGGATGAGAATCAGCACCTCAAAATCTGAGACCATGGTCCTCAGCCGGAATAGGGTGGATTGCCCTCTCCGGGTCGGGGGTCAGGTCCTGCCTCAAGTGGAGGAGTTTAAATATCTCGGGGTCTTGTTCACGAGTGAGGGAAGGATGGAGCGCGAGATCGACAGACGGATCGGTGCGGCGTCTGCAGTAATGCGGACTCTGCGCATATATATATATATATATATATATATATGTATACACATATATATATATATATATATATATATATATATATATATACACACACATATATATATATATACACATATATACACACACATATATGTGTATATATATATATATATATATATATATATATATATATATATATATATATATATATATGTATGTATATATATATGTGTGTGTGTATGTTGATTGTGTATGTATGATTCAGTTTGAGCTGTAACTATCTTGTCTTTGTAGTGTATTCTATTAAAAAAAGTTTAAAAGCATTTGCATATAATTGTATTCTGTTCATATTTACATTTTACACAACACTTTGATCGTACACTTCTGTACAGAAAGTCAAATGTTTACCCAGAATTTTTGGGTTACTCTCAGGAAAATCCCTCTTGAAGGTAATTTATCTCCATGCTGATCCCAAGGTATTACAAATGAATTCAGAGCCATTTTTGTAGCTGAAGAACTGCTTTATTTCCTCAAATGAGTACTAAGGCTGCAATGCCAAAACCTCCTCCCTTGTGAGCTTATCATTCTCCTCACTTTTATCTCCTCCTTTTTTATTATTCCTATCTTAAAACAGGAGTTATGTTTGCTTGTTGGTTTCATGGCAGCAGCAAAAGGACTCTCCTGAGGTGACACGCAGGCCCTGGGTGGGCTGTGGAGCTTTTAAAAGCTCATCCAGGCTACTTTTATTTATTCATCATGCCCCACTTTGAGCTGGGAGATCGGTGTCCTCCACCTTCACAGGGAAGACTGGGGGGAAAAAAAGGAAGAATATCCTTTTTACATTTTACTGCTAAGACATTAATTCACTAATCCCGATGACAAAGGTCTGTGCTTATGGACGAGTGGTGATAAGATCTTAATGACTTGGCCAATTTAATGTAGAACTGTTTTAAAGGGCTGTTTAATTTTTTCTATATTTTAAAATGCCTTGAAGCTTGTGGTTGTTTGTTATTACAATATTTAAAACTATGAGATTCATTTTTCATATTCACTTTGATAAAGTTATAGCCTGGTGCTGCTGCACTTACACAGTAATACTGTGTAATAATGCAAAACTTCTTCCAAAACAATGACTGAAATTAACTCAACTGTGGCACCAAAAAAGCTCATTGTGCTATAAAAGATGTGAGGCCTTTTCAGTGAAGAGATAAATAAGTGAAAAAAGGTTCTTTTCTTTTGATCTTGTGCTTATGAACCATTCCAAAAAAGTTCCCTTTTGTTTCTACTGTCTGTACAAGAAAACATTACAGCTTTGTACTAATCAGCACGTGACAACTATGTCCAGATCTGAGGTCTGTGTGCTATTTTTGATCACTCCAATGTCGTTCAGCTGTCCCCTTGTACTCAGGAACACAAGGCATCAACTGGAAGACAGAGATGTCCTTGACAATGTGTGGCTGCTTTCAATTAACATGAGAAGCGTGTTATGAATATTCAGATGTGGCTCATTGTGCTCTATTGCTAAGTGGAAGACAAACAGATGCAATCACAAATCCTGACCTAACTTGAATGCACTTTCCAGAGCCACATGTCTGCCAGGAACTCTGCCGCTGCTGCATGAATGTCAACAGTGTGTCCTTTTCATGTAATTGCAATCTTAGTTTCTGTTGTTGTTTGAGAGAATTTTTCAAATGTCAGCCATATTTTCTGAGAAGAGACTATTGTCTTGTATTGTGTGGAGAGCTGCTGACGGAGTGCATGAAAGATCTGCAGTGAGACGATCACACCATCTCCATCGTGAGGTCAAACAATATCTCCATGGAGACTGTGGAACAAGCAGCTCACAAGTCTTTTTTTTTTCATTATTGTTGTCATGCAGTAAATCCAACTCTGCTAAAAGAACTTATAATAATTCATGTTTGAAATAACTTTAAGAAAAAAAATCACTAAATCTGAACAAACAGTGGTGAAAAACTAAAAAAAAATTCTGTATTTTGGTTTCTGTGAAAACTTTTAAGAAAACCAATATACTTTTATATATTATATGAAATACAATACTAGTAGAATAATACTTTAGGTTTGTTGTACTGCATCAGAAACAGCAAGATTTGTCATTATTAAGGCTAAATAAAAATAAATTATAACAGTGAAATATGAAGAGAAATGTCTGAACATCTGTCTTGGTAACACCAGGCAACAAAAGAAGCAATGACAAACTCTCTGTTTGGGGAGAGTGGCAGGTTGTGCAGGGTTGACCACAGCTACAAACATCTTTCCCACAATGTCCAATGTCTAAAAGAATTAGATTATTTTTTTCAAAAGTTCTAAGGAAACTACAGCCCATTGCCAAGAGCAAAGGAAGCTTGTACATCTGGTCCAGGAAAATAACCTCAGCAGGGCTCACAATGTGTCTGAAGATACAAAACCAACATATTGTCAAGAGACTCTAAAAACTATACATTTTTCAACTGATTGCACTGCTATCATGGATTGTGCTGTTTATATCTGTAAATCCATCAGGGCTGCTGAAAAGGGCTTCATGCTTTGTACAGTAAAATAGAGGAATCTTGGATCCGGCGTGATGAGAAGCTACAAAATCCCTGCAGTTTTCCTGAGAATCAATAGTTTGAGTGGAGCTACAGTCTGTGTTATTTCTATTAAATGTTACAGGTACTACTTATGAACATGTTTACATATTGAGTCTGGTAAAATGAACACAACCACCAAGCAACTGATGGTATATGCAGCTTATTATATTTTACTGTCCAGCAATTGCCCACTGGAGCTTTGTCCCCTGGGGACTGCCTGTAAAGCCTCAAGTGTTTATCAAGATTCATCAATTTTTGTCAGACACATAATGACTTTCTCCAATATTATTTTTTCATTTGAGTTCTCTTCATTCATTTTTAAGGCATGTGCATATTTCTATGTAATAGAACACATTTATTCCAGCTTTGCTACAATGTTTTATTTGAAATTCACGGTATGCTCTAATAAAACATTTTTTCTTTTCTTTTCTTTTTTTTAAAAAAAAGATGTTTCTAAAGGGTAAGCCAAGCCAGAACCATGAAATGCAAAGCTGTTTTTGGGTAATGCAATGTATAATGTATAGATATAATGTATTTAATGTAAGGATATTGTTGAATGAAGAAAATAAAACCCTGGTTTTAGTCAAACACTGTCTTATATAAATCAGGCTAATATCCCTTCCTCCCTATGCAAAGCAGAGTGTTGGATTAAAGCACAGAAATAATTTATTGCCATTTTACATTTCCTGAATCTTAATATTCAAAGTCTTTTCTTACATTTTGAAACACTTGGAAAAGGTTTGATCCAGAGCGATGGCTTATGCTTGGAAACGGTTTCTATGTGCTTTGCACAGCCACAGCTCTGGATGGCAAAGACACTCGTTTAATTTTTGCCTTATTTCCAGGGCTGTCTTTCTTTGCTCATGTTCAGCTATCTGCCAAATTACTTGTATAAAGAAGAAAACAGGCAAAATTCCATATCCTCTGCATCCTCCCTCCTAAGATGGAGAGTAGATGAGAGCTATAGAGATGGCAGGAAAAGGCAGAGAAATGTGTCATCTCCACAACGCCTCTCTTTCTGTGTAGCCCTAAACATTTCATTTATTCAAGCTTGGAGCAAAACCTCCGTCTCTTTCTCGCAGAAAATTAAATGGGACAGCCAAATGCAGAAATTCATGTGACACACACAAAACAGATTCCCAGCTAGCTATGCACCTCCCAGCAATCTCACAGACACAGCCAAAACCTTTTATTGACTGGTATCAAGCAGTCAGAGAAGTGAAACATCCACAATGCTATCTGAGCGTCCATTTCCTCAAGAATGAAATAATAAACAAGACTATGGCATTCAAAACTGGACCCGCACCAAAAGCCATGTGTGTAAGACGGGGGACAGAAATGAGCGTTACATGTGGAAAAGCAGCTTATGCAAATGGCGTTTAGTAATAACAGCATTCAAGCAGCATTAGAGGAGGAGAGACAGCGGATGTTGCTAATTGCAAGAGAGCAAGCAGACAGGCAAATGAGTAGGTGAATTCACTGTATGCCACCATTCAGAAACTTGGTAAAGAGGAACAAGCAGCGGAGGGGGTGAAAACAAAAGAAACTGTACGGTAAATGTAAATCTGGTTGTAAAAAAGCTGCAAAACCTACAGCTCAGCAGACAGACTTGAATACCATGGTAATTTCTTTGTATAAGTGAGTGGGTGGAAATGATCATTCAGGATTCTGAGCTTCCTTGTAACATTTTAAACTCAGTTTAATGGTGTTGGCCCCAGGGAAATTGTAGCATGAAGAAAAAGAAAAGAAAATACACACTGCTAAATATTTTCAAAATGCACCCCTCACATCATTAGCTCACACGTAGTTTTTGCACGCACAACTTAGCAATTTTTAAATGCGCTTCATGAATTATTAAAACCTCCCTTTTGACTGCTCTGAAACATATCTAACATGGCTTGGCATACTGTATTCTTTAGAGGGGTTTGCTATTCATCTACATGTAAGAGCTGAAATTTGACTTCCGTAGAAATGAGTTTGACTTCTGTACACGGCATGAGTGTGGTGTAATTCACAGCACAAATGTCAAAGAGGTCACATTTTTAGACATGGACCTCTTTTTACATGCTGCAGGGATTAAACGCATTCAGTCGTGAGAGAGCTTGTTCTTGAGTTAAAAATGAGTTAGCTATGACTCAAATGTCAGTATCAGGAGGCCTGTTTTCATCAGATGTTGCTACATCACTGCTTTTTCTTTTGTCTTAAAGATTCAAAAGAAATCTTTTACAATTTTGTGCTGTGCTCAATATACTTCCCAGCACTGAATATATATTATTTCACAGGATTTTATATATATAGCCGCTAAAAAAGATCTTCATAATGGAGAAACTACATCAACAAGAAATCACACGGGGACAATAGAGCTATTGAAAAAGAGCAGAGACTAAATAAAATGTTCGATATGGATTAATATAGGCTCCTGGGAGTCACTGTATGTTGCCCTCCTTTGTGAAATTACAAGGAATAATAATTATGCTTCCTTTTAACAGCATCAAACTCTCTCTCACACACTTTTCCCACATGATATTGTTCATTCATTTAGATGACACCCTCACAGTTAGCAATGCTGTTGTGTTTCTTGCTTTGGCACACAGGCCTCCTTCTTGAGGAGGGGGCGATTTTAAAGTACTATCCTGTTGTTCAGTTACAAATAGATGTTTAAAGCTCACAGACATGGAAATATCAACCGATATTTTTTTACAATTATTTTACGATAAATAAAACTACAAGGTGTAAACAATCCTGTTTTTTCTTAGTTGGGTAGCACGCTTAGAAGAAGAAATCTCAAAAGAAATCTCTTATCTTTATATGTTTTCTATGACTAAATTAACTGCAGATAAATGCTTTTGAGGCTGGCCTGAATAGAGATGTTATGTAGCTGGACAAACAAATCACAATTATTCCAACAGTGCAACACTGCAGGGATTGTTGCACACTGATCTCGCTCAGGTCAGCCATGGACCATTCATGAACGACCACCATTAATCTGACTATCAATGGGAAGAAATGCCAGTTTTGATGCACAACAGGTATTAAATCGTGAAAATGAAAATTGATTTCCATTAACACTGTTGTTCAAATAGACATTGCTTTAATCTAAAGTGTATTTAATGAGGAAAAACAAAACAGCCTTAATCACAGGAACAATTTTTAATTCTAAGTTTAAATCTGGAAGATGCAAAACGTAATTAAAATAGCACAGCAACATCGTATTAAGAAGTTATAGAGCCAAAACTTTGAGACTTTGGACAGTTATAACCACAACCAGGCTTCAAATCTCTACTGTAAACAAAAAAATATGTTTTCTCTGTCCTCTAAAACCATAATGCCTTAGAGATATGACACTCCTATTGCCAAGGTGACATAATTTATGAGCAATGTGAAAAATGACTCATATTTCTATTTTCTACATCTGCAAAAATGTTTTTGCAGTTGCCATTGTTAGAGGCAAACGCAAGCAAGCAGCTATGGCACAAACTAGCCACTTACAGCAGCCATGCAAAACGTGTTGCCATCAAAAAAAAAAAAAAAAAAGGGGGGGGGGGGGGGGGGGGGATTAGCTGTAGAGAGCAAATCATGTCTTATACTTAGCTGTAAACTTTTTTTTTAATTATAAGTCACTATAAGTCTGCTGGAGCTTCTGTGTGATGTTCAGACAATACTTCTTCACAGTAAAGAAATGCATTCCGAAATGCTGTTCAGAAGGGGTGAAGGACGGGCTTATCATAGCAGTTTTTTCTAATCAAGTTTAATGGAGGCTGTGCCGAAAGTTATTACAGCAAAGCAAGACTCAAAATAGTTAAGAACCTGGTGTGTCATCAGATTTAAGGATGACGTTAAAATGCATACGTGGACTGTAACACAGCTGCTGACAATTTTAAAACCAATGCTTGCTAATGGCAATTTTTATGTTTCTTTTTGCTTAAAACATAGCCCTACAAGGGAAATCTTTGTATTTTCCCCCTTTTTTCATACAAAAAAAAAACTGTTTAACTTGCTGATAAGCATATTATCTTACATCCCAAAGACAATACTAGTAATTATAAACAATTACAACTTTGCCTTATTAGCTCTATATTCTCTCTTTCTTTACTTATATACTCCGTAGGTGTTTCTGTCAGGAATCCTGATATAAGTCTCCATCTGCAACTAGTTCATTGCGAAACTGAACGACTCTTCTTAGCTGCACACCTCCCTATACAGTCATTTCTGTCTAATCCCTCTGCAGGAGGGGGTTTATTAATTGAAACAATTTCACTTTGACATATACTTAAAGGCAACAACAGCAAGAAGCTATAATACACCATCACACATATATTCTGCACTCCTGAAGTTAGCTTTGGATAAATGTTGCCTCTGAATGTGTTTTACAGAAACAGAGGAAGCTGATTGGAAATAATATGACTCACAATACAGAGACAAGAGACTCTGACCAACAAGAGCAGAGCAGAGTGGATGTAAAATGCTGAAGTGATGCAGGGTAGAGTTTGCAGATAAGGGATGAAGTGAGTCAAGCGTGCTTGCCACACCTGGCCCTTATCTGAAGAGCAGGTTAGCTGAACAGCAAAAACAAAAGCTTTCAGATTCAAACCACTTGCAGTTCATAGACACTCCTGTATAGTGTTTTTGTCTGCCTCTGACATGTTTCATGATGCTCACAGAGCATGGAATGAAGAGGATTTTCTCTAGCTGCATGCCTGGTTAACTTCTTCTGGTTCATCTTATTTTGTAGGTTTTCTCCAAATACAATTAAGATCATAACAAGTCCTCCAACTGAAACAATCATATTTTTCTTCTTACCCTTAAATTTGAATCCCAATGCCTTCCTGTGTGGCGCTCATATAAGTGGTATTAAGGAAATACAGCTAAGAAAAGCAGAAATTATTGGGCAGAAATCACTGGGAAGTTTATCATTTAACAAGCCACAAAGATAAGATGCACAAGAAGGATGTAAGGTTTGGGAAAAAGTGGCTGTAAGTGCTGCATTTTCAGCAGGACGCCTTTGTGAGACCAACTGAGATTCCATCGGCTGCACAACATTTTACAAAAACATTTTTCACGTCATTCTGAGGCAAAAGACAGAAACTTTTACTAAATGGGAAAAATAAAGCATTGCTTTAAATGAGACGGTAATTATGGTTTGAGCTAAAATAAATTCCTTTTCCAACATGACCATTTCACTACTGGTAATATCGTTTTAAGCTTTATATGGTAACTTTTTGAGATAAACACCAATTATTTTTATTTTTCTTCTTCTTTTTTCCTTCTATTTACAGTAAAACATTTAAGCACACAAGACTTGACTTGAATTTCTCTAAACTCTTCTCTACAGCTTCCTCTGTAACTCTGCATACATGCAAACACATGCGCACAGACACACGTGAAACTGCACAAGCAATAAAAAAGAGGCCTCTTTTGAGGCGAAAGTATTGGTGAAAACATAAATTAAGACAACAAGTTCCCCTTTGACGAGCTAATACCTGGCTGCCAGCTTATTTCAGCTTCACACATGGCATGGCATCTGTGTTGGCCCAGACTTGCTCTGTCATTTTACACACTCTGTCTCTCTACCTCCTTCTTTTTCTCTGTGACCCAAAAGCATTTCTTCTGCCCATGGAGACTTCTACAGAAGCTAAAAAAAGACACACTTTTCCATCTCCTATGGAGGGAAGAAAAAAGGAGAGATATAGGAACCAATGTGGCCAATCATAGAGTGTCATTATAATAGATAATTTAAAAGGCATTTGAAAAGAAAGACTGCCATCCCCTGCTGAGAACCTAGAGATGCATGGATGCGCTGAACACAGAGCCAGATTTTACCTTCACTTTTCTTCTATCAGTGGGAGATAATACAGATGATAGGGAAATATTCCTCCCTGATAAAAAACAGAAATAAGATATAACTGCTTTAACATGGGATGTGTAGATCAGATCAGAGAGTGTCCAAATGTGTGCAGCTACGCACAAGACAGTTATATCTGACAAGGGCAAAAATGTATCATGAATCTTGTGTTTCATGCATTACTTTTTTTTGCCTTTTAGTTTCCAGTTTCACAGCTGGCAATACATATAATTTTGTTGTCCTGCAGACATACCGATTACCCCTGACAGCATACATGAGTATGTGTATAGTCCAGTGTCACTAGAATTAAACTGAAACAAGTTTCTGCACCTCCAAAACAAAGCAGTTTAAAAGTCCACACAAAGACAGAAATTTTTAGTGTTTTACTAAAGCAGTTGTGCTTGTTCCGAATCACTCTCATTCCTGAAACATCTGGGTGGTGTCGTTCTTCGCAAAGGAACAGGACATAAGTGGCAATACATACCAATCAGAATGAAGCAGGATCAATAAATGACAAACTGTGAATACCATTATATTTCATTAAAATATGTTTTAGCTCAGCTGGCACCTGCCACTTTTTAAGTAGTAACTATATGAGTACCTTATGTCAGATGGTGTGTTGTAAAAATGTAGGAAGTTCCCTAAAAACATAATAAGGTGACTCTTTTGAAATAAGTATAATGTGATGAAATCAGTGATGTCATACAGATAGAGCAGGTCAAAAGTTAAGCTCTTCCTGGTTTTTGTCTAATCAAAAATCTACCTATAGCTGCCAGTATAATCAGTACAGTATCCTGACTGGTCCAAAATTATATGTTTTGGCCACAAAGCCAAAGATTGGAGTCTGGCAAGATAGGCAATCTCATAAATCAAAATATGTGAATTTTATTAGTGTCCAACAGACCTGTAAGGTAAAAAAAAAAAAAAGCCATGCACCCTGCTCACATCTGAAATGTGTTTTGGATGAATCTCAGAAATGGACACTGGTGATACAGGAAAACACGTGTGGAGGCACCAAAGAAATGTGCAGCTGAAGGTCATCTGACCCAATTATGGCCTTTTTCCTTTAATAGTGTGTACTGGGCCATGATAAAGTGCCATCTGCTCTAAATAAAATACCTTTTCATGAACAGAAATGTGTTCTCATTTTCATACAACAGTGTCAACAACAACAACAGGTGAAATTGATTGTTGTGAGGGTGAGTGACATATTGTGTCAAACATCTTGGACAATTTGGTTTGACTGGAACACAAAGAAACTATTCCTGCATTGTTTTTAACTTCTTGCTGCAATGATTTTTATGCATCTATAGAGAAGAGGAATTAAATAATAACTAGTCACTAATTCTGATTGTCCCAATGCAACTTTTTGTTCTTTTGATGCAGGTCATAACTATGTCATTTTTCTTATCTCACAACTACATCCAAGTTTAATATGTTGCTTTTAACAACATGAATCACTTAACGGAAAGAAATATTCATATGCAAGCTGAGCTTTTAGTAAACTATGTGAAATCTGTTGCATGAGCAACCTAGAAACAAAGCATCACAGGGCTGATCACATTAAATCAGAAACTTAACAAAAAATCTAAAAACTGTCAAAAGGATGAAAATGGAAATAAGTTCCAAATCTAAAATGACTTTATTCTTTCATTGGATTTATACATTTTTTATGAATAACAATACAGGCTTTAATCATTAGAAGTAGCTAAATCTTAATATGTCTGAATATACAATAGTGATTAAAGTTTTATTATGTAATTTTTTTTCAGGATCTGCATTGCTGTCATGCAGTTAAACACATCTCCAGTGAGTACTGGTGGCTCTGGCTGCAAGCTTTGGTCATCCCAAGCTGACTTTTTATGTCCCTATCTTGTAACACACAGCTGCCAACTGACCTACAAGAGACAGGTGTCAAAATCCTCCTCCCCTTCCTGGAATCATGATAGAAAGATGCTGCATGAATGAATATAGAAGTAGCATAGACTACACTGCAACTTATTCTAACATCTGCAAATGTTCCTTGCAGATTATTTTGTGGTGTAATAAGATGGTTTTCATGACCAAGATTAAAGCAAGATTCCCGTCACTCAGCATTGACAAACAAACAAAGAGAGTGGAAAAATATACAGCATACGAGAAAGAAGGATAATCATTAAAAAGTGGGGAATAATTGGTTTGGGTTGACTAAATATTATCTGAATGTGTACAAACAAATGTGACTAGGTAAATATGTGATTGCCAAGTGTGAGATGACAGCCTTAGGGTTAAAAAAAAAAATAACCACACACAGGTAGAAAACAGACTAGCAGCATTGATTCCCTCTCTAGCTGTGTGTCTGTGACCAAAATACCAATTATTCATTGCTGAAGAACATTTCTATTCAGTGCTATTGGTATGTGGTCTAATTCTTTTTGGTTGCCTTGGTGACATACACCTCAGAAAGACAACACATCATGTCACAGTCTCCAAGCCAGTTAACTGAGGCCTTTCCATTCAGGGGGGGTGGGTTGCTCTGAACTGTGAATTAAAGGCTAAAAAATAATGCACACACAAGCAAACCTGCAGATGCATGTCCATACCTGCCAATAAGAAGGAATTCCCCAAACACGCCAAGTCGCCTCATGGCCATCAGGAGGCTACGAACGGTCATACCCTCGCAGAAGCACACCACCACACGAGCTTTGGGTAGACGTTCCCGTAATTTCCTCAGAAGGCGATCAAAGTGTTTCTCGCCGGCGTTACTGTAGATCTTGTCCGAGTGGGCGATGCACAGGCCTTCTTGAGAGGCCAGCTCTTTGAAGGCCTCCATGCCGCTCTCTCCATAGTTCCCTAAATGTGATAAAGAAAATGGAGAGTGAGAAAAGTGGGAATTTAGTAGGAGAGCATCTTGTTCTCACTGAGATTAAACTCAAAAAGCATTTTTCTTGTGAAATCCATTTCTGCTCATCATATTTCTTTATTTCATTCTTGAGGTGTTATTTTATGAATCAAACATGACCCATTAGAGATAACAAATCATTACAAGCCTTGTCATTGGAAAAGAAAAAAAACACTGACATTGTTAAATAGTGTGAGTAATTGCCTTCATCCATACATATCTAATTATTTCACCAATGGACAATCAATGTTATGCTCAAAGCACACCCTTTTGGAATTGTTCCCTACATCAAATCTTGGCAGAACTGAAGCTCTGATCCGCTGATAATGAGCGTCATCCGAGTTTGCTGGTTCCTGATGGCAATCGCCACAGAAAGGGGTAAAGACGGCTATCGTCATTAACTCCACACAACCCCATTTTTGAGCAACGCAGAGCTGCTGAGCCTAAATCCTCTGTTTACTATGTGGACTGCAGTGCTTGACTAATGTGTCACAGTCTGGATTGTTGATAAAACCCACAGGTCCTCATCCTGAGAGGTGGATTACACAGACAGTCCATCACTTATGCACACTGGAACACGCTGTTTGTGTTTGGATGTGCATGCCATCAGAAGGAAATTTGAAGCAGTTCACTGTAAAATCAGGAAACATTTGTTGTGCAGTTGTCATAATGAGAGACAAGGCTCCTGAAGGCACTCTGTGCCACGCTGCTCTTATATGAGAACTAAGTAGAAAATACGATGTCTACGCATGGCACGGTTTTCTGGAGAAGGAAGGATAGCAGCAGAAATAGATGTCACTATAATGTATTTACTCAGACACACAAAGGCGCCCGTGTGTCAGTTTTCCAATAGTCCTTTGATAATGTTTTCAGTTGCCTCTTTTCATTCTGCCTCTGGTAAATGGAAATAATGATATCCAATTATATCACTTTCCATCTAGGCTGTGAGACAGGTGGGAGGTGGTGCATTAGTTGACACCCCGTTTGACAACGACCACCAAAAACACACTCTGAGCATTCCCACCACAGAGATGATAATCAAGACAGGTAATTTATGTAATTTCACAGGCCGAGCTGTTGCTACGGGCAACAAGCTGCATTTATAACATGTCTAGAGTGGTGGAGAGCGAAAACTCTAGTCGTGACCACATAATCAGAGATCACATAAGATAGAACACAAAAAAGCAGATTGACACGCAACTTGTTTAAAATAAGATTTACCGTATATTAGAATTATTATGTCAAATTTCACTTATTAACCATGATTCCAAACTGCAATTCCATTTTGTTTTTTATCTAGTTTTTTTTTTTATTTAATTTTTTTTTTTTTTTTTAATTTTTTTAAAAAAGCACATGATCTTAATACTAAGAGCTTCTTTATTTAAAAGAAGACAGCAGATTATATGCCTGCACAGACACATTTTTTAACTGACGTTGCAACTAATTGAACTGGTTGCATGCAACCCAGTTCCCCTCCCCAGACTGGACCCTTATTACTCCTAATTTTAACTGCGATCCCACAGGAAGGTCAGACAGCTGACGCCACCTAGTTCTACCTCCAGGTACTACGCTTCCCAAACTCCCTCTCTTCATTTATCTGATAGCTCCTGTGTCAAAGCCCATTCCTGCACCTAGCTATAATAAGATAATAAGACTTTCCAAAGATGTTTTGCACTCCCCATGAGTCTGCAGTGCCTTTGGGGGGAGGGTGGCGGTGGGGGGGGGGGGGGGGGGGGGGGGGGGGGGGGGGTCCTGGGTAATGTAGCCTGTCAGTCATAATTTGGGTGCACATCACTGACTGTTTCACCAAGACGTTAATGAAAAGCCATGGACATAATTCATTTCACAGTAATTACTTTGTCTACCCAACTTGTCTCTCCCTTTTATATCCTGCCTCCTCTGATACACTGCTGCGCTGCTCAGTTGCAGAAAGTTGTCACAAAGAAAATCAGGCAATTGTGGAATGAAATACCATTTTACAGAGGTTTTATATATATATATATATATATATATATATATATATATATATATATATATATATATATATATACATATATGAAACCTCTGTAAAATGAATATAGGGAATATATATATATATATATATATATATATAACACAAAATATGATATGATACTTATTTTAAAAAACTTGTACCTAATCAAATATTCATCAGTCTGTCTTTGTCCTTGCCCTCCTCACTAAACCACATAATTCATTTAACCTTTCCTAATGAACACCTACATTTTTAATGCTGAAATGGTACCTCATCTTCCATTACACTATTGAAACTTGCCGTGATTCCTGTGACAGCATAGCCAAGCTTTGTTTCCACATACTGAAAAACTGATGGCCAAATTGGTGGCATACTATAATGACTTACGCAATCTCTAAATTACTAAATAAGTATGAAAACACTCAAAATGGCTTTGAAGAGTTTTAACACACTGAGGCATGAACAGGCTCATTTACAAAAAGTGTTTGAGGAATGACTTCAAGTTGCCCTCAACAGACACACACATAAAAACCTGCATGAATGCACAACTAAAGATTAAATGAATACAGTATTTAGTACGGATTTCTATCACCAAGGACTTCTGGTATTGGCAGCATGTGATCCTGGACATGTCAAAGTGGTCACCCTTTCTATAAATATAACAGCTAATAAGCTATGTGTCACTCTTAATGACAGTATTACTTTGATGCCATACTTAATTAAAACTACCACAACAAGTATCTGGGTCACTTTAGTCGCACAATTTGTTCACTAATAAAAAAAGCTTGAGTGCCAACACATTGCTGTGAAATGAAAGTGATTTTACAGTTTGGGGAGTTAGTGGTGGCCTCTCACCCTCAGTGTGGACTGCAGACACGTAGGTCCAGTTGTAGCGCTTGACAATGTCCAACATGGCCCGGGCCTGGAGGGTGTCTGAAGGAACGACCCTCAGGAAGTATTTGAACAAAGTCTTATCACTCAGATCGATGCTGGTGGCAGAGTAGGCAATCTGCGGGATGTTGAATAGCTGTAACAGGTTTTGCACCTGAATAGCCACGGAGCTAGATCCGGGTCCTATCACTCCTGCGATGGGTTTCTTGGATGGTGGTGGTTGATTGGACGGGGTACCGTCAATACACCACTTGGACCCGTCCTTGTCATCCCGGATGGAGATGAGGGAGTCCCTGATAAACTCAATGCTCTGCTCCAGGGCAACAGATGAGTGCCAGCAGGAGTCCCGGATCTCACAGCCAAGGCTGATGTTGGGGAGCAGGTTTGGGTCGGAGTTGATCCGGTCAAGCGTGTGGAACATGGCCTCCACCCTTTGGATGCCGTACTGCTCTCGGACGTCCCCGCACTTCCGCTCGGCCACTTTCTCTGCGGACGGCTGGTGGTGGACGGAAAATAGTGCCCCGATGATCACGTCTCCGTCCATCCGAGCCACGGAGCGAGACGCGGCGCGAGGGACCACCGACCGCTCATAGATGTTGCTGCTATGTGAGAGCACCGGAATGTGAAAGAGACATGTGGAGAGACACAGGAGAGCGAAGAGAGCCATCTTTACGCGTGCCATATTGTGCCACATAGCGTGAGCCGTGCCAACTCTGCAGGCATATTATCTGCTGTCTGTCAGTGCTTCCTGCCGGCACGACACCTGGGGTATATCCACGTGGACCTGCAGGGCAAACAAGACACACAACTGTGACGTGGAAGCCAGAGAGAAAGAGGCCAGACGTGCCAGTGGTTTATAAAGTCTACATGAAGTTCACTTATAGCTGCACGCTCGTTTCATTCAACGCCCTACTTCCCAATACAGCAGCCAACCGCCCTCGCGTCTCTCTTCCCAAACACTGCCAGGATGCCTTTGAGCAAGGCACTTAACCCACACCCAACCAATCAGAGATTCAATCATGCGCAGCCAAACGTTTAAGAGATCAAACAATCACGCCTTAAAAACAAAACAACGGCAAAAACACGTCCATTGTGCATCGTGTTGCTGATGT
>NC_136614.1:20010984-20250984 GCF_933228915.1 Telmatherina bonti | reverse complement strand
TGGTCTTTTACCTAAGTTTCATTTTTGCATTGCAATACATATTCGGTTTTGTTGGTGTAAAAAGAAGGACTAGTAACCACAGTGACATCTAGTGTGCCATGTTATCATAGCAGTCTTTCAGGACCAAAGCAGTTTTGCTTCACTCTGTCAAGCTACTGAAAAAAAAGTAAGGCTGATGTAAGCTTTGTATCTTTAATTTACCTTTTAAAAATGAACATTTGTAAAAAGATTATAGAATGTGTCCTCATATGGGGCTGAACAGTTATATTATCATTGCAACATTAATATATTATTATCAGTATTGCAAAAGACTGCTTGGAGTCCAATATATAATGGATTGTAGATTCAGAGGAAATCCTGCTTTCATGCATGTTTTCCAGTTTAATAGCTTTCACAGGTTCAGAACTAGAAAAGAGCCCACATATTTTCCTGATATTGTACACATATTTACACTTAGCTTGCACATTTTATATATAAATACATGTATGTATTACAAATATTGTTATTCAGTGCAATTTTTTTTCCTAGTCTTAAGTTTTTTTGTGTGTGCATGCTTTTTTTTTCTATCTTAAATGCTCTTGAACTATTTACCATTTTCATCTATTTGACATGGCATTGTATCCTCCTACAGACCAACACCCATCACCTCTCCACCCTTGTGCGCTGAACATGGAAGAGGATCATGCTCACTGCATGTCCTGTTTTAACCAGAGGTGCATGATCAAACCTGAACCAGGAATTTCTTGTGATCTTTCCCAATGTCCGTTGCTGTGTGGAGCTGTATTTCATTCCTGCAAAATTGATGAACACCAACTTCTGTGCCCGCTGATGAGGGTTCAGTGCCTTAATAGTGGCTATGGCTGTCCGGCCACCCTGGTGCGCAACCAGATGTGTGCACACCTGGAAGTGTGTCCGGCTGGAGTTGTCTGCTGCACAATGGAGTGGAACAGATGGCCCATTAACTGCTTGGACTACACCTCTTACGAAAGCCTGAGCCGCGGGGTTGAGGAGGCGGAACAGCTGGACATGGCACTTGCTCTTCAGGACCAGCGTACACTCCTGGAGTCTCTAAAGGTGATCTCCATGGCACCTTCTGCACAAAGAGAGGCACTTATCCACATTAGTAAGGAGAACAGAACAGCACACTCAGCTTTACACCCACCCATTCCTGAAGTCTCCAGGTTTACTGGGTCACCCTCACAGTTGGCAACCTCAAGTCAGTCCCAACCTCCTCCACCAGGTTCAGGAAAAGACAGAATAGTAAGTGGAATTAATGGTTTAAACGAGGATCATCTTAGTAAACTATATGAGGCCACGGTTGAGACAGCAAGAAGTTTAGCTGCTGCTTTAGACTTTGTTAGCACTGCGAGCTGTGGTCAAAGCAGCACAGAATGTGTGGAAAATGGAGCTTCCTTGCTAAAACGTAGCTTGAGCAGCAATGCCAGGATTCAGAATGGACTAGAAGAAACACTTGAAGTTGCAGATGATTTGCACAAAATGGACGTGAAGGAGAACAGTGTTTGTTCAAGCTGTTTGAGCGGAATTGGGACTTTTCAAGGAACGGAAAACACAGCCAATGGACTTTTGTCAGGAGTGGATGAGGTCAGTTTGGAGACTCCCTGTATTGCTGAGTTGCAAGATAAAAATGTTGATGTTTCTCAGGAGTTTGCAACCCCTCAAATGATCTCTCCAATTCATGTCAGTCAGGGTGTGGCACAGAGGGCTGGTCATATTGTCCTAGAAGACAGGGGGTTAGTTCTTTCAGAAAACCAGAAGTCTTTCCTCGGTCCTTATTCTTCATCTAACGGAAGGATATGTGCCACATCAGAGCGTTCATCATATAGACTGCGAGTCAAAATGGAGGATAAAGCAGTAGATACTTCGGACCTGGAGCAGGATGATGACCCTCTGGGTCTTGGTGAGATTGATCTGATCACAGCAGCCTTGTTCTTCTGCCTAGAGGAGTCTAGAGAGTGTAGAAGGATCTCTGATACCATCTATGTTGATGGCTACCATGTTGACTTTGGCACACAGACATTCACTTTTCCAGCAGCGATCTTTGTAATCAACACCAGAGTAGGGGAGATGGCCTCTGCATCTGCCTGCGACCATGCCACTCCCCAGCTCACCTACCCCAGCCCTTTCCGCAGTCTTCGCCTTGGACTAGTTCTGGAAGCTCTGGAGGCAGCAGCAGACCCACATAAATGTTACCTCCCTCCTAACCCCCGCGACCAGCATACGTTCCCTTTCGTCTGCGGTCAGTCATTCCGCCGGGACCAGTTTTCTTCCCATTTCAGAAACGTCCATGGTGACATTCACGCTGGTCTCAATGGTTGGATGGAGCATCGCTGTCCACTTGCGTATTATGGCTGCACATTTTCCCAGCGGCGCTTTTACCCATCCATCCAGGGGGCCAAAGTGGTTCACGATAGGCACCTTAAGTCCTTTGGAGTTCAGCCTTGCCCAGAGGTGAAATTTCCTAGTGATTCCCAGTCTGACCAGTTTAGTGGGCTGCCCATTGAGATACTGTGGCACATAGCTGGTTTCTTGGACAGTTTCAGTTTATGCCAGCTCTCACTGGTATCACGGACTATGAGAGAGGTGTGTGCCAGTCTCCTCCAGACCAGGGGGATAGTGGAACTGGAGTGGGAGCAAAGACAGCACCCTGGCAACCGTGGCGCCATATCATGGCAGGTCAAAAATAAAGTAAGTTACAACCTAATATTTACTCTTTTTGATTGGATTCAGTTCAAACAAAATGATGAAATGTAATTAAAATGTTGATTTTTCTCATTTTTTTCCCCCCCTTGTTAATTTACCGTTGTAGGTGTGGAGATTCAGCACTGCCTTCAGTCCAGTGGCATCATGGGGTTTCACGGACATTCCCAGCATATCCGTTCATCTTAGGAAGTGCCACTTCAACACAGTGGAGCAGAAGACGGAGCCCATTCCCCTTCCTGCCATGTGTGCTGCACAAGACGGACTCTCACTTCGTCGTGTTCTGCGCCATGTCAACACTTGACGTAACGGGGCTGTTCTCTCACAGCTGCATGAGCTTCAACAGAAAAATCTTCAGCTGCAACTTCCACATAATACATGAACAACGCGTCTAAAGATTTTCTGTTTTGGAGTAAATAAACACTTCCTGTATTACACTAGATGAATAAGCCTTAATGAAATAACACTTTACTTGCCAGGGTTGTTCAGTGTAGTTTCCATGTGGGAGGAAAATAAGCTTTTAGCTTTGCATGGATTCATGCAAATGTGCAACTATATCCTGGTAAGATGAAATATATTTTGTTGAAGACAAATATGCAAACTAGATTTGTATTTCACTAATATATAAATATATATATATTAAAAAATCAAATTAATATTAATATCACTATTATGCCTTTCAGTCATAGCCATGGAAAAGAGCAGATTTATGGTTGAATCTCACTACTTCAGAAATTACTCCAGCAGTCAACAGGATATTTACTTATTTCTGTGACCCTGATCTGATGTGTTTTGGAGCAAAGCAGAGGTTTAAGCCTGGTTCTTTTCTCTATGTTTATGGAAGTTTTATGTCAGGAAGAAAATTGTAACAGCTGGAAAGCCCTACAATGCATCTTATTTGCTACCATTTAATAAAGTATTTTGTCTTTTATTTGTTTGTCATTTGTTTTCTACATACTAATCCATGTTATTTGGAATAAAGGAAATGCATATAAATGCCACCACGGGCAATCGTGGGAAAGAATACTTGTAGTAACCGGCTAGGTTTTGAGGTGTGCATCAAATCTGAAATGTCATTTGCCCCGCGGAGAGAAAGTGTGAGTTGAAATCTTTAACACTGAGGTAGAAAATGAACAGCGATAGATGGATGAATAGATAGAAAGAGGGACAAATTTGACATTTGCACTTCATTTTTATAATTTTGCAGAGCTAAGATGTACTTTGTTTGAGAAACAAGTGCAAATGTCACTGGATTCATTTATTTAATGTCAAAGCACAATAGATTTTAAATGCATAAATGATTTTATTCAGCTAAATATGTTTTTAGAGTAAGTTATGCATGTTTTGGAAACTGCTATGAACAGCAACACACAAATACATATCTGTCACATTTATGATGATTTCACTTAAGTGTGAAAAGGACAAAATTCCATAAAACAATTTCACAAATGTCCAAAATCCAGTAATATTTTACCGATAGTTTACCAATAGTTCACAAATGATCCAGTTTGTGATCCATATTTGCTAACTGCTGTTTATTTATTTATTTATTTTTTTTTAGGGATATGAGTAGGAAAACATTGGAGGATTAAGATCTATTGGTTATAATCAGTTTGTCATTAAATATTTAGTGTTTTTTTTTTTTTTAGGAATGTTGTTTGGGGTCAAATTTGGAACAATTTCTAAAGCCTAAGAAAGGATTAAAAACATTAGATAATGAATCCAGACTTGTGAAACTAAATAAACTTTAACCAGCAGATAAATCTAACCAAACAAGTCTCCTCATATGAAGAACACGCCCCCCCCTTCCTCTCCTTCACATAGTTTTTGTGGAATGTTTAACACATTCTGATTGCAATCACAGAGGAGACGCACCAGCACTAGAGCTGTAAGGAAGACAGGTAGGTGCAGCCAGGCTACTTAGAAGAATGTTTGGGTGAAAAAGTATTATATTTATATTTATGTTAAAGGATTAGTACAGTTTTGTGCAATGTCTTTTTTTTCTTCTTTTTTTACTTTGAATGCCACTGTGTAGGACAGTATTCAGCATTTTAGATGTTCAACTACTTTATGTGTCTTTTTTTTGTTGTTTTCTTGCCACAAAGTGATCATGGCTGACTACAAGCTGAAGGTGACAACAGGTGATATGCGGCATGCAGGGACAATGGACCGTGTGTACGTCATCTTATTTGGAACAGAAGGGCAGAGTGAACGCACCAGGCTGGACAACGTTGGCTTCGACTTTAAAACTGGGATGGTAAGTTGCACTCTGTCACAGATAACATTAAAACAGGTCAATCAGGTTTTAGTCATTGGATCATTGGTGTTAAACTTTTGTTTTGCTTGCATTTGACATCAATCATTTCCAGCCAGTGTTTAATCAAACTTCAACTTTACTTGTAAAGCCTTGCAGACTATATCCATCCCTAGTTACACGCCTGATTAGAATTAGCTTATCAGCATGTCATTAAGTGCTAATCAACCATTTGAATCCGCTTTACTAATTCCTGCAACACACTAGGTGTATTTTCATTTTTTCCCTCCTTACAGACTTGATTTCTACAAATGATGCAGCAGTCTATCAGATTTGTCACTTTGTATGCATGTGCATTAAACCATAGACAGGGACCTACACCGTAAAAAGCAGCCTTCCCCTGGGGAAACTTCTGCTGGTCAAGGTGGAAAAAGATCCATTTTTAGTTTTCCCTGAAGATGAGTGGTACTGTGCCAAAATAGAGGTAATGACTCCAGAGGGAGAGGACACCGTTTTCCCCTGTTACAGATGGATCTCCAGGGGAGAGATGGTGGAGCTCAGAGGAGGCAAAGGTCTGCGTAAAGTATACCAAACAAAGCATTAAAGAAGGTTGAGGTTGAATTTTCACCAATAAGCTTGATTAAATTTCCTCATGCGTGGCCTTTTGTTTTTCTGCCTCTCAGCCATGAAAGTTTTTGAAGAAGAGCATGTCCTGATGATTGAACACCGGCAAAGGGAGCTAAACCTGAATAAAAGCCTGTACCAGTAAGTTTCCATTTTACTTTGCCACATCGGCTTGACTCAGTCGCCTATCTGAAGTTCTGTTTTCTGTTTTTAGATGGGCGATTACTGATGACAAGCTGCCACACAACAGTCACTACCAAGATTTATCTGAGCTCCCAGCTGAGCTTCGTATCTCTGCTTCCAAATCGGATGAAATTCTTTCTAAAAAAAAGAATCATGTGAGTCAGTGATGCTGAGATAATATGTGCATTAAGACACTTTTCTGAGGGTATTTGAATTAGTGTATATATATTCTTTTTTATTTCAGTGCTGTTGAGCTTATGTTCAAAGGTTTAGCTGGATCTAATAAAGAATGGAAAGACATAAAGGACATGGAGAAAATATTTGGGTCCAAAAAGACTGCAATGCTTGGTAGGAAACGACGTTTCCCTGAAATATTTATTGTTCATGCTAATTACAAAGTAGGCAATAATAATTTATAATAACACTAGATCGAGTTAAGAAAAGATTTGTGTGTGTTATCTTTTCATTAAAGAAGTAATGGACAGCTAAATGCATTGGAAAAATAAATAAAAGATATTGCTGTTCTTCCAGAGTATGTTTCAGAGCACTGGAAGGACGATGACTTTTACGGGTTCCAGTTTCTGAATGCAACAAACCCCAATGTGATCAAGCGCTGCTCAGAACTTCCCCCAAACTTCCCGGTCACAGAGGAGATGGTGAAGCCTTTCTTGATAAGCGGAAGCTCTCTGAAGATGGAAATGGAGGTTGGAATGAGCAGTGATTTATAATGGCAGCCTATTTCAGTTGCATTTCTTTACTTCTTGGTTACAAGCATCTCCAAAGCACCTAAAAACCCTCTGAATCTTAATGGCTAATGTAGTAGTTGAACATTTTGCACTTCAACATTTGCTTTATTATATCTTTTTTACCATGCAAATCTGGCTTCATTATGAAGACCCTATCAATAATTGTCTTTACTTTCTGTCCCATACAGAAAGGCAATATATTCTTGTGTGACCAGAAGATAATGGATGGAATCCCAACAAGGGTGAAAGATGGAAACCCTTTACATGTGACCTCTGGCTTCTGCTTGTTCTACATGAAACCTGACAGGAAACTGATCCCATTGGCAATACAGGTATTATACCGATCCAAAAGAATAGATTATGTTAAATGTAGCATTGTACTTGCAAACTTGCAATGGCCCTGCTCTCTTACCATGTCAGACTGAGTGTGGTTAGGTTTTTAATGATTCCCTATGTGGAGGTGGGAAGACTATTTATGTCAGATGACCACTTTAGATTTTAAAAAAAAATCCAGCAAAGACCTGACTCTGGATCAGAGAGATGCATCAGGTCCTTTAGCTGATTCGTCTTTTTGAAGCCTTATCAGGGTCTGACAAATGGTGGCTGAATTGGTGCCATAACAAAATAGATGCTATTATAAGTTGGGGACATGAGGAGAAAAAGCTGAGATGTGCCAAATGGTACAAGAGCTGGACTCATGGGAGGATTTATTACCCGTGAGGCAGCAGTGCTAACCACCATGTGGCGGGGCGAGCACAAACCTTATTACAGTAGTGTGGAAAGAAAATGGAACTAAACATCCAACAAAAAAATTATAGAAAAGGTTAGTCAAAGAGGGTTCAGGCTATGTTGACTTTGATACATAACTATATGTTTAACAAATGTTACTTATTAATGGCGTTTACTTTTTTACAATGATTTTACAATACAAGTCTGCATGCTCTTTAGATTATAAATGTTTGTTTTCTTTTTTTTCTCGTCCTCAGTTGTATCAAAACCCATCAGACCAGAACCCCATCTTTCTGCCCAGTGACTTGGAGACAGACTGGCTGTTGGCTAAGCTGTTTTTTAAAAGTGCACATGTGCTGGAATATCAGGTTGTCCATCACCTCCTGAACACACATTTCCTGGCTGAGGTCTTTGCTCTTGCTACTCACCGCTGCTTCCCTGTGATTCATCCCCTCTACAAGGTACCTACAAACATAACAAAACTGTTCAACCTTTAAATACAGGCTACTTTGTTCCTTAGTCATCTTGTTTACTTTTTTTTTTTTTTTTTTTCTTGTGTGTCCTCTTCTTTGTCTAGTTACTGATACCACATTTCCGTTACACTCTACATATAAATACAGTGGCCCGCAAAAATCTTCTTGGACCACATGGGACATTGAGTGTGGTATTATACTCTTAACATGCACCAGTTCAAGCTTTTTCATGATATTCTTGAAACATTTATATTTAAGACAAAGGAAACATAACTAAGTATTATTTTTGTATTTTGTGATTATGTAACTTTAGGGTTCATTTGAGGACGAGGGTCTGAAAGAGCTCATGAGAAGGGGTCTGTCTGAACTGACCTACAGCGCCCTCTGTCTGCCAGAAAATATTGCTGCAAGAGGACTGGAGTCAATTCCCAACTTCTACTACAGAGATGATGGCCTGAAGCTGTGGAACTTCATCAAGAGGTCAAAGTTAATTGATGTCTTAGCTGACAGGCTTACTTTTAAAGCAATATTAAAAAAAAAACAAACAAAAAGAAAAAAAACTGTCTGCAACGGGATAATTTTAATACTAATTTTAAACCACGGTGTTTTGTTCTCAGCTTTGTGAGGAGTATAGTGGAGCACTACTATCCCTCAGACAGTGACGTGTGCAAAGACACGGAGCTACAGGAATGGGTCGAGGAGACATGCACACATGGCTTCTTGGGGAACAAACTTTCAGGTAAAAAGAATAAAAGAAATGCCACCACCAACAGATAGTTCATGCTACAGATAACTGAAAGTGACGCTGTTGCTGCTAACAGGGTTTCCAGCATGCTTCAGTACGGTGCAGGAAGTTGTCAAATTCATCACCATGGTGATCTTTACGGTGTCTGCGCAACATGCTGCTGTCAATAATGGACAGGTGAGACTATGGTACTTATTCTGGACAATGTATGTTCTCATTTTAAAAGATTTATTTTAAAAAAAAAAAAAACTTGCCAATAATAAAAATGATAAATGATAAATCTCAATAAATTGACAACTTTTTTTGTTTGTTTTTAAATTTTCCACTTTTGCTTTAAATTGTTAAAGTGATTATATCCTTAATTTACCATTAAAACAAGGAAATCTAAAATGGTTTTTAATTTCCTACGGGGTTTGAAAATAAAAAAAAAGGTAAGTATACTTATTGAAGCTTGTTGTATTGTAGTTTGACTACCACGCTTGGACACCAAATGGAACTCTCCTGATGCGCACACCTCCTCCAACCACTAAAGGACAGTCAAGCATGAAGACCATACTGGAGGCCCTCCCGAATGTTGGAGACACAGCCAAGTTTGCAGCCTTGGCCTGGGTCCTCTCATCCAAGTACACTGACATGGTACATGCAGTACTCATGAACACATCCGCAGATTGATCAGGTGTCACTAGGATGTTAAAGAAAGTACCCCAATTAAAATACTGTCTTAATGTTTTTGTTTTTTTTTTCCATGATGGCAGGTTCCCCTGGGAACATACCCTGAAGAGCTATTTGATGAGGTGGTACCCAAGCAGAGGATTAAGGAATTTAAAGCTGAGTTGTCGTATTTTACTGAAGAAAATGTAGCTAGAAACTCTCAGCTTGAAGTACCCTACCCATACCTGAACCCTGCTCAAATAGAGAACAGTGTATCTATATAGGAAAGACAGAGGGACCCTGCAGACTCATGTATTGCACTCTGTGACAGGGACTGTATTTTGAATGTGATAATGATGGGGACCTGTGGTGTGTTAACATTGTATTTTCTTTTTCTTCCCCTGCTTGCATCACTTCTGTAATTCAGAAATGCATAAAATCCTTAAACCGACTACATGCATTTTATGTGTGTATGGATACCTACTGTACAAAGTGAAACCAAACAGAAAAAGGCCTTAAACTGTTAAATTACAGGAACTTAACTCTGTCTTAAATATTGATCCAATATGTTATTCTTACAACTATATTATCACCTCTTTGATTGTTGTGATCATCGGTCTTCTTTAAAAGGACTCCATAACCGAACATCAGATATTACTTCTCCATTTGCCCCTTTTTTCCCCCCAAGATTTTTCAAATCAAGTATATGTATTTTTTATTTGAATTATGAAGAAAGTTTTCAGTTGCTGTGATTTGAAACCACCATGTAACTTTATCCTCGCCTCTAACCTTTAACAGTGACTCGAAATGCAGAAATCAATCTTCATTTAGAGAAATATTAAAATTATGCACCCAGTTTTTCTTTATCATTATTTTATGTATATATCTTGCTGTAAAGCTCTTTGGCTGGACATATGCTTTTAAAATGTGCTATATAAACAAAGCTGACATTGACATTGGCACTGTGTTAACTGCTCCGTCATTTTTATCTACTGGAAAAAAAATTTAGGGAAAAATCAAACCCAAGACAAGTTGCATCACTTTCAACTGACCTTATTTACAGCAGCCTCCCTGCATCCCACTTTAAGGCAGTGGTTCCCACACTGGGGGGCTCAAGGTTATCACAAGCTAAATAATACTTGAGAATTTTGGCACTGGACAACAAATCTGTAAAAGTACTAAAGGAAATGAGCCAACAAGAGAGACTTCAAGAACAAATAAAAGAGAAGAAAATATGACAGAGCATGTCTGCCCCTGCTTGACCATGGTATGGTGAACTAATAGTAATAATCAATGATGGGTAATGGAAAAAAAAAAACAAAAAAAAACACATGCTTTTGCATGCATCATACATCATTATCATCTGATAAAATGAAGTCTGAAGCCAAAGAGATTACAACACCACTTGGGGACTTTTCATTCAGAAATACAAAAAAGAAAAAAAAAATAATAGCCTGTTAGTTATATTATAAATAAACCATCCAGCATGTATAGCAAACTCTGCTCAACTAAAGTAATTTGCAGAGATTACTGGTTTAAAATGTTCCCCACTAAAGCAGAAGATTGGATAATTGTACTGGGGGGGACAAGGATTAAACAAGAGATTAATATGAGAGGGCAGTCCGGCTCACTGCTTGGATGCAATATTTTCTTTTTTTCTTTACAACAGGGAATGGGAATAATTCTGCCATTAGAGCTTCTAACTTAAAAATAATTCCCACAATCACTTGCAAAAATTTTTACAAAGGATTGGTGCAGGTCTGCACTCCCTCACTACTTCTATTTTTTTGTTTTTAAGGTGTTTCATCTCGCACAGTTTGTTTTGTGGCTTCTATGCATGGAAATACTGTTCAAGCTTTGAATTTCCAAGTTCACATCAATAATCATTTTCTTCTCTGGCAAATGAATCACATTTCATTTTGTCTAGGTTTTTGTTCTGCTACTTAACCATGAAACAGTGGTCAATTGCACAAAACCTAAGTATGCCAACAAAGATTTGGCGGTGTTCGGTGCAGTTCTGTAGGATTTCCTGTCTGGTGTTTTTATGCTTAAACTGTTATTGTTGACTATTATATTACTTGGCTCTGTGCTCTTGATATTTTGGGGTCTAAATCAGTCATAAATCCTTGACAGACTGCTATTAACAAGTTGCCCAAAAATACATTTCAGTTAGCTTCAGTGCTAAGATGTCTTGTGTAGATATGGTGATCATTCATCCATTGAACAGTTGTCTTTTATTCTTGGATGAGTCAAAGACAGTGTTTAGCTGTTTCTTAATCTGAAAATGGCTGTGCTAAAGGGACTGGACAGGCTGCAGATGTAAAAACAGAAACACTTGAAAAACTATTACTAAAGATTACTTTAGATATCACCAAAAACAGAGAGAAAACTGTTTAAAGAAATAAGGGACAGTTTGTTACGTTTTCTTAGTAGTTTAAACAAATACACATTGCCACTTACTTTGATTGGCAGAATTTTTTTTCTGATGTTACAGACATCCTACATGTGAAAATATTTTCTAATTTTATTGGTGCTGTGATAAACTGCAGTGTTTTAAGCATTCAGTAACAGTACTAAAATTTTATGAATCACAACATCCCAACTCATGCGGCCAAGGTTTCTGGGGTTTCTGACAGAGTGGGACCTCTTCATCGCCAACATGTCTTTGCTGACATTTACGCCATATATATATTTACACGCTCCACAACAAGGCCTGGTGACCTATATTTAGACCACAGCATAACATAGTCCTCAGTCCAGAAGCATTTAAACGTGACTACATTAACCCAAGTTCACCGCAGAGGACATGTAAAGCTGCAACAATGTTGTTCAGATTCGGCGTCATCCTCACTCCGGTGTCTTCGTGCGTAGAGGTTTTAGTTTCGGGTTCCCGTGAGGAAATGGGCCACTGGGATCCGAGCAGAGCGGTGCAAATGAAAGCCTCCCGCACACTCCCGTCACCAGACGAACCGTGTCTGTGGGTTGGTGACGTGGAGCTCTCGGAGCCGTTCGGAGACAAACTGTGGTTCAAGTTCATTCAGAAAGTCCGAGGGAATTATGTCTGGGAAGGTATGTATCTTAATCTAAAACACTAGTTACATAGAATTTCTCAAAAATTAGTCAAATGTTTATTAATGTTGTCACCAATTCAGAGCAATAAGATCTAAATCCGCCATGGCTTGTGTAATGCACTCATACGGCCACATGGTGGCGGTAAAGTACCGTTAACGTTTCCTAAACGCCTCTCTGATTATATCTGAATAATTAAAAATCAAAACGGAAACAAAAATGTACAATAACATGTTAAAGGTCACAATGAAAAATAGCCATATATTAAAAGTAGTAATTACTGTAATTAATGCTGAAATACTCAAATACTACATATATGCTAAGCAGAAGTTACTATAAACCATAGGTTGTTATTTAAGACACCTTTTCCACTGTATAATATAAACTGAACACGTTTGTTATGTCCCACACGTAAAGAACCAAGCTTTTTCAGTAATTGATTAGTCACACAAAATTTTAATTTTGCACACTTACTTGCTGAAAGGTTTTCTTGTTTGTTACCAGGCAACAGTCCAAGCCATGACAGGTGTTGTTTATATGATGAAAGGAACATGGTGGATGGAGTGTACTGTCACCCGATTGGTCACTGGATAGAAGAAACAGGTCACACAGATGAGATGAAACACACAACCAACTTTTACTTTCAGGTGGCAGGTCAGAAGGCCATACATTGCTCCAGGTAACATTATGATGAAAACTGTCTGTGAAATTATGTGTTCTGTGTCTAAATCCCTTAAAGCTGATTTAAACAAGTTGTGAAATATTTCAGAACTTATAATAAAGTCAGGTGGCAAAGGTATAGTAACTAACTTAATTACGTGTTGATTTGTAAGCTTTTAATAACTATATTTAACACACTGTGCCCCCTTCATGACAGTCTGTGGTGACTGAAAGCAGCTTCAGCTTAGCAGTGGACATAATGGTGGTATTGATCCTTTCAGAGAACTCATTGCAATAAAGTGAATAAAACATGCTCTCTGAAATATTGACCTATTACTTAAAAGTAGGTTTTCTTTGTGATTTTCAATCATTTGGACATTATATTCTTTATTCAGTTTTCATGTTGCCAGGGTGCTCGGGCTGTAGCCCGTCTGCCGAATGATACACAAAATTGAGTGAGGTCCCGTGGGACAAATTAATTTCCATGCCTGAGTGTGGTAATTTATTTAGTTTAAGTATTAGTTTCTGGCATGTTGCTTCAATTACATAGGTTATGGTGTGAATAAATGCAGGATATAAGGGTAAAGAGGTACAGATATGCAAAAAAGAAAATTTACCCTTTTTCATTGTAAGGTTTTACATTTCAAAACATTTTTTTAAAAAATGATTCGGTCTTTTTGGTTCTGCTTTGGCATATTACACCAAATGAAAATTTTTTAAAGCAGAGTGTCAAAAGCAAAATGCACAAAGCATAATTTGGGGTATAATTACCACTAGTGTTTTTTATGTCTGGAATGGGATTGCATCATTTGCAACACTTTCTTTTTCATTTGACACACTGTTGTAGATCTGCTGGTGTGTTTGGGATCCTCATCTTGTTGCATAACTTAAATTTGAACAAATTTAAGCTGTCAGAAAGGCGACCTTATTTTTAAGAATTTTGTGGTGCACTCAATGACTGCTAGGGGCTCAGCAAAACAACCTCAAACCATTAGTCGCCGACCACCGTGAGGGCAGGTATGAGCTGTTTGATTTTTAACATTATAGTGCTTTGCATTCATTATTGCCAAACGTCTCCATGTTGGTCTCATCTTTCCAAAGCACATTGTTTTGTGAATCTTAAACCAAGCTGTGAATATTATAGCGGAACTATACTGGATAACTAAGAGTAACTACTTCCTGAGCAGCCTTGAAGATGACATCAGACTCTCTTCTTTGCTTAATTATACTTTTTAGTTGACAAAAGCCTTAAAAAGTCTTCTTTGACAAGGCTTATTCATAAATCTGCTGTATAAGTCATATTTCTACTTTGTTCTGATACAACAGTAGCTCTGTCTTAACGGAAGCTGTTGAATTTACATCTCTGACTTCTTCCTCAGTCATCTGCTATGTCTTAACTTGTTTTTATTTTTATGTTGTTTTTTTGTTTTGTTTTTGTTTTTTTACTATCCTGCCCAAAATTTCATTAAATTAAATTCTGTCATGTACAGTATATGATGGCATCCTAGAATAAAAAAAAGTCACCTAGAGAAACATCTAAAACTAATAAAATAAACTGGTCAATAATCTAATAAGGAAAGAAAACCAACCTCCTGGAGAATCTGAACTTTTCACTAAAAAGCCATCCACCACTCTGAAGAGCAGTGTGGACAAACTCTTTAATAATTTAAGGATAAAATTTCTGAGTGAGAAGTTACAAAACATTTGTAGGTGCCATCATGAGCTCTGGTGGAGATTAAGATTCCTGCTCAAGGAAAAAATGCTGAAAACTAATATTAACTGGTTGCGATTGTCGTTTCTACAGGCGGTATTTTATAATCTCTTTAGACCTGAGGCCCTTTGTTAACGAAAAGAAGAAATAAGGGGGGAAAAGAAGAATTTTAAAACCTTAGCAGCATTTTAAACTGCTTCCTTTTGGATTTTATTATAATTTGTTGACTTTGCTCTTCAGTGTAATATCAATTCCTTTTTGTTACAGCAATACAGAAAAAAATATCACCGTCTTGAAAATGCTTGCAAATGCCTGCAAATGTCTAAATTAACATAGAAGTAAAAATCTACCTGTTTCATCTTTTATGTCACCAGTATCAACTTCAAAAGTGAGCATATATTAAAACAAACAACAACAAATACGTGACCATAAAATCAATTCAATTCAGCTTTATTTGCATAGTGCCACTTCACAGCAATGTTGTCACAGAGCACTGTACATACGCATCATTTCAAGGCTATTCATACATAACCTATAATAGAAACCAACTGATTGCATCGAATCATGACTTCGATCCAATCCCCCATCCTGAGCATGCACGAGGCGAAGGTGGGAAGGAAAAAACTCCATTACAAATGGAATATGCTGTCTCTGTAGACGCTAAATTACTTGGCAATAATTGTTGTATCTCCATTGCAAACTGATCTTTACAGTTTTTGGGGGGAAAATCTTTTAGATTTGTTAAAATGCTATAAAAATGTCATAATCTTATCCTAATTTCTCCAGTGAAACATGTCTGAATAAAGTAAATGTCTGTCCTCAGTTCAGTCATCTATACTCTGTTTAGAAAAAAATAAAGCAAAAACAAAACTTACAGTCCAACAAGACAGTGCGTTGCTGGTGCATCCCGGGTAGTGATGGAACAACTGTGCATACGGATAATTAAAATGATGATTTAAATGGACACCATTGAAAAAGCTGAATGTTCATACAGTATTTGTGTAAAATATACATGTTGGTCCTGTGCACTGAATGGATTTTTTTGTAGGGCACAGGCACAGTGCCATGGTATATCAGGCACTGCAGAAATGAGCCCTTGACCCCTGAGGCAGAGAGCACATAACTTGCATAAGAATGAGCAGGCTGGGCTGGTGCAAACGGGTTTTAATTTGTGTCCAAAGGACCTTACAAGGCTTGTGTCAAGGACCTGTGTTCAGCAGGAAGCACAGTGCCTTTGTAACTATTCTTATATTAGCTTTCCAAAGGTGATCTTCAGTCTGTGAATCCATGTGGCCCCAAGTATCAGTTACTTCAGTAAGGCATGGTGAGATGCCAAGAGACCCCACTCACTTTTTGAATGAATAACTCATTTGTCATGTTCATATTTAGATGAGGGGGGAGGCCTCAAGGTTCCACAGTCAGTGACTTTATTCAACCAGACTGAGAAATTTGTTTTATGTTTTGAGTCGGCATGCGAGAATTATTCTGTATAATCAAATTTGTTCGGAAAAGGTCTTTTAGAAAGATGAGCATGTTTCTGCACCGTTAGGCGATTTAATTAAAGAGTTCATGAAATGGAACATGCAAAAAAAAAAGGAATATCTTGTTTAAATAATAACAACTGGGGGTTTTATATTAAACAGGCATAATTTTTTTCTTTTAAATGACTCATTTGACTCGTGTGGAGTAGCCATTTGGAAGTATAAAAGACCTTTGATCCACTCCTGATGAAGCAGTTTTAAGGTTAAAATTAGGGATGTACCGATCGGATCAATACCATGTGTGTATACTTGTACTTGGTATCAATAAAAGTGTTCCAATACCACAAACAATACCCGATACCAAACTAGTCATGCCAGTTCAGATGTGTGTGATGACATGCTTCGGACATGTTTAAAAGAAATAAATGCCTTGAATGTTAAAATGTGATATTTTTTGTTACACTAAAAGCAATATCTTTGTTTCAAAACAAACAAAGATGCATCCCTAGTTAAAATCCAGAATTAAACAATTTCATCTCATAAAAAGGTCTTGAGACGTCCACGTTCCACCACTGTGGCATACAGGGACATCGTGGATTAGCAGCGTCTGTCCTGTCTTTTCCGTGTCACCTCCTCTGGTTGTTGACTTTATGCATACTGATGAACACTTAATGGAGTCTGCTTCAAACCATAGTGGCCAGGAGGAAAATTAGAAGTACTGGAGGTTAATAAAACACCAGAGCTGGGAGGGACAGAGGGAGAGAACGTACAGGTTAAACTTTATTAGTGACATGAGCTATTAAGGTCACCTTTCCTCTGTTTGCAGTGTAAAAGAAAACTAGATATGAATAACACATGCATTCTTCTTTTCTGACTTTAGAGTGTTGCCACGGGTTTGGCTGGGCAGCTGCCCCCGACAGGTGGAGCACGTGACAATAAAGATGAAGTATGAACTGGGCATCACTGCAGTGATGAACTTCCAGACTGAGTGGGACGTGGTGAACAACTCTCATGGATGCAGACGCAACCCTGACGAGGCCATGACCCCAGACACCATGATGAATTTATACAAAGACAGCGGCCTCGCGTATGTGTGGATACCTACGCCTGACATGAGTACAGAGGGTAAGGAGAGCTTTGTGATCACCTGTTTCAGTAACAAAATATATGTTTAGGTTAGACAAAGCCTCCTGTTATAACCTTTATATCTCATATAGCTAGCAAAACTTCACTTTTAAACCATGTTTATATAAATACTGATGTCAGCAAACTGATTTCATGAAATAAAACACTGAGAAATCAGGACCAACACCTGCCAGTGACCTTCCACATATTCCTTTTAACCATTAAGGTTAAGAATTATTCATACAGCTCTGAGTCTCATGGGTTTTGCTGGTCTTAAATGTGCTATTCATATTTTCTGGAGAAATCAAAGAAAAGACAAGTAATTTCAATGACCCATGAGTATTGTATGATCCCACTGAACCCGAAGGTCTTTACATAAAAGATACTCACATACTGGGCCGCTATGGATTATGCTAAATAAGTGTCATATGTGTATACAGTATATAATATAGACACACATACAAACGCATAAACACACCTTTAAATAATACGTCAAAGGAAAGCAATATTAAGCAATATTTAGTTTCCGTAAGACCGATATAGCTCATTCTTAGGTCTGCTTTGGTGTATTAATGAGTTCAGCACTGCATAATATGAGCTTTTGCTTCTGACTCAATCCACTTTAAACCTTCAGATTAATTGTGTAAAATCTCTGATGCACAGCTCTGCAGCAGAGCTGACACCTTCAAAGCAAAAACATCAAGACACATTCAAGAAGATATTAGCAGGGCGAAAGCCACAGACAAAGTGTCTGTACGAAACGCTAATGAGAGTTTAACTAACTCTTCTTCTGCAGGTCGGGTCAGGATGCTTCCTCAGGCTGTATTCTTACTCCACGGACTTTTGGAAAACGGTCACACAGTCTATGTGCACTGTAACGCTGGAGTCGGCAGGTCCACAGCAGCTGTGTGTGGTTTCCTCATGTATGTTCTTGGCTGGACGCTGAGGAAGGTGCAGTATTTTGTTGCATGTAGGAGGCCTGCGGTCTACATCGATGAGGATGCTTTACTCCAAGCTCAAGCTGACTTCATCCTGAAGTTTGGCCAGCTGCGGTCATCCATCACTTACTCAGAAACATGAATCCTTACATATCCAGGATTTTAAGCTATGACAAGCTATGCTACTATTCTAGACGGAAAGTAGATTCCTAATATGTGAGTAAGCATATGTTCAGGAAGAAGAATGACAAAAGGGGGGAAAATAACATGAAGCAAATAAATAAACTGGGAGCTAATGTATGTAAATGACCCACTTCAGCTGAGTGGCTTTCAAAATGTTGTTCATTCCCAAGTATCTAGAGAGAGAGAGAGAGAGAGAGAGACAGAGAGAGATCGGCTGGCTGCCAGAATAAATGTTTCAAGCAATTAATCTTACTATGATGTGTTAGCTTCTCACTTTGCCATTTACCCCATATAGTTAAAACTGTGGGCACTGTCATTTTCAGTATGTGCCTGTGGGGTGTTTGAAAGGACCTTTTCTTGTAGCCTTTTTGGTAGTAATCAATAAACAGAGTTGGCATTTTGAAAAGGCAGCTTTTAGCTAATGGACTGAATTGCAATGGGGTGGGGAGCAAAACAAATATCAGTATATATACGAGGAATTTTCATTATGTCCAGTCATATGTTGTTATTTTAGTTGGAAAGGAAGCAGGTAAACATTTAGGGAAATATAAATTCACTGTTACTCTGCTGTTGCTGGTGCATGATTGGGTACTATTTTCTACAGTCTTCTTTTATATTTCAGAGGGATGATTTTTTTATTTGGTTTTATGGGCTTTATGCTACATGAAAATAGCTCGTCTTGTCAAGGATACAAATTTATTTCTAAATATAATATATCAGCAGAGTCTCTTCTATTACAGAGGTATATGGCTCTGGCATCAATGACTACAGCTGTCTCTCTCAGAGCTTGATAGCATTTCGTTTATCAGACAGATGCCACCTCCTAAATAATAGCACAGCATCCTTCCCAGACCCCTTAAATGCAGGCGTAGTAATCCATTCAGACTTTAAGCTTTATTTGTTAAATATTTCAAACTTTTGACTCAATTCTGTCTTAAGAGAGAAGGTTTTTGTTCAGTCTGATTTGCTGAGGACACTGGGAAAGAGTTTCCTCAAGGAAGAAGTTTTTGGACCTCATTGTTTATTTCAAGACAGTTCTGCTGCATGTCATGGAGAGTATGTGAGAGAATAGGGCTCCAGAGCTAACAGATGCAAATCATCTTGCCTTTATTCTAAAATGATTGAAAATACAGAGTGAGGTTAAAGATTTATTTTCAGCACTGGTTTGAAGAAATGACATTATTACACTATGGGTCTATATCTTCCAACTGCATATACTGGGTCAGTGTAAGTAAACTGTACATCCACATGAGTTCCACTGATTTTTTTAACTTTATTGTGTCAATTTAAGCCTGTTTTGTTGGTTACATTTTACAGAATGACACCATGTTTTTCCACTCAGTGAATTAAATTATATATTACTATATATATTATATTACTTTTATTTAGAAAAAGTTATCTTTTGCTCTTATAAGTATTTGGGAAAATTCCTAATATTGTGAACTTTGACTCCAATGGAATTTCTACATCTTGGCAATTTTTTATTTCACTTTGTACGCAAGTGACTGCGGTGGTTTGGTGAGCTGCCCAGGGTGTACCCTGCCTTTCGCCGAACAGACTGCTGGGTTAGGCTCCAGCTTCCCCGTGACCCTTTAATCGAACTAAGCGGTTAGGATGATGAATGAATGAATGAATGACTTTGTACACAAAGAATTCCACTATTTTGAAATTCCAAAATGGTGTAAAGACTAACTTGTAAATCTGTCATAGAGATGACTTAAGTTTCAGGGCATTTAGGGCAAAAATCTAAAGGTTCCTTTAGAATCCAAAGTAGTAGCTGGGAGTCACAATCTAATCTTACGTAGTATACTTGTATACTATTACATAATATATAATATACTGTTATAATAATTTAGTCTTATACTGCAAAACATTGAACTTTTTCAACTCACTTAGCATGAAAAACCAAATAAAAATGACAGACCTTGTAAGCAGGGTTTAAAGTTGTGATAAGTTCATGATTTCAGTTATTAAAGTCCCTCCAGGTTTTTAGTGCACATTTATCAAGTTACATTCAGAATCAACAAGTCACATTCAGGAAGATTCTGCAAGGCTGATAAGGAAACACTTGTAGCAACACAGGCAAGCAGCCTGAATGTTTTTCACAAGTTATGCCAGGGGTATCCAAAAACAGACCTTGGGGGCTGCTATCCTACAGGTTTTCAATGTATTCCTCTTTCAACACACCAGACTCAAATGTATCCAACAACCAATGAAGTTCTGCATAAGGATACTTTAATTTCAGTCAAGTGTGTTTGAGTAGGGATGCATGGAAAACCTGCAGGATTGTGCCCCCACTGGCCTTGAGGGCTAGAGCTGGACACCCATGAATGAGTCAAGCTGTCACATACTGTATGTTATCCATTACTGACTGGTTGACATGGGAAGTTGAAATCAGTGTGCTATATTGCCAAAGAAGACAGAGATGTTAAGAAAATTCAAGCAAAATGACCTAAACATACTGCCAAGCATCTGAAAGAACAACTCGATACGTCCGATCTTGCTCATAACAGTTGGGAAGACGGCAGCCAATCAGTTTCTGTATCTGAACTCATTTTCATCAGTAAATGTAGCAGACAACGTAGACATCTGTTGCATCATTAGTCTTGCAATCAACACTGAAAATAGCAGCCATCATGAGGACTGTTAGCATTCACCTCAACTGCTGAGGGACACTTGTGACTGAAAGCTGATTATTCACTCACTGTCATGAAGACTTGAGCACACTTAAACAAAAGGTTGAGTGTGTGTCGTCATTAAAAGAATAACATGTACTTCTAACTAAAGGAAAATGTATATATTCTGAAAAGTAGGGGCCTCATAAAAACCCTCTTCCAAGTTATCCCATCACCAACATCTAAATGTACACATGTAGCAGACGCTAAATCTGTTTAAATATGATATAAGCTATCCATTTGTCTCTGTGGCAAACTGACACAGTATGCATCATGCAGACAGCTTAGAGACAAAGCAAATTAAACTGCAGACAATGGAGTGTATCGCTTTGGGTTCAAAGATTAATATTCCATTTTATATTAGCTGTATTCATTTTCAACTCATTTATATTAAATCTTTTTTTTTATTATTTTTGTAGTGACCAAGCAGATATTTCCCCATTGAATATCTCTGCCTTTTTTTTTTTTGCATATCTGGGAAAATGTGTCTGTAATAGATATCATGAAAAGCAACATATATGTAGCCGTAAAAAAAATAAGATTTCATATGGTGGAGGATATTTTCCACATGAAGCTTTGAGCATTTTCCAATTATCTTTAGCTTAATGTATTAGCTCGAAATGTTTGCACTTCAAACTGAGGTTCAGTTACAATTGCAAATCCAACAGGTGACACATGATTTATATTCATCACACCTGTCCACTTACTCCTGGACGATTTACTTAATAAATCCCACCATCGACTATTTTCATGGTCTGTGGGTTTAAGGAAAATCCAGCAATGAAAAGATTACCTTGCACTTTGCACCTGATCAGAGATCCTCTAAAACCCCCAGACAAGATATTTCATTGACCACTAAATTCTTTGTAGGCATCAAGTGAAGCATTTTCCACCACGTTCACCTTCTTTTGTTGAAGCAGATTTAATGAAATTTACTGCAGGGTCAAAGCACATTGGTTTGGTGTCGGTGTCCGCCATCGGATGGATATGTAAAGATTTGAAAGCTGTAAGAAAGTGCTGAGAGACAATTGGAGTGATTATTCCAACATCTGTTAAGCTGCTGAACTTCCTGTGTGAACTTGTCAATCCACAGCCGATCCACAATCCACTTAGTAAAGGAACATAACAATGACCAGGCTCATACATGCACACTTGACTTTTGCCAGTAAAACAGTGTTATAATGTTTTTATCTGTTACACATAAACGATGCACCCATTACATTTACCCATCTCTAGTTGATCTTTTTTTTTTTTCTGTCCTGCATCCATGCTTTCACAAATGCATCATATCACGGACCTCGTGTCCAAAATGGGTGCTTTTTGATAATGTTTGTGGAGACAAACATTTTTTTAAAAATTATTTGCTTTTGTAACATTTTTCTTAAGTTTCCAAATTGGTTGCTCACTCTTCTGCCAATTTATCATCAGTTTATTAATGTAAAATACAAGGTACATACTATCCTGATCATTTGATGTACTATTTAATGTACTATAATAAATAACAGCTAAAAGCAATTTTCTTGTCTTTGTCCTTTTTTTTTTTTTTTTGTCGTAATGCTGCCAGACCTTTTCAGTAACAATCCGAGCCTGTTGGCTACAAAGATGAGCGCTGGACCGTGTTATTATGTGTACCGCAGCTGTTAAATGGTTTACTTGTCACGACGTAATGACTCAGTATGAATCCGACTGAAAAGGCTTTTGTTGTATGTTAATAAATTTTCACTCGAATACAAAGAAGAATGCGGGAACTTTCCTTAGTTGAGACTTTAGTCAGTACGGGAAGTCATGCAGTCCACAGAAGATTTCTCTTAATGGCACCTGGTGTCAGGATTTATACTCTGCAGATGAATGGGTATACTTAAAATTCATCATTTGTGAGCTAGACGGTTCCTTAGTTGGTTTTTAAAAAGCCTTGGCTGATAAATGTATCCTTGCAACCAAGTTTTAACAAGACTAATCTCTGTCACACACGAACTGCTTATGTTCTCATTACATGCATGTCTGGTGTAAGTAATGGCACCAGGTTGCACCTCACTGTTGTTGCACCACAAAGAGATTTTTTTCATTTCAGCACAAAACTTTATGCAATACAGCCGATTGTCGGTGGAGGCAATTATTGCCACCATTTATGAAGCTCGAGAGCTGCACTCAATCTTGGCACATTACTGCTCATGACAGAGTAAGAGGGTTGGGTGGATGAGGGAAGATGAGAAATGGATGAAGTGAGTCATTCATTTTGACAGGTTTCCACAACAAGTAGCCGCTGTGTGACTGTACCAACTGGCTTCCTGTAAAAATCCATTCTTGCTGTCAATATCGCCGTTGTTCTCCCCATCCTCTACATGGCCACGGTCATTGTTCAGTGTCAGCAGTGCAGACTCTGATGTGAAGAGGGAAGGGGGATACTAAGTAAGCGTGCCACACTGAATAATAAAAAAAAAAAAGAACTGTCAGGCTGATATTTACTAATATATTTATACATTTATGAGATATTAGAATATTAGTGTGGCATTTGGTTGGACTATGAAGAGAGGATGCCATTTATCATGCTCAGATAAGACTGGCAGCTGCTTGCAGGTAAACACTAAGTTCAATGACCTTAGACTTGGCTAATAGAGATATCTCTGAAATCAATAAATCCCATCTGTTACTTGCAGCTCTGCTGTGGGTCAGTGTGCACGGTCCTGCCTGGGCTCTAAATAACCCCCCTACTTCATGTCTCATTTCTGAAACAGGAAAATAAACAGCAGACCAGTGTGACACCACCACATGAATTCATTTTGCTTCGTTATGCACCGTATTGCTGTGATTAATTGCATTGATTTAAATACTGGCTTATTAGTTCCAGACAATAGGCAATTAAGAAATTATCTACAGTAAGTTTGAGTTCAATATTTAGATTAATACTTGAACCCCCCCTCCCCTTCCTTTCTTTCCACTAAAACAATTAGAGAATCACTGTAGGGTTACAAAATAAGTCTTGTTTGATTTAGGCTGTTTACTGATGGCTTCTTGCCATCAGTGATGACAATTTTACATCATAAAAATATTTAAATTTTTTACTGAATCACGTCTCACACTGTGAGCTCATGTCTTGCTTTACTTTGCAAATTTTTGTGCTCTAATCAAACTGAAAAGGTTTTTGATTAGGATGTGAATTGTCGTTTTAGGGACCCTTCAAATTGTTTTGTCAGGCTTATTTAAAAAACCTTTTTCTTTTTTTTTTTGTGCACAATAACCAATAGGACCCCCCCCACACACACACCTTTTTAATTCCTTTTTGATCCTGCAGCCAAGAATTATAACATAATAAATGAACAAAAATAATAAATCTTACCATCAGATTGATTAAGATAATAACTTTAAATTGCTGTTTAACACTTGCTTACACACATCTTTTCTGGAAGGACTATTATTTATGCTGCACATATATCTTAGGTTGTTTTTCCTGAGTTCATTTTTTATAAATCTGATACATTAAGCAATCATAAAGTTTGCAGTCAACAACATCAGTGACAGGACACAAATCAATGTAACTCAGTCTGGAATGTAAGTGTGCTGTTTGGTTGTGTCTGTACAAGCTACCAATACCCATGGTCTTGTTTTAGCTAAGCAAGGCTGGACAGGTATACATTACGTTGTGAAAGGAGCTTTTTTGAAGACCTTGTTTTTTTAGTTAAAGTAAGAGAGAAAGAATTGTGTGCTCATGCATAAATGTCTTCTGGTTTTTTCCCCTCCGGACTGAATCTGATGCCAGATGCCAAAACTGACACCTACAGTAACATGGTAATCATGAAATCAATGAATGCCAAATGATCCGATGAAAGAAATGACCATCTTTGCAATATGACTGAAGGGAAAAGGCAGCGATGCAACACAATGATGAAGCTGGGATAGAGCAGCAAATGTTGAAACAGAGGGAAATGTTTTGTTTTTAACACATGTAAAAAGGACAGATGCAGAACAATTTGAAATTATATTTTTTTAAAAAACATCTCCATTAAAAAGACATAAAATATCCATGTCAGGCTGAAAGAAATTACTTAACTTGGGTTCAAAGTTGTAAATAATATAGTAGTTGTGTAAATCTAAAATCATTTTGATAGCAGCCACTGAAGGAGAGCGATGCTCTTTCATTTCTGCAGAACTGCACTCATCAGTCAAACAGAAATATCCAATAATTAAAAGATGTAATTAATGCTGGAACTGATCAAATGTATGTATTGCTTGCTTTCAGCATTTAAGCACCTTGTACTTAAACTTCACCATCCTGCACATTTTAAATAATGCAACACTTCAACACATCTGAATCAGTTAAACAGACTGTTATCAGATTTCTGGAGACCTTGATGAAGGGCTAATGAACCAAGTGCTGTAGCAGGGTGTGAAGATGTAGCAAGGTGTAAAACATTCAAAGTGTCAGTGGAATAATGGAGATTTAAAAAAATAATAATAATAATAATAATAAAAGCTACATCAAAGATTTTTGGGTTAATCATATCCGAAAAAGCGAGACACTCCTCCCTGTGTCTTTCCTGTTTAGAGAGAACATTTTTAATGTCCCTTTTAATCCAAATCAATGTTCGACAGGAGGTCATACAAGAAAAAACAATAGGGTGGTGCAACTTGATCCCATCATATTGTGTATGATCTGAGAGACTGAGTAGTCTACTAGTAGGAAAGCAGGTGACAGGGGGCAGAGAAAACTTTGTCACCCTCCTCCTCAGACTCCAAGTCAAAACAGAGAGCACAGCTCACACTGCAGTTCAACACACACTCTCCCTGCGGATGTGTCTGTCAACCTATAAAGAAGATTTACTGGAAAAAAAGAAAAAAAAAACAAATAAAAAAATTCAACTAAACAAGTCCCCATGAATCTTCCCTATAAAATAAGCATTTACCAGGCATGGTCATGGTCACCACTGTCTGCTAACTGATTTAATCAAGTTGGTTATTCACTTTGCTGAAAGCTGATGATGTGCATTTTATTTATAAAGTATTAGATTGCCAACCAGATAATGACACACACAATGGGAGGCATATTTTACATCGTACCATCAGCTAATAGCCCATCATTGGACCTAATGTTATTTTCTCCTTTTCACCCTCACACCACGTGGGCTGATGGATAATTGGAGTTAGCCAATTTTTCAATCTTTGTTTGGCAACAAAACCCTTCAGTGGAAAACCAAAAATTGCTTCTCTGAGCTTTTTTCTCCCCCAGATCAAAGTCAGCGTTTATGCTTGTTAAGCAGAGTTAGGAAGTGGAAAGAGGAAAAGCTCTGCTGCTGTCAATACCATTAAAAGTTAATTCTGTGTTGATTGTGTCTTTGGATGATGAATTCGAACGTCATTAGTGGGATAGTCTTGTGTGTGTGTAGGCACGTGGAGACATATGGCTTCCAGTGTGCAGGACAGCCAGGCTTATAAATCACCAATGACAACGGATAATGAATGCAGGCCTATCAGACCTGAGATTGGTTCGCCCATCTCTGTATCAGATTTCTGGAATGACAGAATTTATATTCACAAGATTTGTGTGCAATTCGAGCTACATGTGCAAACTGAACCAGTTCAGACCAGGAAGTAATAATTATTGATCCACTATATAAAACATGGCCCTAAATGAGCCGTAAAAAGTAAAGTTTAGTTCATTTGTTTATCATGTTCTCTTTATTTTGTTAAAAAACATTCCTACAAGTCATTTACCTGCATTTTATTGACTAAAATTCTTGTTTTTGCCTTAAATTTTCACTCCTTCCACCTTGCCTTCATTACAGCTCTTCAGCACATCTGGGCCTCGCAGCCAGACAGATGGAAAGTAGATGAGGCCTGTCTTCACTCTGGGGATTAAACCAGGTGTTCCTCACTTATTTCAAGAATATATTGGTACCAGTAAATCCCAAAAGGTATTAGTAAGGGCCTTTAGCAGTGCCTTAGAGGTTTTGTGTCTGATTGTTGTGCTTGAGTATGATTGCAAAGCCTTGAGGCAATATTCAAAGGCAAATTAGTCTTGCAGAGGAGGCTAAAATTAGACCGCAAGTTGCCATATGCTTATATGCTAAAGGAGAAATGTTGGGGTAGTTCATATTCTGGTTAATAAGGCTTTTGGAGAATTTACCTCCATAGTTAAGTCACATGATTTAAATTAGCTTTAGTATGATTTTGCAGATGAGGCAGTAGCAGGAGCGATAGTTGATGGACGTCAGCTATCGCTCTTCATCTACAGAGGAGAAAATTCCATTCCGTTCAATGTCAATCTTTCAATCTCAACACACAAGTTATCGCTCTCTCATTCAGTCTCACGCACACGCAGACATGTATGTACATGTACACACACAGGTGCACACAAGTTCACTTCAAATCCCAACCATAATTATCCTGCAACTCTGGGGACCTGTGAAACTGCCAAATTGATGGGAGAGCAGGAGGGAATTGGGGGTAATTTCATGTCACATTTCCAGCAAACTGATGTGTCTTTGGATAAATAATAGCCAACAGCATGCAGTGACAGGAACTGCACAGACTAAATGCTGCTCCAAAAATTAATAAGTGCAGATTGTTTTGAAGGAGAATTACATTTTTTTTTTCCTGATCTATCATTTTGAGAAAGCACATGAAAATTGCTTGTTGCCTGTATGTGGCCTCCCTGCTCTCGACAGCCTCTACTAATAAACTAACTCATCCTTGTACTTGCCTCCTTCTTGTGAATTCAATCAAATCAACTTTTACCTGAAGGGGAGAGTTAAACTTTGTGTCCCTTTAGATTTTACTTTTCTTTTACCACGGCAGTGTTCGGTAAATGGGAACCAGTTCATTGTAAATTCTTGGGCAAACAAAACTTTAGAAGAACTGTAGAAGAGGGGGGCTTATAGATTCTTCTTTGTTGTGCTTTTGTCATGTGCAAAGAACTTTGTGTTCCATTCAATTGTAGGAAAAGTGCTTTATAAATAAAGTTTGATTTGATTTGACTTGACTTGACTCAACTCAAACTTGCATCTCTCTTCAACTACCCCCCCCCCCCCCCCCCCCCGCCCCCCGGCATTTCAGTCTCTCAATTAGACTTTTTGTTCATTATCTCTGCTCGTGTCTAAATCTACTAACTAGCTTGTGAACAAGACATGTGAATAAAGAGGGAATTAAGGTGACAGGCATCAACATAAACACTGTACGATACCCAAGATTTAATCTAATATCAAAATTATTTTAGTTGTGTCCATGTATACATGTGATGTTTATCTAAATAATTTTAAATCATACAGGAAACCATTAAGTAGCTGCAGTTGTCACTGTTGGGCACTGGGGCAGGTGGAGAAGGAGCGACCTACTTGTTGAGCACTGGGTCAGAGGAAGAGCGTCTGTTTCTTGGCCCCCCTCGGGAACAAGGGTCAGAGCAGGAGCGTCCATTTCTAGGAGACTGGATTCGGATGCTGGCATGGGAGGCGATGGCGTGGAAGGCTGCAGGGCCAAACGTGGCGTGGACCAGGACTGGGACGCAGACAGTGACACTAGAGGCGTGGGCCGGGGAGCTGGCGGCTACGCCGGAGACGTGGACCTTGGAGCAGGAGACGACGCCCGTGACGTGGACCGTGCCTGCCTGCCGGCACATGTCTTTGGGAGTGGTTGGCGAACACAGTTTGAGTCCAGTCCTGTCCACTGTCACATCTCATCTCAGCTGTGCACGTGACCCTTTCCAGTTACAATTTCTTAAATATTTAGCTAAATGACAGTGGATTGGTGGATATTTAGTTTTTTTTTTTTTTTTTTTACAAAGATTTAAAACTTCACATCATGTTTAGCATTTACTGGGTGTAGTGATCACATAATATCATGGCGAGCTCTCCACCTCGGTATTTCCAGTCAGACCTCCAGAACAAGACCTCCCACTGGCTGCTGCGAAGTCCATGTGTGAACAATAAGTTCAGAGAAAGTATAGATCAACTTTATCCTGTTGTCTATGTGTGAGAGGAAAAAAAGCTCATTATGGTCCTTTTTTTTTTTTTTTTAAAGCAATCTACTACACAGTATGCTCCATCACAGCTCTTTATGTCCCTTGCTGAAAAGATTTCAGGAAAAAGACACACCAGGGTGTCACATCTCCACTGATTATCCACTCTTTCCACCAGACCATTTCAGAAACAGTGATATTTTTCAAGATGATGCAGTATGATCTCTTTCAGTGACAAGCAGGAGGACGGAGGGGAGAAAAGAACAAGTGGCACAAAAATAAATTGCATGTCATCATGTGTCTAATTGTCTCTTATTCCTTCCATGGTTGTGAGAAAGATGCACTTACTTTCAACAAACCTCCCTTTCCCTCCATTTGCATTTTCTTGTAAGTTTTGACGTCTTTAAAAATTTTGCTATATTTTTCAGCAAGTCAGAAAAAACGCTCTGGGGAAAAATGTTGTTTAATTTACATATTGTATGCGCTCGTGTGGTTGCCTTCACCATCTCAGACTTAGCAGTCTCAATCAGACTCAAGTATCAGTCCTGACTTCCTTCCGCATCTTCTTTCACACCTCTTTAAATCAGTTGAAGTGTGAACGCTAAGAGCAAGACCACCTTAATGCACAAGCTTACCTGGGCTGAAGCCCAGTGAGTTTAGGGGCCTATCATTTTGGAGACGAATTTACCTAAAAAAAAAAAAAAATTACCTCAGAAGTCTAATTGTATTGTTTTGCTGTCAATCAGCATCTGATGCCAAATCCTGCCCCCTGTGTGCAAACTCAAAATGTGAAGCCAAGCTCTTTGACAAGGAGGGGCAATGGCACGTAGTCACACGGTCACAGCTAAAGCCAGATCTCTTATGTTTCTTGTCTGTGTGTGAAAATCTAGATTTTTCTGTGGGGCTGGACTACAGTTTGCGGTTGATTTAGTGATTGTGTAAAAGGTGCGTACATGTTGCAGACTCTGTTTAAAAAGGATTAGTTTGTGACATGGTTTGCAGCATGGTGAGTTTGGAGAGAAAACATCTAGCAAAGAAATCTGTCACACAGAAATAAAGGCTGTGTGAGAGCAAATCTATTAAAAAGTTAATGCTATCGGTTAAATACAAACAGGTAATGAAGTAAACCAGAAGACCAGAAGAAAGCTCTTCATAAAAGGACAGTTTGTGTTTAGTGAAAGCATCTGCAGGTTTTCCCATGTTGTGGCTGCAGTGTCTGAAAAGTAATGTTGACAAACTATTTCTGTTTAGGAAGCATGGCTTCACAGGGTTGTTTGATCTGTTGCTGCTGTTATTCATTCATTGTTGTATTCAATATTGTTAATTATGGTCATGATATTAATATGTCAATACAACTAAATAAAGAAAACCTCAGTTTAAATCTGCATATTATTTTCTGTTATGAGTCTAGGTACATTTGGAGGACGGGACAGGGCCCACAGCGCTTCTCAGCCCAGGGCCCTACAGAAGGTAAGAGCAGCACCTTGTGTTTTTTTTCTTCAACACTACCTCTTCTTGAACTCCCAAACTATCCCCATCGGCCAGCTCGTTTGCCCACTCATCAGCCTCTTGCCTTCCTTTCAAACTCACCTTCATCCACATCAGCAGCCAAGTTATCTGCCATGCTGCTCACGCGTGCACCCGCCACATTCAAAGCCCTGTCTGTCTAGTCACTTTCCACCGGCTTTGCCAGTGGATCAGACTCTCCCCACCTCTCAAAGACAGCTCAGTTTGCCCTGCCTGCCTTCAGCCTTCTGAGCTTCTCATCCCTCAGTCATCCTTTACCATCATTCACCCTTTGAGCCAGTGATTTATGTTATAAATCTTTTAAGTTTCTTCCCCCGAGTGTGCTGCAGTTGGATCCTTTTTTTTTTATTATAATTATAACTTTTACATTGCATATCTCACCACAAGCCAAGCTGGATCTGTCCACTACCACATCATGACCATGTGTATAACAGTATATGTACTGTAAAAAAAATATATACCTTCCTTTGAGTTTGCCTTCATTTGACTTGTTCCACCACCCCTTAGATTCTTAGATTTTAAAAAGACATCCATCTTTTTTATTTGGTCTCACTTATCACGTCTCAAGCTTTCTCTGTCATCTGTGTGTGGATCTTAATCTAGATTGGCACCCACAATACACAAGTAGGAAATTGGAAATATTATGAGCTGTGCTTCAGTAGACATAGTAAATGGTGCATCTTCTCATTCAAGTAGATGAGAGAGCAAATATGAGGTTTACTGTCTTCAGAAAAAAAAAAAAAAAAAAAAGCTGAAAGCATTTTATTTTTTGATAGAAAGCCTGAGAAGCCACTTTGATCAGTGGTGTGCTGAGGAAGAAACTGCACTGATAGTATATATAAGTTAATATCTATAAAGTTAAAATAGATTTGTGTTCCTGGATCTGATCGCTTTCCTTACAACAAGTCCTACACTTTGAAAATATGTTTATGATTGAATATAAAGTGTTGATATGTGACTCTGGTATAGACTTCTTGGGTGGTAACACACAATTTGTGATATTTTTTAATCATTTCTAAATCAAATCAAACTATTTGTTTAGCACCTTTCATAAAAATCATATCAATAACATGAAAATGAAAACAGTTTCACACTTAAAAACACACACGCACGTTACCCACACATGCACACAACCCAAGCTTTCCCCAACCATTAAAGCCAAAATAAAAACTAATAACTTCCAGATTCTGTCATCTGTGTCTGGCTTGACACTGCTGCAAGGAAACATTATCCATTTTCTGTGATCAAGCCCAGTTGCAAATTGTCTGCATTGTTCAGTCTTCATAATGTGAAGCATTAGGTAAGAATCCTGAACAGCTTCCAGGTCTGATGTATTCTATCTGACTATGAAACATCTACCTCTGTGCCAGGGCATGATGTTGGAAGGACCAACTGTGAAAGTGCAGGATAACTTCCAGCCCACATACAGTGCTGTCAGGACTCTTGGCCTCAGCACTGACTCTCTAACAACCACCTCACTGGTCTGCTGAGTGTGGCGCCTTTGCTATTTCAGCAGTAATGTTGCTCTTACACATCCATCTGTCCACCTGCTTGTTTGCAACTTACTAGCCAAATATTTTCCCAGCTTCCAGCATTGGCTAGTGCATCTTCAGCACCTTACAGAGGATCTTTGGCTGAGAACATCAACAGATAAGTGAGCGGAGAGCACTGGATTTTACTGTCTTTGCAATCACTTTACAATTTATTTTTATGATGATTCATTGGAATCCTCATGCTGTAATTTGTTAGACCTTTGCAAATAGTGAGAGTAATGCTGCCAATGCCAGGACAATGTTGCTTTGTTTAAACATTTCTTTATTCCAAACATGATTCTCATCAGTCTTCATTAAACGATATTCATCAGAGAGTGTCCTGCAGGCAGCATAGCAATGTTAACCCCTCAATGCCTGGTTCAGCAAATTTGCACCAAACCATGTCTGGTTTCTATATATTTTGTCTCATTTTATCTCACTAATCTATTTAGCAAAGCAAATGTGATGTATAAAGTAGTTTTAATACAAGTCACAGGGATTTCCACATCAAAAAGGATTTTTGAAAGTTTAAAAACACAAGTCATTATGCATTCAAGTTTACAGAAAAATATAGGAAACACACAGATGCAGTCACCCACCCCCCCAACTCTATGCTAAACATGCAGTTTCTAGAAAGGGCTTCACCACTACTGTTTTAAAGGCAGTGGGGAAGACGCCCATCTGAAGAGAGTAGTTCACAGTACTTAAAAGCTCAGACCATTGAATGTTTTTAAAAGCAATGTGGGATTTGGATATAAAAGGTAGGCTGTTTGATTTACTTGGAAGAGAAGTTTTATCCCTTGAAGCTTTATTTAATAGAAGCTGTTAACTAATGCTGATTATTAAAAAAGGAATCCACACTTTATAATTCATGCACAATAGAAACTTCCTAATGGGAACTAGGAGGATGTATGTTTTTTTCCCCCCTTTTTTCAGTACTTTCTTCCACTTCTTCCAATCATGTGAGAAATAATTAACTACCCTGCAAGGAGAAATGTTGCTTCCTTCACCTTGTTTCCTTTTTCTCCCCATAACTGTTTTAGTTGCCACTGTATAGCCTGCTGAAAGCAACTGCAGAGCTGAAAAAATATTTAAACTTTCAATGAAAAATTCACCTTAACAAGTATATCTGCTTTACATTCAACTCATTTGTTGATAGAAATTGTTACCTTGGTTACAAATACATTGGAAGAGAAATTGATCAGGTTTGTTTATTATGAGATGTTCTGGCATGATTTACCATAAAGTATCACAACCAAAGGAAACACTGCAGTAGTAGCTCATTTCTACAGAGGTGGTGGAGAAAAAGGCTACGGCCAGTTTCCTCCGACAGAGGGATGGGAAAAAAATAAAATAAAAACCCAACATGGACACATGCTCTAACTTGAGAGAGCGTTTTATGCAAGAGAAAGCATAATTTCACAAAGGCATTTATGATGCAACAAGAATTCTGAAATTAAGAGTCAACATTCATGACGCAAAGCCCTGTATATGTATGAAATCATGTCCTCTAAAAGATGGATATGCTAAGATTAAAAAAAAAGAAGAAGAAAAAGAAAAAAACTGCAGGAAAGGCTGTGCAAAAAATTAGATGTGATTGAAGAAAGAGAGAAGTGTCAGACACATTTCACATTGCATTTAAATGACTGATTAGGAAATAATAATAACTAAAGAGGTGAACTGGAGATTCAGCAGAGTTGCAGAATGAATATGAGCCCAGTTTTAACCATCTGCATGGTGCTTGAAAACAGACCCATTCAGGAGCTCATTGTGTCAGCGGTTCAGCTTTGCAATTTTGGGGTAGCGGAGATTTCAGGCTCTGATTGTATGAAGACAAGAAGGAAAAAAGGGGAGGAAACGAGGTAATGGAAGAAAGAGGGCAGGTAGTTTATCAGGATTGTAGCTGGTCTCAGATATATCACAAAATCCCGCCTGAATTCATCATGACAGATGGATGAGCAGAAGTTTAAAAATGATGAGCCAACGGCATCAAAATGGAAATTATTTTGAGAAAGCAGAGAGTATGCGTGGGCACATTCTTATGTAGCTAATATAAAAGTTAGAAAAAAGTTAGAAACTTGTCTCCATGACATGAAAACTGTTGCAAATACCATTGATGGGGACTGAACTTGCATGAGTGACATGGCCCAAGACACATTATATGTCTGACAGATTTTTTTATTTTTTTTTTTTTGTATATTTGGGCATTTTTCACCTTGTTTAATCTTTCTTTCTTTCTCTTTCTTTCTCTCTCTCTGTATTTCTGCTCAGAAACCATGAACTAAACCAAAAAGACACAGCTAGAAATCACAGGTAGATTACACTTAAACTGTGCATGGTGATTACCAGAGCGGCTGCAGGTGATTCAAACAGTAGCTGGGGACAAAGTAATCTCAGACAAGGTATGGATAGCTGAAAACATCATGACTACATAAAAAAAAAAAAAAAAAAAAAAAAAAAATTACCAGTCATCATTATTCAAAATGACTGATAAAAATGTATAAATATTGCAGAACCCATAATATATGATACATATATATATAATATAGATGAATAAATGGATGAGTTTGTATCAGTTTGTACTGATCTTGGTTATTTACATGCAGTATGTATGTATATTCTGATTTGGCTCATATTCTTAGTGACTGTAAAATGAGGATCAATGTGCAAACTACCATGTATATTAGTTTTTTCATGCCTTTTTGTTTGGTTGGTTTTCAGTAAACACGATTTCAGAGCCAATAACTTACCTTGATATGTCAAAACTGAGTTTAAAATGTCTTTCCTAACTCTTAAAACAGGGGCAATGCACAAATAAAGGAGCTCTATTTTAATGAGTCTAGTAAGCAGCAGAGTTCTGGTAAGCCTGATCATGTCTGCACAGCCTTTATTATGCTCTTTTTTTTTTTTTGTTGGTGTTTTATGATCTGTCCCTTCTGTGATATTTTGTTGACAGCCCTCCTTGGGTGCGATGACTGAAAACCTCTCTGATTGGATCAGGATTTAATATCTATCCAGTGGTTGTTTTCCTGGATAGAACACAATAGAGGGGGAGAGGGAGGATATTGAGAGTGTCTAGAAGGGAAGCATCTGTCCCACGTGCTACCCACATATCAGTACCTATTTCCCAGAATGAGAAAAGCACCTTGAATACAAACACACACAGATATTTTTTTTTCCTCAAAATCCCCCAATTAAATGATTGTGTGTATGCGTGATCACAAGACAGAAATGAGTTGACGGGCACCAGGGCTGATGCTATGTGAATTAGAAAACACAATACCGGTGATACATCATAGTCAGTCTGCGTACCAGAGCAGCTGGTGACCTATGAAGTGTCATAATGTTGATAACGTCTCACAAAATACATGCAATGCAGCGTGCTAATTTATCAACACAAGCCACATGTGTACATGTGCATGTTGAAAGTGAAATGTGCAGAATAGTTGTAGCAGCTTTTTTCTTCTTGTGCTTCAAAGAATGCTTCTGCAGTCTTTTATTATTATAGTACTATGATGTCCAAGTTATCTGTCCTGTTAATGATTGGATTTAAAGCATTCAGCCAAATGAAAAACTCCAAACTAATAAGTGATAAGAAATATGATGATTGAAGTTTGAAGCAGGAGAGTCTTGCATACACAAAGCAGTGGCAAACTAGCTGAATTGGCTTCATGATCCTGAATGATAATTTGACTTTTTTTTTGAGCGGATTAATTCCAGGAAACATGAGGAGCAATAATAAAATCCTGTACTTGATAATGTGCTCTCCTATGGTCATATTCTTTTTAATTTGCTTTTAAAGATTCAGCTGCTTTTTATCCTATCTTGAATCCAACATAACCTTTTAGTACAGACAGAGATATCATTCCTAAATTAATATGTAAACTATTTCTTGTCATAGCTGAGTTTGACTTTAATATTCTTATTAATCAAACCTCCTTTCAACACGGAGAGATCAGTTGAAAGGATGGCACAACGTTTACTGATGTGCAAAGAATTTGTGAACAAAGGTTTTGCCAATTAGACACCTGTGGAGCGTGATGGCAGTGTGACATTATGAAGGATGGAAATTCTTGAGTGTCTATTAGCCACCAGGACGAGATGGACATGGGAAACTGATACTGGGTGCAGAAGCTGTGTTAGATGTTTAGGTGAATGTCCTTGGAGTGTCTTATGAGAGTGAACTTAGCAACAAATGTGTAAATAGCAGAGTGGTAGATTATGTCTAGTTATTGTGATTATGTCAGTATATTGTATAGCCATAGTGAGATAGGGGGAGATTTTTTCAAAAGTTGTAGTTAAACTTGTAGTAAAAAAACTGCAAATTGGTCAAAACCCCTGGAAGTATTCTAATATCAAAGCTCCTGGAAATGATAGAAAACAACATGTCCCCCTAAGCTCTAACACCAAACAACTCTTATGGTCATAAATTTAGATTTTGTTTTAAAGAAAGATTGAGAAATACCATTCAGAGCTTTATACCTAAATGTAAAGAGGTTTTAATGTCGAGTTTCAGTTTGAAAGTGAACTTACACAGTGAGACTAAGACAGGAGAGATAATATGATCTTTCTTAATGGGACCAGTCAGAACTTTGGCTTTAACATCTTGGATCAACAGAGATTGTGTAAAAATTCCCTTAACATTGCTTTTTACTATTGCTATTCATTTTTTTCAATCAAAATCAAGTAAGATACTCATTGCAAGTTTTCATTATTATGAGTTTTCCTACAAAAAAACATGTTAATTTCTCACTGCACTCTGAAGCACATTTTAAATATGTCCTCCCCCATATATCAGTTTTATTGCTGATTCCTCCTGACAGTGGTCTTATTTAGGGTATGTTGGTCGTCTCCGGGGTCCATGTGTTCGCATATATTCTAAATGTATGCAGTAGCAGAACCAATTACCATGGCATTTTCCACTAGAAGTTGTATCCTCTCAAATGTTTAGTCTTTACACTGAATACAGCCTGGCAATATGTGCCACTTGAATAATATTTCTGTATTAATTGCATTTGGGAGTTTTTGCTTTGCACAGTATTTGCCTTTAAGGCATTGTGAAAGACGCCCATAACTGCAGCAGTCGGGGTATTTAAATGATAATTGTTAAACCATTTAATTCAAGTACACAATTTATTAGATGTACACTTGAGCTAAACATTGGGTTTAAACCATGGAGTTTAAGAAAAGAGGACAGTTTAAACCTATAAATGTGTTCAGTCAGTTATATTCTACTTTTAATTGCAGTATTTTATTTCAATTAAAAAGGAACAATGATCTATTCCAGTCGTCTGCTCACAATAAATTGGCTCCGGTCTTTTCCATGTTCATTACTACTGCATCCATTTAACCATTACAGTATTGAACCAAACTGTGCATACCAAGTGGAATATCACTGTAATGTGAAATGATTTAAAGCTGTGCCAAGTCCAAATCGCTGCATTGATCCAAAGTTGCAAACTGAGTATATGAATTCAGTATATCAAACAGAAAGATGCAATATTAGGAGCATAATGCAGCATAACTCAGTGCACCTTTCATGAGAGATTCTGATTTTTTTCACCATCTTTATATACTTTTTATGACACCCTCTGTTCTCTTAAACATAGATCATAGATGTGCATATTTTTTAGTATCATGGTGGGCCTTTTTTATATTTGCATATACTCCACCAAATGCTAATATCCATGTACTTCTGAAAATTCAGCAATCAGATGACTGCAGGCTGCTTACACAGGTGGACTTGTTTAAAAAAAAGTCTTGAATATGAGATCAGAATAGATCTATAAGTGTATACAGCAACGTTTATGGCTCTTAAGTCCTAAGTCTTCTTATGATTTCCAGTATCCAGGTCTCTAAAATCATTATGTTGACTTTGCTGCTTCATGCTTTGAAATGCTGTAGATTGATTGAGAATCCATCTCTGCCAGATTTAAAATTGGGTAGGAATGCCATCAAGTAAGGGAAAAAAGAAAGCAGGACTTTGTTTTGTTTATGTTTACTCATACTCGTCCATTTTTTGGCTCCTTGACACAACAGAACTTTGCCAGGAACAAAACTACTTTTCCGGTCTGTGAGAGTACCCTGCCCTCTTTCAGATACACAACTGCAGGAATGTGTTAGAAATACTTAGCCCCATATATATTCCTCCTGTCAACCAAGGAATATTGCAAATACTAAACAGTAATGGCTTTAAAAACTCATCTTCATATCATTTAAATTGTGCAAGTAGAATAATCTCCTACAGTGAATACATCTGTTTTACATGCAACACGACATCCATGCAGATGTTTTCCACCACTTCAGCTAAACTCTTTAGTTTGTTTGGGGTAAAAATAAAAAAGCTAGAACATGATCAGTTTCAGAAGTATTCAAGACACACTGTCTTGTACCATTAGTTATTTTGCAGCTAAAGTAACAAATATCCTTTTTGTTTTATGTTTGTCCAAGATGTTAAATCTCCTGGCCTGTATCTGCAGTGTCATGCTTTGCATTGCTGCCACATGACTGGCTAATTGCATGAATGAATATGATGGGTAAATAAATTAGCTACTGGTGTTCAGTGAGTGTGCTGCACGACTACTAAATCTATAGCCTGTTATTTTGATTCTGGCCAAAACTGACATGAAAATTGTCCAAGTCTCATGAAAAGTAAGAAAGGAAGAAATACATTTTGCAATTGTTGATATAAGAGGGTCACTACAATATTAGATATCATCGCTATGTAGTTTATTTTTGTTGCAGAGGAAATTTCTTAAATTCTCCTGAATTCAGATTTATCAACATAATTTTCAAGTGAATGCAAAGAGCAAAGCAGATCTAAAGTACCTGAACATCTAATGAGATTGTTTGTTGTAATTGTGCTCCATTCAACTCTTTTTTGTTATTTTAATTGGTGTCAGAGTGGGAATACAGCTTTGATGTCAAAGCCACAATGTAGGTGTCACGAGTGGCTGTGGAGTGAGGAGGACATCATCTGAGTAATACAAAGATGATTGCTCATGGTGGGTGAAGAATAACTGAGTCTTTGCTATTTGTAAGCTTGAAACAAATGATTAAACTGAATGAGTTGTTGATCTCTTGAAGTGCTGCATTGATGAAAGGCTTGGAAATTGCTCAAATACTTAGAGATCTTAGGCTTTTTGAAAAGAATATAACAAGTGTTCTTTCGGGCTTCAGATATCAAAAGATAAAGATGTACAAGCATAAGACATTCCAATGTGCAGTAGTTTTTCTGTATTTTACAATCTTCTATAAGATATGGCAGCCATTTGTTTTAGCAGACAGTCCAAATCTTGACATCCATAACAAATCACCCTCGTGTGCATCCTATCAGTCAGAGTTCTGCTGTAATGTATATTCTCGATGACTGTGTCAAGCCTGTTGTTTATCTGCAGGCTCCTTAAATACTCAATCATGTTCAGCTGCAACTAGGGCGAAAGAGACAAAAAAAAACCTAAATGGAAAGTCATTCTTTATGGTTCCCAGAGAGGAAATAAAATCCAACTCAAAAACATTTTAGGATGCTGACATAGATGCTGCTAAATAAAACAAAGTTTTACTGGCAGTAAGCAGCTCATATCCCTCTTTTTAAAAACAGGACACCTGGCCATGTTGTACAGTGAAAGCAAACAATTACATCAGGAATATGTTGCCAGTGAGCCATTGATCTTGCTAGTCAAGTATTTTTCTAGCATCTGGTGTGTGGTCTGAGCCATCAGGCTGTTCCCTGCTTGCTTTGTCATTTTCTTATAACTTGTTCCAAGGGTTATTGAGTACTAGAACAAAGCAGATTCTGTGAGTGGGATTGCTGGACCTTTATCTTAACCAAAGTGGACCTATTATGTGCATTTCAGGCTAATTTATTTTTATTTCTGAGACCAGAAGGGCTGGGATTGATCGAGTTATTGTCACAAATCGCTTTATTTACTTCAGACCGACCCTCTCCATAGGCTGTCAGATCAGCCTGTGGGCAAAACGAGTGGATTGAGACTCTTCCGCATTAAGCCCCGCCTCCCGCCACTGCACTGCAACTCCTTTCACCGTCATTGTAACATTTCTCATAAACACTAGGATTAGGCTAATAAGAACTCAGTAAAAAAACAAAATACAATGTCAGCACATAGCATACAGCCGTACATGTTGGAACCTGAATCAGAGCCTGAAAACAAAGAGGAAAACAGCAACCCACAGCAAGGAATGCAGCAGGATGTCTCTCTTTGGTAAACTCACCAGCCATCGTTGGAAATAACTTTATCCGACGTTTTCCACCCACCTGATGTATTTGTACATGCCCTTGTTAACCAGTAGAAGGTAACCAATCACCGAACATTATCCCCCGGGACGTCACAAGAAGTGGAAAAAACTCTCTAAAATGATGCGTTTTTCGTCGCCATGGAAACCGACTGTCCTATCCTTTTCAGTAATAACTGCTGATTTTAATGTGACCAGCTAATGGTTAAAAGAAATCTCAAACTAACCAAGAAAGTGATTTTAAATACAGCAGAGAGTTAGCCTTAGCGTGTAATATGCCTAAAATCTTCGACTGCTAGGTAAGACGTGGCTCTTGCAACATTTTCATTTTAACTGCTTGCCTATTGGTTACCAGGCTCACATTATCCACATCAGCAACCATCTTCAAGAAAGTCTGTTTTGTTCTTTTTACAACATCAAAACCCTTTTAGCATGCTGGGTGGGCCTTTATTGGTGACAATAAAAACGCACGTCACCTGCTGTTGTCATGTGTCAAAGTAACTCAGCCCTGCATTACTGTGTGTTTACACACCCCAGAACGATGTCAAACAATCAGCTGAGAGCTGACAGCACTTGAACTTCAACTGGTGAGTGTATGATGCTGGCACGATGTCTATGAGCTCACAGTGTTGCCCTATTTTGCCTGTTCTACTTCCTTCCTTGCTAGTTCAGAGGCATATCAACCTAAAGTTTCCAACGTTATCTGTGCTTTCACTTGACATATGACATGTTCATGCTTTTAAAATGAGCACATCATAAAGTCTAAATAACTTCCACAAAAACAAGGGTGTGTGTCAGTTTAGTAACTTTTAAGGTGGAAAGTTTTTCTGTCAAATGTAGGCGTTCAGATGAAGAAATGGTGTGATTTTGCAGCTGTTGATGTACACTGTGACACCCAGCAAAAAAACAAAAATGCTTGTCAAAAATTTCACACTTTCACAGTGTAGAGCAGTTAGAGAAGAGCGACAATGAGAGACAGGGGTGCTCACAATAAGACTAAATTTATCACACACATGAAAAACAAGGATGCGGCCTCTCAACATTTTGATTCATGACTGAAAATAAACATCTTTCAGACTAATGCATATTGTTTATTAGAGGTATAAAGTTCCAAAGTTGTTGTTGATTTTCTGCATGTTTTGGGTGTGAAAAATTAAAAGTACAACTAAATTAGATGAATGAAGACAAGTGACATTAGCAGCAATGTCCTGTGATAATTGTTCTATAGGTGAGCCTGCATGTTGCCCCCCTTTTAAGTTCATCGAAAGAGTAATAAAACCAGAAGCTGGGGTCTTTGTGTCCTCAAAGAGGCTTTCTGTTCCAGGGCAGTGGCTCGTCTCTAACCCTCATGCTCTGAGCAGGATCTCTTTATTTCACTTGGATTCCCTTCTTTTGCCACCTGCTGCCCTACTTGGCTTTTTCATTCTGCAGCCAACATCCCTCCATATCCCCGTAAAGTCTTTGGCACTTTCATGAGATGGCTATTTCAATCCATTCCACCTTGAATAATTGTGCAGGCCGCAGCTCAGTGTGCAGGCACAATCTGAAAATGGTTTCTCATGGTGGTTTGGCTTCCATATTCAAGTTTCAAGTTAAATTGGTTCATTTGGAAAAGCTGTGTATTGCCGATAGGGTTCCAGCCTGGTTATAAATGACATATATTGATTTTTTTTTTCCTACAGTAAACTATTTCTTGCTCAGTTTGTGAATAAGTAGCATATTTAGTATTCAGCTTGAGGATCTCATGCAGTAGCTGAACCTTACATCTCTGTGGTCATTTCACATTTTTCCTACAAGCATGTAAACATGAGAGAGAATGAGGTTGAAAGTTAGCATGAAATTAGTGAACTATATTCCTCATAAGCAGCAACAAAGGTCATGTGCAAGTGAAACCTCTGATGTGAAGGCACCTTCACTTGCAGGTCATGGCAACTCTCATTAAAGCTCTCTTCCTATTTAAATTAGCTGAGTGAATAAGAGTAGCTAGTATAAGCTTTGTACTCATTAAGTAGCCCCATATGCATTTGCCAAGAAGGAACGATCAGCTGTTCATTAGGAGTAGATAAGTTACAGAAGGTTGACCGACTGAGCAGAGGTTATCGCTTTCACACATCCAGACAAGGTGATAAGTGGTTGTGAAGTGTGCATAATGTCAGGCGAAGAGTAAGGGCACATTCACATCAGCCTTTTTGATTCGAATCAGTCTGTTTGCTTGGTAAGTCCGCTTTGTTTGGGGAGCTGCGAATACACCAAACAAATTCTAATTTGGATCAAAGAAGCAGACTCAGTCTGCCTAGAACCACAGGTCTCGGCCCGTTTCAAGCAGACCAAATACAAGAAGCGGACTAAATTAAAAAAAAAAGTCACCTTCTGCATTTGACATAGGATTGCATTATGGGTAAATACATAGTGATCATGTTGAGAGTCCTCTGCCTCATCTGTTGTTCATGTTGCGCTCATGTTACAGTGTATTTCTGCATTTATGCTTATAGTTGCATAAGACAAAAAAAAAAAAAAACCAAAATGGATATAGTTTGGTGCTGAATGGATACACCCCCCTACAACTGAGCTGAGTCCCCCAATCAGACGGAGTCTAGCAGACTATCATGATGTGAATGCACCCAAAAGCAAAAGAAATGAAATCTCCCAGGCAGGGGTCTCCAACTCCGGTGCTCGTGGGCTACCATCCAGCATGTTTGGTGTTACCCTGGTACAACCTATTGAATAAAATGGAAAAGTTCTCCAACAAGTTGTCATCATCTACTGCATCTGTTTGTTATTGAGCCATGGATTTAGGTCAGGTGGGAAACAGCAGGGAAACACTAAAACCTGCAGGATGGTAGCTCATGAGGACCGGAGTTGAAGACCCCTGCTCTAAGGGAAACACTTTGAAGACCTTTATGTCCTTTACAGTTCAACTCTGGTTCAATGATAGACACAAAAAGTTCTTTTCCTCCCATGTACACTGCTCACCCAGACACCCCCCCCCAAATCATTGACAGAATTAGGTGCAGACATGGTCCAGATGTTACAGCAGTGAGCAGGATGCATCTAGATTTTTTCCCCCTCAGGCTGGTGTGTGGTTCTTGTATTTGTTATGATGTGGGACTATTGAGGAAAAAGGGCAATATTTGGTAGATTTCAATAACAATGCCTGTAGTAACTGACCTTTAAAATAAATATATTCCATTTTTCAGTCCAGGGAGGGACAAACAATTCATCCAGTCAGTCACAATAAGGCAAACTTAAATTTAAGTTTACTTTCACTCAGCAAGAAAACATGATCTTGTTGCACTTGAACGATTCTGTGCACAAAGCTCTGAGCATAAACCAATACAATATCCAATGCAACTCTGGGCACCAAAATAATGAGAGAATCCACAAATTCTTTGCAAAATAAATGTACAAAAAACTTGTTTGAATCCCGTTTCAATGCTTCTAACGCAATAAAGGCATAAAAATAATATTAATAATAATAATAATTTTTTTTTTTTTTTTTTTTTTAAAAAGCTGGTTGTCTAGAGGTTTAGAAATAAGCAGGGCAGCTATGCAGGAAGCAATTTCTGTGATTTTCTATTTATAAAAGTGGTAAAATCCTGTTTGTACTTGTTAGATTGAAATAAACTCAAGCCAAATTAGAAAATGGAAAGATGGGGAAAAAAAAACAGAAGAGGAGGTAATACTGTATAAATACTGGTTGGTCCACAGCTCAGACATTGTCATTTAACTGTAAAACTTCAAACATTATACCATGCATGTTTTCCACTTGTGAGGAGGAACAGGTTCTACTGTTCTTGCTAATGATGTTCACAAACGCATCTTGCAACATGACAGATCAATGTTATCTCACTTAAGTTTTATTTTCAACAAAAGTAATCTCAAGTCATTATTATAAATCCAATTTATTACGATCCAGTTATAATCAACATAACAAATTCATTACAATCCAACTGGTCTATAATAAAATAAACTTCACTCATGTAAAGTTGCTTAACAGGTCACATGAATTTAACTTATTGGCGCTGAGCATCCAGGGGCCAGAAGGAAACAGTGGAGAGGAAAACCTTCCAGCAGGATCAGACTTTGGAAGAGCAGCCATGACTGGATGGATGTCAAGAGGTCAGGAAAGAGTCAGTCTTTCACTTTTGTCTTTTTGCCAATAATAAAAGTTATAAGTTTGAGAAACACAAACACAGTTATGTTTCACACCCCACACAAAACAGCTACCAACATATAACCATCCTATAAGATACAAATAACAAGTTCACTTGTAATGTCGAGCGACAATTACATATTTACTAGCAATAAAAACAAATTTAATATCGTCTGTAAAATCTTGTATTTTTTATGTTTTGTTTCTTTGTTGTCCTCCTTCCTCATTGTTGTCTTTTGGCATCAAAATGGCTCCAAATGAAATTGCGTATCATATTAGTTATTCATCCAATAGCCTAAAAAAATAAAAGGGTTGGTCATGACATTCATTACAATTCATTCATATCAGACTAAAACAAAGGGAAATTAGATTGGTTCATTTTACCTTCAAGAGGACAGTAGTTGTAACAAATTGGGAGAGTTTAGTCTTGGCCAGCAGTAAAATAAAGTCATAGAAATAGGAAAGGCAATAAACGTGAATGAATTCACAGGAAAGTTTTTTTCTGTTCAGTAAAAAGCTACCAGTGAAACTATGATCTACTGGCCCCGGGGCCCCATCGAAAGAAAAGTCCCACTGGTTTCGAAATAGTTTATTTTTGTCATTAATCAGTCTCCGAGCAGAATTGTAATATTGTTTTATTTAACCGAGTCGTATAAGATAAAACTCTAAACCCCCACCCTGCACACCAAAGCAGTAATAACTAGCCCTGTAATAAAGAGTCAGCACCAGTGGTCCGGTGGGCTCATGTTCTGAATCATTTAGATCTTTTACCCAGGTGGTTAAAACAGTGAGTCTCTTAGATCTACTTCCACAAAACCTTTTAATAACTCATTAAAAATGTCTCACTCCACTGCATATCAGTTTGTCACTGCCTCTTTTGTCACTCTGGCAAACTTCCCCTGCCGCTTGCTGGCATTTAGTGTTCCTCTCGAAACATTTCTCAGAAGATTGTTTCAGCACGATATGGATCAGCGAGTGTGAAAGCATCCGTAAAATGATTCACACTGGGTAGAACTGACTTTTTCTAGAGTTGGGGGGGGGGGGGGGGGGGGGGGGGGAGGATGAAAGGACATCTGTGAGAATGAGAGAGCGCTCATTGGTTCCTGTTTGTTGTGAAAATGTTTCATTCTATTTGCAAACCTTTTACTACTCATTATCTTGCTGTGCTGATTTATCTCAGCACAGAGTGAAGGGCTGTGGTGGGCAATGTTTGGCCTGATCACACAAAATCTCATCAGATTGTCCAAAAGGGGCATTGGGAGCCTATTTGTGGCTGCTAATGGGGTGGATCCTGGCATTTATATGCAGCCGTCAAAGTGGCTGTTTGGGGTTTCGGGAATACAGTTGCTGTTAATGCCTGAAGTAAATAAACTCATCAGACATCCACATCACTCCACGCCTGAAGTAGCTCATCGACACCATAATAATTCCCTTGCTGCTGTTGCCACCACTATGTGTATGCAAGTATACCTTTTATTTCCTCTTAGCAATAACACATCCCTGTTAGTTATTTGTGGCATTTAAAGAAAGCCATCACGTGGAGTCTTAAGTAAGGAAAAAATAAAGACTGCTGGGGATTCTTAAGCAATGATTAAAATGAATGTGCTTTTTCCAAAACTCCCTGCTGAATTACATCCATATTGCTATTTTTGTTCTTTGTTTGCATTTAAGTGCTTCAAACTCAAAATCTCTGAAGTAATCAGCTTTAAGCAATTTGCTTGAGTGTAAGCAATTCCTGGGCATTTTTGTTCACAATTACCCACAACAGTCAGTGGCATTTATAATATAAATGTCAGGGAAACCACTGCTGCATCTGTTTTAGCTGCAAAACGGTAACTATGCTAAATGTTTGCATAAAATTAATTTTAAAAACTTTTTTTTTTGTTCCCTTATTTCAGGTGGTGAAAATGTCAGAACAGGAACTGAATGTGCCCTTTGCATTAAAATTCACTTTTAGATTTAGAAAGTATGTTATAAAGAGTTAGTGCATTATACCCTGCTCAAGTTTATAAAGAAAGATTAACAAAGAAATCTGTAGTCTTTTGCAACAACAGTAATTCCTGTTAAATAGCTGGTTAAATGCTTTTATATTACAGTTGAGCAGGTAAAGCAGCAGATGAAGATGTTATTATTGATGTTATTATGTGTTTAGTAACTTTTATTGCTCTTTGTGTAATGAGTTACCCTGAGGATCCTTAATACAGCCACATACAGGGAGTTCTGGACAAATTACCAGTTTATTGGTGGAGGAGTATGAACAGAAGATCAGTCCGGGGGAATGGTCTGCAGAAGAAACCAGGCAACAGCTGGGAGGTAAACAGGATGGCAAAATACTCGTCCAGGCAACGACAAGGCTCAGAGATCCAAAGACAGGCAGGGTCGGTAACCAGAAGATCCGAAAAGTTGCGGTGTCCGTCGAGGGCAAGGCAAGGAGGGTAATCCAGGGGCATAAAGCAGAAGGTCGGCAACTGAGGATCAATCCGTAGAACGCTGGAACAAAACTAGACATAGGTCTGATTATTATCTGGCAGAAAAGGAGGGATTGGAGGGAGCTTAAGTAGGCAGTGAGAGAAAAGGAAACCAGGTGAACTGAATGAGGTAGCAGAGGCAATTAGGAAGCCAGCAGGTGGATCGAGTTACCAATGATGAGCGCCAGGAGATCAGGGTGGCAAAAACATGACACTTTGATGGTGATTAAAACTTAAGTTGACTCACAAAGGTCGTATGGCTACTTCTAATTTATAAAAGCAATAAACACGTTTTTTAGCATAAAGAGACAGCTGATTAGAATCAAACGGTGGTGAAAAGAAATAAATACTGCAGCAACTGGGTGTAGGTATAATGGCCAGGAAGTGCACAAAACAAGTCCCACCACCAGTGGTTGTATGCAGTCACACTAGAAAAATACATTTAAAAGTATTAGTTTGATTAAAGCTGGACTTTATAGTGTACTTAAACATGCTAGCCTGACTAAAGTCTTGCAAAATCTAATAGTTTCAAGCCAGATCCGACCAGATAACGGAGCTGAAGTCTATCATCTGGGTTTCCCCAAACTGTATATGCCCAAAAAGACTCAAATGTGCTTCAATGTGATTTACATGCTCCAGAGCTCCATGTTTTGTCATTGTTTTGTAAAAGCACAAAAGCATGTGTTGGCATTTGTATCCCTAGAGCTGCCCTCACTCACATCGTCAACATTCCTCGAGTGCTGTTCTACTACTACATAAATCCTGGGTTTCATAACTGCAGTTTCACCAGAAAAATAAAAAATCAACCTAAGGACAAGATCAGTGCAATGAACTGAGCTACATGTGGGCATATAAAAATCTGTTTCCTCTGCCTGGTTAGATGCAGAAGCAAACAGGGGAAGAGTGATTTTAGTTTTTGCTGCTTCAAAGTATTTATGCACATGGACTCATCATTTAACATGAATTCCACTGTTTTATTTAGTTTGTGAAGAGCAACAAAATATGGTTTACAGCTCAACCAGCTCTCCTTTTCCCCACTGGTTTTCATTTCTGTGGTTCATATGGAAACAGTTTTGCCAAATGAGAGCTTATTATAGTTTGTTAAACCTAACTTTTATGACTTATTTCTAAAAGGCATTATGATTACAGCCATATTCTAGTAGCTTTCTAGAAGCCAAAGAAAAAAAACAATACAGAAGAAGTAAATATAGCATTAGATCAAAGAAGAAAGTCATTTGGATTGATTTCTTTATAAAATGGCAGGTATGCATGGGGAGAGTTGGAGACGGCTAACTTGCTGATAAATTGTTCATTGCATGAAAGAGAACAGAAAATCCAATTGAGAAACATACAGAGCAGGCGTTGAGTGACAATGATGTATTTTGGCCTTTGTCCATGAAAGTAAATTGAACTGTTTAGGCAAGATGATGCTATTGGATGCTTTTTTCCAGCCTACAGAGCATTGAGTGCCACACACACACACACATACACTGAGGTTCCCACAAAACAGTGCTTTATTAGGGGACTATCTGTGCAATAGGCTGAAAATACTTGTAGTTAAATATCTTGATCTTGTTTATCTGGGAAACTTGGTGTGAAACTGACTTTCATCTGAGACAGATCACAGAAAAGACAAACTAAATCTTTTGTTATGGTGGCTCTCATCACACCTATGCAAATTAGAAACGCCATGTAATGTAATGTAATGCATCTTCTTAAAATCATGAGCTTTGGTGTGAGTGATGGTCTATCTCAGGAAACTAAATTTGGTGTGCTGAAGCAATTCCATTTTGCCTTACAGAATATTCAAACCTCCTTTGTTTTAGTGGATACGCTTGTTCCTTGTTCATTCAAGCATGAGATAGAGGATGGTTTCAGGGCTAAACAGAAATGGAGTCCAACATTTATGCAGCCCACAAGTTGCCTTGCAACTCTACCATGCTAAGTCTTATCTATTCTCAGGCTGTTACCAAGGGAGCTCTGAGGTATTCCTCCAAAGATCTAGATAAAGAATGTCGCCTTGCCATGATTGCACTGGTGCATGAGCACACACTTACCCGAACACCACATTCAGAGACAAAATTGAAACAATGTCCACATCAGCCAACCATGACAAGCTTGACAGGTAATCTTAGGAGAGCAAAGAAAAGGGCATTCAATATCTCTCTGGCTTTGTGAGTGCGCAAATATGAAGACGGGAAATGAGTTTGGTCATGGTGGTGTGTGGTAGACCCAAAGGCCTCTCTCACGATGGAGTCCACCAAACCTCGCATCAATCTGCAATCCATAGCCAAGACAAAAAAAACGTGCATATTTTGAACTAATATGTGGATGTACCCCTCTTTCAGTTTAGTTAATATCAATCCCAGATTAATTAGACTCATTTTTAGCTCCACTATTTGCATCTAACTCTTTTTCTTGGATTATAACAAATTCAAAACTACAGCAGGGGCTTGACAAAAAGTAAAAGGAACAACAAAACAAGCTCAAATAAATCTACAAGTTTTCAGGCAATAACAATAAACACTGCAATTTAACAGATATGCTTGCACTCAGGCATTCACAATATAAGCATCAGGTTATTACACAGAACACGTCCCAACTTTAATATCAAAACCTGCCAAGAAATTAGAGCCCTTTTCAAATCAGCAGAAATTTTCTTGTGTAGGCAGAGGACGCCGGTGTTAATTCAGCAGAGGCTCATCTTCCGTGTGATTGGACAGGCGCGATGAGATGTTATTATGAAGAAGAGTCTTCAGTGTGAAGTATATTTCCTCCCACACAAACAAAACCCCTATTTCACATATTGAAAGGTGAAAATAAAAATAGCTCCAAGCACACAGACACACATACACACACAGCCCTGCCACCGCACACATGCACACAAACAGACCTCTTTATAAAAGAACGCAAAACTGAACAATGACTAATTAGTTTGTGGATACGCTTCCGCTGGAAAAGAAAGAAATGCACCCAAGGAGGGAACATGAGTCTGTAACATCAATTCATCCATTCCCAAAGAAACGGGCAGCAGGAATCTGAGCCTGTCGCATTTTTACAAAACAGCTGTCGACAAAAACATCAGAACAACCCAGTGGGTTTTCCAGCATCCCAGCACAGACCACTCACTGAGCTTAGTCCCATATACAGTACCAGCAACCTGGCAGGAAATCAACAAACAGCATTGGCAGGGTTGTACACCTCTTCATCCCTGCATGTACAAACACGGTGTCCGATACACACACACACGTAAGGATAACAGCTGATAAGGGTGCTGTACTTCATCAGAAGGATCAAAACAAAAACATGACAATTTATCAGTTTTGCTGCAGTATTCAATGGGGAAACTGAAAACCAAGTGAGCCTCTGTGCAACAAAATTCACCTTGCTGCAAATATGAACAAGTGCACACAAACATAAGCGTGTGGGCAAACATTCACAGGTTTTTTCAAGTCTTTTGTTTTTATTGTTTTGCAAGAACGTTAATTTTTTTCTCCCTAGTGACAAGAAAAGATCAAGAGAACATTGAAAAGAATACAAAATAGCCAATGGTATCTCCACACAGTTGAGATTCCTGCTAACAAAAGCCAGCCCTTCCATCATGGAGAATTAGCAGTCACCATGACAACCTGCTCTGATAGACCCCGTCATTGGCCAGATTAGCAGGGATCAGTGTTAGCTGCTGGTCTGACTGAATTCACTGGATGCATTCTGTTGTCTTTGGTAAACAGTTATAGTGTCAAACGGAGATAATCCTGTATGTGGGGGAAGGATAAGCCTAAATCAATAATGACCCCACACTATGAGCATGTCATGGCAACTGGCTTCAACCTTATTGAGCTGCTTGGCTGCAAATACTCGTGGTTTGTGTCAATATTAAGGAAATGATCAAGAAGAGGCAAATCTGTAGACTATTATAAGACAAATCGAGACAATACAGAGTAATGCACACATGTCCCTGCATCAAAGCACTGTGGAATTCGTCTTCTACCTTTCATATCTCAAAACTTAAAGCTTTGAATATGTGTTGGATTTTTCCCAGCTAAGACGTGCTCCAGTTTTTCTTCTAGTAAAATCTCTTTTATCCAGCACTATACAGCTCAATAGGGAAATCTGCATTCTCGCATGCCAAGCCAGTTAATCAATAAAGCTGTCAATCAAGAGCACCACTCTTACATTAGAGGAGAAGCAGTCTGTGTTGGCTTCTCCATGTGAGACTCAGCATTACCAGCCTACTCTCTCCCACTCAAAGAAATCTTTAAGTGTGCTCATGGACACAGAAGTGCAGTGTTTCTCGGGATAACAATTGAATATAAAAACAAAAAAAGAAGCACAATTGATTGAGTAGAGAGAAATAACAGCTTAACTGAGGCAGATGCAACAAACAAGTTGGCCGAATTCAACAGGGCTGCACCAGACATCAAGTAAATACAAGATCTTACGGAGAAAAAAAAAAGCAAAAACAGAAACAAATTAAACAACTAGCAAGCCATTACCAACCTGAAAGCTTCCCACAGAAATAAAAGCAAAACAAAACCAACACTGAAACAGCTTTGCAAGCTCAAGCATTCGGGATGAAACTGATAGAAGACAGACTTTTTAAAGCTTTTATGGACAAATGACATGATGGAAACTCAAAATGAATGGACTGATATACACAGGGCATCAGCTCTGTCAGATAATTGGGAAGATACTCTTCTTCAAGCAGCAGCACAGAAAGCAGCCTGCTGCATATTAACAAGATACTGTGATCTTTACACTGGGCTGTGTCTCATGACCCACTGCTGGTCAGCCGGTAAATGCCTCAGAGATGACAGAGAGATGACGTTGCCCTCTTCCTCACCTGTCTTCACCAGAGATTTAGAGTTGGGTCAAAAGACACTCCTCTTTGACTGACATTTTGGAGGCTGTGGTGGCTGAATGAACAGATGAAGGAAGTGAAAGAATAGTAGTAGTAAAGTAACATATCTATTAATATTGCTCTCACTATTATAACTGCAGAGTTGTTTCATCTGAAGACAGTTTCAAACTTAGTTTTTCTTCATGTGACTGAATATCTTTCAAAGTTTTCAGTTGCACGGATAAAAACATAGTATGGAACTATGAATAGCCATAGTATGAACAGCTCCTTTTCAGTCTGAAGTCAGAAGGACAGGATGGTGCCAGGACAGAGAAGAAGGAGATAAAAGCTGGTGCCAAAGAGTAAGAGTAATATGGATGAAGGATTAAGAAAGGAGGTGCAAGTTGAAGGGAAGGAGCAAGAAAAAGTTGGATAGTTTCATTAGGATCTGGATGGATATGGACCCTGGGGCGATTTTAGCCATGTGATGTAATCAGGAAGGCTTTTGCAGCTGGAAAACACATTAGAGTCCAGAAAGCAGCCGTCACCATAGACACACATGCATTCACACACAGAACTGACAGAACAAGCACTTTCTGTTTGTCTCTCCCACAGGCTCTCTGTCAAGCTGTCTCAAGGTGATAAATAATTTTGGTTTCCTTCCTGCTGGGCTGCTGGAGTTTCTTCCACACTGTAATAATTAATAATTAACCTTTAATCAACAATGCTTGTCAGAGCTGCAGTTTACATGTCCATTAGCTTCAAGTCACAGCACTGCCGATATTAGCAGCCTGAATACACTTAATACAATTTCTAATCCAAAAATACGCAAAGTCTGACCTTCTGCCTATTCAGCAGATGATTAACCTTCATGCTCATTTAGCCTTTGATTCGCTTCATTACTTGATGAAATTTTAATTAGAAAATCTGAAACCATATTCCATGAGTCCTCCCTGGAAATCCATATCTAAATTCTCCCTTGAAGGCTATTACTACAGCGTAGTAATAGTAATTCATCCACTTTCTTTTTTTTTTTGCAAGCAGGAATGGTTCCCTCCCCCCATTTTCTATCTATCAAAACACTTTCTGGTTAGTTATATAAATAAAATGGCATTAAAAGGAAAATACTCAACTTTAATAAAAAGAAATTACCATCCAAACTCGAGAAAAATTGCTATTCTTAAATATGTGGAGCCTTAAATACAAATGAGGCTGTGAAGCCAAAATGTTTTAATGAAAGTCTGTCGTTATATCGTTATTTCTTCTTTAATTCAGTCTAAGAATTATTCTGCAACTGGTTCTTTGCATTTGGCAACAGCTGTTACGACTTCATGAGCTGTCATGAGTAAAAGTAGCCAACATTAAGCTGTTTAAAAAAAACAAAAAAAAACAAATTTGTCAAGAAAATAGTGTCACATTAAAGTGAGAACATTAAAGAAAAAACATATATTGTTGGTCTCTGCTACATGAAAAAGACCAGATCATCTGTGGTAGACAAAAGTGGTGGATCATTGCTGGACTCATATTATCAATCTTTTCCAACATCCAACCAACTAAATAACACTACAGGAAGGAAAATTTACAGATCAGAGATTTCCAGGTCAGACATTACCCTGAAACAGGAAAAGCAGGAGAAAAAATCTACAGAGCAGGTTTGGAATAGCTCATGGTGCTAAAGTGCACAGCATAGAATATACACGGGGCTTTACGGTGCTGTCTTCTCTGATTCACTCCACAGAGCTGATCTGATGTGCTTCACACAGCAAACAAAACATAGTGGGGAACCCAGGAGACTCGTTGAGGTAAAGAGACGGAATATTCTGTCATGTTGCTCTAAATAACCCAGTAAAGATGCATTTCACTTCCTCCAGACAAAGTAAAAGGCAAAGAAAACCACAAACAACTGCGATTTGATTTTAGTGCCTTAAAATGAAGGTTGAATGTGGAAAAAAAAACACACACAAGCTTTTCCCTCAAAGTGAGATTAAAAGTATGCACATTAAGTCTATATTGAACTAAAGCTTTGATATATTCTGATAATCAATTTAAATAATAAACATTGAACAAACTATAAAACTTATTTCAAATGACAAAACAAAGTCCTCATTTCAGTCAGTCGTGGAAAATAAACCATCCGTCCATTTTCTAAACCACTTAGTCCAACTCAGGGTCATAGGAAGCTGGAGCCTTTCCCAGGAATCGTTGGGCACGCACCCTGGACAGGTCACCAGTCCATCATAGGGCCAACACACAGAGACAAACAACTATACATGCTCACACTCACTCCAAGGTACAATTCAGAGTAAGTGGTAACACTTTACAATAATGGTACAAATCATGTACTTAAGTAATGTGTAACTCGTGATGAACTAATGCATTAATTTATGAAGACTTTATCATGAATTCCTGTTGCTCAATATGAACTCATGATGATCTCAGTGTTGATTCATGTGATTACTTGACCCTTAATTCATCAATATGTCAACAAATTTGCCAGTTTAGATACAAATATATCATTTAATTCCCTGCTAGTTTTTTTAAAATCAATTTTACTCAAAGTAAGACACATTCAAAGAAGTTCACTTGGGTAACATGGATATGTAAAAGCGCTTGGAGTGATTATTACAGTTTTATTATCACTGTATTAATGCAGTACATTTAATAAAGATAAGACACTGGTATATTAAGGAAATGCTTTATATCAAATACATAGCTGCTTTAGTAACAACAAAACAAAAAAATGAAAAAACAAAAAAAAAAAAAAAACCTTCAATAAACCTTTATTAATAGTCACTCAGTGCTTTTACATCCATGTTTACCCAAATACACTGCTTTGAGTGTGTCTTGCATAAATAAAAATTAAAAGAAAATCAGTAGCAGGGAATTAAATATGTTTCTATTTAAACTGGCAAACATGTCATTATATTGATGGATTAACAGCGAACTCATGTTCATTAATTGATTATCAGTTAAGATCATCATTAGTTCATGATGAGCAACGGGAATTCATGATCAAGTCTTCATTAATAAATGCATTAGTTCACCCTGAGTTACACATTACTTAAAGGGGTCCTATTTTGGTATTTTGGAGTTTTCTAAGCGTTCTACAGTGTTACAGTGTTGAATCCTCATCAGATATTTGAACGGAACTGTTTTTTTTATCACCTAAACGCATGTTTGAGTTTGAGTTTGAGTTCCAGCAAGCTCTCCGTTCTGTTTCCATGGCGACAAAAACGCGTCGTTTTAGAGAGTTTTTTCTACTTGGAAATCCTTGTGACGTCCCCTGGGGATAAGGTTCGGTGATTGGTTACCTTCTACTGGTTAACAAGGGCATGTACAAATACATCAGGCGGGTGGAAAACGTGGGATAAAGTTATTTCCAACGATGGCTGGTGAGTTTACCAAAGAGAGACATCCTGCTGCATTCGTTGCTGTGGGTTGCTGTTTTCCTCTTTGTTTTCAGGCTCTGATTCAGGTTCCAACATGTAGGGCTGTATGCTATGTGTTGACATTGTATTTTGTTTTTTTATTGAGTTCATATGAGCCTAATCCTTCTGTTTATGAGACGTTACAATGACGGCGAAAGCAGTTGCGGTGCGCGCTCCCGATGTAGTGCAGTGGCGGGAGGCGGGGCTTAATGCGGAAGAGTCTCAATCCACTCGTTTTGCCCGCAGGCTGATCTGACAGCCTACGGAGAGGGTCGGTCTGAAGTAAATAAAGCGATTTGTGACAATAACTCCATCAATCCCAGCCCTTCTGGGCTCAGAAATAAAAATAAATTAGCCTGAAATGCACAAAATAGTTCCACTTTAAGTATATGACTTGTACCATGATTGTAAAGTGTTACCAAGTAACCAAATAGCCTAACATGTATGACTTTGGATGGTGGGAGGAAGCCGGAGTACCCAGAGGGAACCCATGTGGATACAGAGAGAACATGCAAACTCCACACACAAAGACAACTGTTTGAACCTTCCCGTGATGTTCTTGCCATGAGGCATAAGTGCTAACCACTACGCCACGGTGCAGCCCGTAAAATAAACCTGGGCTCTGATTAGCATGTTGGAAATATATTGGCTTTGTTGTTTTGCTGTGGGTTTTTTTTTTTTTTTTTTAAATTTTTTTTACCCCCATTTCTTATGATTGTGAATCAATGCTATTAAACCATGTCAGGAACTCGGTTTAAATGGTGCTTTGAACCTCTGCTGCTTCAACCTTCAGAGCTTGACAAGGAATCCTCCGGAGCAGATGTTGTCATCAATTATTAATGGCAAGACTGAACACATATCTCCACAAGCAGAGCACACAAAACCTCAAAGCTAAAGACTCGTACCTAAATAATATTCACTCCCACATGTGCCAGCTACACAAAACAACTAGCACAACAGTTTTTTAGATGTGCACACACTGCCTCACAAACAGGCCCACTGAAGATGCATTCACTCAGAGCCTCATTGCAGATCATTGGACAGTAAATACTCATACTTAGCTGTTTGCTCTACTTTTGCACCTTACCTAGTCCTGTCAGCAGAAACTGTCTGCAGAGAAGACAAGGTTGGCAGCTCTGGTTCAGCTCAGCTGCGGCAAAGATCCTATTGTTCACCTGTTTATTTGGAAAGAAAAACAAGGTGCTGCGCCGTATCATCCCAAGCTTCTTCGTATGAAAGGATAACCTGATTTCCAGAGGCAATCTGTGTTTCACACAGACGCCTGATTACCTGCTAATTCTCATCAAAACAATGAAAAAAGGCTACAAATAAAACACCGCCAGGACCTTCAGCTGCATTGGTTTTCTTTTAGCATTAACATGTGTTGAGAGGGCAAAGAGAAAGTGGGGCAACACTTTTTCTGGCAACCCTGTCATCCATGAATAATGGAATACAGGCATGTAAAGGAAGGAAAGCGGAGAAATTGGGAAACTGGTATTCAAACTGTGAGATTTTTAATTCATTTTGAAGGCTGTCATCCTGCTGCTTTCCCACCACTTCTTTAAGGGGGGAGTAAAAAACCTGTGGTGGAGTGAAATGAAACCGCTGTTGGCCTTACACAGTGTTGGTCTGAATGAAATTTTTTAAATAAAAGTTTATTTGAACCATAAATGTGATTACAGCCCATCAGGTTATGACCCATCAGTACCAGTATTATTACATTCCCTTTTCCCCCCAGATCATTACTGTTTAGTGAGTTACACACTTTAAACTCTTGCATAAGATTATTCAAAGCATTTAGGTGAAAGTCTTGCTCATTTGATACAATCAAATGTGTTTTTATTTTATTTAACCTGCCGAAAACTGGCATAAAAAACAGTTTTGATTCTCGTCCAGAGAGAAGACCAACAAAATGCCAAAAATGAAAATTTTTTTCGCATTTCTACCAACAGCAATGTAAGGAAACAAATGTACTCCAAATGACTTCATTCCCTGTTGTCGAGATTGGAGTCTAAATTTAGATAAATAGTCTTAAACAAAAACAACACAGACCAGAAAATAAAAATCAAATCATAGTTTAGTCCTCATGAATAATGAAAGAAAATACAAACATGTAGAAAGTATTGACGAACAGGCTAATGTATTTAAATATGTCTTTGGAACAATACTTTAATCATTTTAGGACCACAAACCTGTTTCTAACTCACAGCTAGTTCAGATTCAGCAGATCTGACAAGATGAGGGAGGTTTTTCTGCAGCTAAAGAATGACAAACCTTAATAGATAGCTGAGCTAAATAATCACTCACATCCCAAATCCATATATACATATATGACACATTTTGAACTCAAACAACCATATTTAGCATATTTTCATCTTTAATAAAGTGACATAAAGAAGAACTGTTTGCCTCTGATCTGCATCCTCAACAGAAGATGAAAGTTGGCTTTGGACAATTACATGATAGGCATTAGATGTTCGAGTCACCTACAGTACACAACTTAAAGAGAAAAACAAAAAAAAAAAAAAAAAAACAGAAGAAATAAAGGAGAACAAATAGGATTAGCACAATAAGTGGCAAAAATAAGATTTGATGGCTTCTATTTAGCATACAAACAAAACCAACAAAGGCCCGGTGAGAATAACACCTGTACTCACCAGGAGATAATTGAACGCAAGTTTTAGTCTCTTCCACTCACACACTGTCTTATATAAACTGTGTGTGGATATGAATTCAAAGTGAATTAGTATTTAGTTATTCATGACAGAATGAATTAAGATGAGCTGAATTGGACCAGCTGTCAGCTTCATCGTCTGTTTACCTTCATATTCTCACTTTCTTATGTCGCAGGATAATTGTTTCCCTTCTTCACTTTGGCCTCATTTTTCTTCACTTCAGTAAATCTCAGCAGGTTTTTATTATTTGAACATATTTCATTTAGTCTAGTCACAGGGGCTTTTTGAGAATCCGTCTTTCAGATGAAGTTAAAATGTACAAGGACCAACGAGAATAAAGCAGCGACATTCAGCCAATACAGACAAGTAAGATGAACATATCAACCCATCTCACCCCGGCTTGCAGAATTCTCTCGTTTCTCTGCTAGTGTAGCCGTCTGTTCCTTTAACAACCGCCTCTCCTCGCATCAGCCCGCCTGCTGAATTTGACAGCTCTTCAAAGGCCACTGTGAGTTGCGTTTTGATGATTAGCAGCCAATTTGTCAAAAGGAATATGTAATTTCCCCTGATATGGGAGGTTATGAAGACACTACAATGGCTTGTCAGCAATGTCGTTTTGGAGTTTGCATCATTGCCTCCATCAGGTTAACATTCACATCACCAACTGAGGTTTAAAGTCGGTTTTATTGCATTTGCAGAGGTCCCTTCTACTTGATTCTTGTGCTGTTTTCATTTTTATTTCATAAAATATCGTTCACTAATTATTTTCACTGCATTTCTGTCTATAAATGAACATCTATAACAATAAAATCAAATGAACAAAAAACTGCCTTCATCCCTCTGTTTACTTTCTCAGAGAAACACATGCAAACTAGTATAACCTGTCTATTTTTCTGCCCACCAGACTTAAAGGGTGAAATCTGAGAAGATGAGAGAGAGCTGAGCTGCTGTTGCTGTGTGAGATTATCTGATTTTACTTTTCCACACATCTGGGTTTGGTGCGAGTGACTTCCCAACTGTTTATAAAGGGACAAAAAAAATGACATATTTGCAGGGGGGTTTTTTTCAGGAAATTACACATCAAAAAAGTTGATATTAACTATTATCAGATTTCTATTTCCCTCTGATAGTTTACAATTAGACCATTTCCTCTGAATGTCTGCCACAGTTATGTCTTTCTGCCACACCTTAACAGCAGCAGCTAAACACTCCCAGTAGATGCTTTTTCTGCTTTGTTAATGGAAAAATGGAGGATAAGTAACGTTAGTTGTGCTCAGGATCTATTCTAATTACCTTCAAGTCTCACTTTGTACAACGGCAACACTCAGTCAATCCACCGTTATTTCTGTTTTTTTCTATATTGAAAAAATTTGCAACACAATGTACTTTACATGGCCAATAAAGTAAATAAAATTAAACATATTTACTATCCAAATCCTGCAAACTATATACAGTTACACACACATACAGTAGGACTTTTAGTCTCAAGTATGATAGTAACTCAGTTTCTCAATTGAAAAGCTAATTAGCAAGCTGCTTATTACTAAATATAGAATATTACTGCCCTTGCTGACTTAAAAACAATAGAGCTGAAGTGGTAAGGTCTGCTCAGGGACCCCAATACTATGCATTTTAAAAAATGTCTGATCCAAAGCCTGACCAGCCTCTTATCTCTTTTTACACAAATATTTAAGATTCACCAGAGCAGACTCGAGCTTTTAACACTGTCTTGCATTGAAAGGATCTGCTTCTAATGTCCAGGTATCCTTAATGGGCCAATGCTTATCAATTAAGTCGACAATGAGCTCCAAGCCATTAACTACATGGCTCTGATCTGGTATCTGTACCAATCAGTACATAGTCAGTTCATGAATAAACCTGACAGCTTGATTTGACGACTGACAGCAAAGACAAAACACAAACAAGATTTCTTTTCATGTAAACATCCTCAGGCAGATTTGGAGGATGTATTTGCATCTATCCAGCATGAGAGTGTTATCATCACTGGAGCTGCTACCAGCAGAGACATTTGGCTTTGCAAACACGAAAAACATCATGTAAAAGCCAATGCTTCAGTCATTCGTGTTTGATGCATTTTATGAGGTAAAATAAGCTAAAAAGCCGTGAGCAAACTTAGCATGCCAAAGTCCCGTTCAAACATCAGAGCATCATCTGTACAACTATCATTGTGTAAAAGTGGTTCAGATCAGTGCCTGCAGAACGAGGAATGTTTCTGTTTACTTGTGCCGAGTCGCCACAACACTTTTAAAAATGTGGCTCATATCACTGCATCACGTCGTTACTTTTCAGTCATTCAGATTTACACAGTTGTCCTATAACTGGGTGGAATTCATGTCAAGTATTTTTCTCATTAACATAGTGGTGGTGAGATAGCTGGGATGTGAGCAACACAACCACAGCAAATATATGAATAATTCAGACCAGTTTTCATTCAAAATCTGAAAGCGTGGCATCTATCACTACCTGCCAACCACAGTGATGCGATGAGCAGCTGTTGGCAGACTGATACGGAAGTGGAGGAACAACACCTTGGATGATTTGTCTCAGCTTTTGACTTAAAAAATACACTATTGACCATTTCCTTTGCATTACACTAAACTCTGTTCCAATTTTCCACTTGCATTTATGTAGGCATATTACATAGATTATATTATATATGTATGCATGTATATATATAAAAACAGGGTCATCATATACATAATGGCAATATTCCCATCTGATTTTGATTCTGATTTTTCACAGGGATATAAAGACGGATGAAATAACAGCCTTGAAAGGTAAGAATACTTGAAAGAGGCAACAAAATTATATTATTCTCTATGAAGGAAGAAAATGAGGAGAAATGTAAGAAAATGACCTTGGGAAAGATGAAACAATGCTTCTTCAAAAAGGACAGCAGCAAAGGGGCTTGATTGCTACCGATCCTTAACGGGGTACATAAAAGTGAAATAAAAATGTGTTTGATAATCCATTTGTGCAGTCTATTTCTTTTTCCTTTACAACCTCCAGAAGGAAAATGCTGATATGGAATAAAATAAATCCAAACATATGATGAAAAAGCATCCAATGTGAAAAGCCCAGGCTAACTTCCTGCCAAAATGTTCACTTGGCTACTTAATAATTGTGAAACAGATACCTGACATAGAGCGAATGCTAACTCGTAGTGTGAACTCAGCATTTTCTGGAGATCTTAAGTGCACTGGGGACAATAAAACATCAGCAGATAAGAACTACAAATGAGCTGTTGAAGTGAGCAGGTTCATTAAGATACATGTTTAACTGAAGTTTGCAGGAGCTGGAGCATTTCCATAGATAATCACTGTGTCAGCATAAAAACGATTCAGCTGCTGACATTACTTAATAATAATTATATGATTCAGTGTCCATGTACAGGCTGCTTAACTTCCTCTCTGGAGTCCAGCCTGTATCACGTATTCTACAGAGGTCATAAAGTTCTTCACCTCCCCCCTAACATCTGTACTCCATCCCTGCCTTGTGCCAGGGGCAACTACCCGCTAAGACACGCACGCCATCAGCACCAGCTTTGTTGCTGCCAAGCATCTGATCAAAGAGGACAGCTGTCGAAAGGCTCCGCGTGCCAGCCAGCAATGATGGATGAATGAGAAGTGGGCCGACGAAAAGGAGGAAAAAAAAAAAAAAACCATCCAGCATGATCAGCATCACTGCTCCTTCCAGAAATGTGGTTTGGTTGGATGGTGGACAGGCCTGGAGGAACAATCCGTCTGTTTTTGCCCATAGCAGAGAATTAGCAGATCACAGATGGTTGCTCGGATGATTACAGGCAAAGGAAAGTAACCAGATAAGACCAGGGGTTGTCAAACTTTTTTGAACACCAGAGGGTAAAGCAAAATCCTGTCATATCATGTTTGATCCGTCACAGCGCACGGCGCAGTGTAAATGTCTGTTAACTATTTACATCTGCCAAGTTTATTTATTCTCTAGAAGTTTGTTTGGTTACCAAATGTCCTGTTAGTGTGTCTGGCACATTTTTAGTTGTAGCAATGCTGCCCTGCTTAGGGCTAGTTATATGTTCTGTTCAGCTGAAGTCACATAAGCAGCTTAAGTGACCTACAGACTTACATAAAAATGTACTTCCTCATGAAGAATCAAGCATGTAAGACCATAAATAAACCAGCAGAGACATAAAAATGTTTTTTTCTCTCTCTCTAAAAAAGGATCTTGAATGAAAAACTTAAGCAAAGAGAGTTTTCTCGAATCATCTGGACAGCTTAATATAAAGTGATGATGAAAATTTCTCAACTTCAGTATTTACATGGCGATGAGTAGGTGATCCCACAGACACACAACTGGTGGATAAATCTTTTTAAAAACTTATTTTCCCCCCAAATCGGATTACCTGCCTAAATAAATAACTGCTGGAGTCTCTTGTTGGTTTAATAAGGGATTCACAAGCATTATTTCTTTTTGGGGTGACTCATGTGAGAGCGCACCCCCAATCTCGTTGCTGCAGACAAATTCGTTCTGTTCCGAGGTGAGACGTCTGCGTTTTCTGATTACTCTCGTCTGATTGAAGAATTCAGTGCCATGACTGATCTGCTACTTTCACCTTACCCTGTCGGCAGCTGTGACCCCCCCACATTCCTCTGTATAAACAAATTACGTGTTAAATTCCTTGTTTCACCTGTTGCTCACAAAATGAGTAAATATCTGAATAACCTTTTTCAGAAATGGAAACTTATGAGCCAACTTCAAGCCCTCATAGTGCTCAGAGGAAAAAAATATTTAAATAATAGGCGAGCTAAGCTCCATATACAATTTTTTTTTGCCATCTTTTTCATTTAATGTCATAGCTTAAAGTAAAACACCAAAGATATTTCAGGTAGGATGCACAGCTTCTCAGCTTTGACCTCCATGTGACGCCCGTTATGTATCGCTTACATTGTTATCATATAATTATGTCAACATCCACTAAGTTAGTGTTCTGCAGCTCAGGAAAAACTATCTCTGGATGCTGCCCTTAACTGGAACTTTCCTTTCAAACATCGCAGAGAGCGACTTTAGAAGACAAGCTGGATTGAAGGTACTCTAGAAACATTTGACTACTCATGTGTTTCTGTTTTAAGTTTCATGTGAACCTATTAGGCTCCAGCAGTGATCCAAATAAATCCTCATGCAACCTAATTGCCACATTATTAAAACAAGACTACAGCTATTTTGTATTCTTCACTATGTGATCTACCAGGGAATAAATATCATCTCTCCCATGTTTATGGTACTTTACTACTTAGAAACTTATAGCTAATTCTTGTGGAGTATTCCAGTGATGGGGTGGGGACTAATTAAAGCACCAGAGGGAACATAGAGGATGTGAGCACTTCATCTGTGCAGAGTCAGAATAAGTACAGTAGCCACCCGATCCAGTTAGGATGCATTACCACTGGGCTACTGGAGCATTATTAAAATGTGTTATTGGATTACTGGAGCATTGAATAAACAGTCGAACCTTCACAGCACAGAATCATCAACTGCTCTGATAATCGACCCCTCATTCCAACAATGTTTGACAGGATAAGGTTTTTTGCATTTTGTGATACAAAACATAAAAAGTCAAGTCCAAGTAAAAGCAGGGAAGAATTTACATTCAAAGTTTGTTCTTAATAACCCTGCCAGATAAGTGATTAAAACAATCAACTAAATAAAGTTCTGTTTAAAAATTACAGGAGAAGGAACTCTGCTCTCAGACACTCAACTCATTTCCACTGATGAAAATCTCTGATCAATTCAAGTGAACCACAGCACAAACAAGTTTACTTTGAATGAAGAAAGCTGCTAAGATGATGAACATATCTTAAAGATAAAGAATATTTCACTCACCTTTTAGCTGCAATGCAAGTAATCAACACTTAAATATAATCAGAGTCTGAATATTCTCACTTAAATCAGGGACCAGTTGGAATCTGCAGGGTTTTTTTTTTTTTTTTTTTTTTTTACCTCAACACACTTTGCTCAAATAAATGGATCATTGTGCAAAACAGTTTTGAATATTTTCATTTAAATCTGGTGTGTTGGAGCAGGGAAGCATCTAAAGCCTGCAGGAGAGCGGTCCCTGACCTTCAGTAAGGGAGGAACATCAAATCAGCTTTTCATAGGTTTGTTGTTTTTCTCTTTCATTTATTGCAGTGTTATTGATGAGGACACACTGACTATCTTACCTCTTTAAAAGGGTTTGTGTAGTTAGGGGGGTTGTCTCTGTGGTCCTACAATAAATAGGAGATTTCTATTCACTGATTGGAGCACCTGGACGTAGTCACATTTAAATGAAAACACAACACAGCAACCCTTAAGATACATTAATATCCCTGAACAAAATAAGCAGGTCCATAAAAGTGACAGAGGTTACATTAAAAACAAACCTTTGTGAAATAAAAAAAAAAAAAAATAAGTAAAAACTCCAGGATGATGCCACCAGGTGGGAAACTGGCAACTATTGGAGTCCTTCAACATCCCCGTGAATACTTCACAAACTGCTCAGAAATTACAGATCTTTCATCTTTACAGTTAAATCATTAAAACAGTTTCTACAGCCACACAAACAGCTCCAGAGTTACTAAGATCCCAATTCGCACGTAGTTTTTGTGTGGAATTTCGTGTGGAATTTAGAATTCCGTGAAGCACGGTTTGGTTTTACTCAGACTGTATATATATTATATTCATATACAGTCTATGGTTTTACTTTGAGTGATTGCGTAAATGGCAGCAGGTGCAAACATGTTGGAGACTCCCCATTTATGAGGTTTTCGCACGTGTCATGGTTTGCAGTTTGGTGACTTTGGAGAGAAAGCAAAACCCACAGCAAAGAACTCTGACTGCAACATAAAGAAACGCAAAAAGGGAGCAAAGTTTTGAAAAAGTTATTGTTGGTAAAACGATGGGAACAGTAGATGAAGTCGGCATATTTAGTAAAGACTTTATAAAGGCATCTGACGGCAAAAAAAATGTGCAAAACGCGTGACAGTGTAGGAGTTACGCACCGTCACCTTAAAAGAAGAAAGAAAACATGAATGAATGACAAGCTTTTGTTTCTAGCGGCCTAAATTATGTATTTATTTTTACCAAGGATTTCATAAATGGATCCACCAATAAGCCAGCTGTCTAAAGCTTTCCAGATGCAACATGGGGAACACATGCAAGAGGTAGAGATGAGGGAGACGATCCCTGAAATAAGTTTTACCAAATAACCTGACCCATAATCTTTCATTTTGCTCTTAAACATTAGGAGTCGCTCACAGTTCTTCTGGTAAATAACAGCTCTGGCCAGATGACAGCTGATAAGTTGGCAGTAAAAAGGCTGATATTAGGATAGAATAGAAAAGTATAGAGTAGAATAGAGTAGAATAGTATAATGATTTTTTTTTAATCAGCAGTACCATAATCTATACTACATTAGAATATTTACAATGTGACACAACCCCTCCAGTGCCAATTGAGCTGCCAGTAAGTTTCTATGAATATGTAAAAAAAAAAAAAAAACAGCCCAGGGGACATATACTTGTTATAAAAATTTTATTTAGAATAAAACAACGTAGCCATAGTACATGTAGTGTGGTCAATCTATTTTACATACCTCAGGAGAAGCGACACAGTTCTGCCACGGTAAGGTTCATCACGACTGTAGTTGTTAAAATCATCACCAACATCATCATCAGTCTAGTCAGAGGAGGTTATAGTAGTTTTGTTCGGCCTCACAAGTTCAACAGGATAGCACAGAGCACAACAACACCACGCAGTTAGGGACCAGTGCTAAAAGCCCAGTGGAAATCCCAGTAACAAATAGAGTGATACTCATCATAATGGGAGGCTAGCTTCAGCAGGCCACAGACCCATTGTGGTACAGTAATAACTTGTTTGTTTTTTCTTTATCAACTTGGTAACTCCCCATTGCGGTGTACACCAATACAGTGAGCCAAAGCTTAGAATGATAAACCAGACTGTTTATGTTTGTAAATGATCACAAGTGTTTTCAACAGGTTCACGAACCACAAAAACAAAACTGTGTCTATGAGTCTGAGGTAGCAAGGCAATCATGGCTTTCCTCTGATTTCTCAACATATATCTCTTAAAAAACAAAACAAAACAAAACAGCTATTCTACATCATGATGACAAGCCTCTTACAAAAACAGATTCAGGACAACTTTAGATTTAAATCTATATTTCTCAAAACATTTCTCTTTATACACAATCGAACTATAATTCACCAGCTCTCCTCCCCGTCTACCACCTGTGGAATGACAAACCGTTTAGGCACAGAAGGGGTAAAGTTATCATCGACAAACTGCAGTTGAGAGAAAATTTGTAAGCGTTTTGATGCTTTAAAGACAGATGCCTGTCAGTCACTCGACTCTCTTTCTCTGGAATTGTGCGTGCTCCCAAACACTTAAAAGTCTGTGGCTACTTTTAAGGACAAATAAGCAGGAGCTACATGGTACTCAGCAGTGGAATGACAAAAAAAAAAAAAAGTAGCTATTTTCAGTTAAGATTAAACCCAAAAACTGATGATAAATCCCAAACCAGTCCTTGGAAAGAAAATATGAGAGACTATACAAAGCCTGTGGCCATATATTCATCTGCATGTCTAAAGAAAGAAAAGAAAATACTGACAAATGTTTTCATCAGATCAGATACAATCTACAATTGTTAAAATGTACAATTTGCATAGTACAAGACAAGGTGGTAAAACTAGTTCAGTTGTCTGCTCCTGTGCATCTTTGGGATTTCGGGTCTGGGAACTGTTTGGGAATGGTCTTGCACTCATGTGGGCACACACACACAGTCCATCTGGGGCTGGTCCTCACATCATCTGAAAGAAAAATAATAAAAAAGGAAAGTTCACCAGTCTGGGATACACAGAACAGCTGAAGTGGGTTTCTGTGCTGATACCCATTAAAAGTTGGAACAGTGCAGCAAGTGAGCACGCTTCATTTCTCTTCATCGACATCACTGTGTGATAATGAGAAGTTTGGGCAAAATAATCTAGTTTGAAAGCTGGTAAGTGGACTGCAGTGCCTCAAGCTAGTTAGAGTCCATTAGGAACGTAGTGAGGAAGATGAGGAGGAGGAGGAGGAGGAGGAGGAGGGTGTGGATGAAAACATAGTTGTCCAGTTAGAATTTAGCTTCAGACTTGCGCACCAAAGCTTTTATGTTACAGTCGAAAGAAAAAAAAAAGGACAGTACGATGTGAAAGGATGAGAATAGTTCAGATGTGAATATTTCTGCAGATTCTAATGACCAACTTTCAGCAGGTTTTGTTTGTGTGGCACGAAATAAGATTCAATAAATCTGCCAAAGCAATATCTGTGTAGCGACTACCTGCTCTGTATTGATGAGCAGAAGCCGTGGGTTCAGATGTCAAATGGGTGCTCATTTTCTTCACGGAATTCCCTGATTTTGATCATATTCATTGCTGATACCAGAGCCGGATAACAGCGGCCGCTGGCTCGGTATAACTTCTCTTGACTGGCGTTTATTAAAGAGTGGAAGCTCTTGGTTTTCCTGACTCACTGAAAAAACGTTTGCAAGTCGGAATTTATGGCTTGTAATCTCAGTGTCTGCATTGCTTTACACATGACATGTTTACTTGGCTGGTGTAGAAAATAAAAAGGGCAAAGAAAAAACATATCAACTGACTGAACAAAATCTGCAGGTCAAGCTGAAAACCATCCAATTGATCGGTGCATTCAATGAAATTAGCAGTCAATATCCAGTTGATTCAGTGATGCTCACAAGATACTTGCAGACATACAGCTGACAACATATTTAATGAATTTTTTGGATTCCGTGATCCTTTTAAGATGATATTTCACCCCTTTATGACAACATATAAAGCAATTAAATCTGAATGTTTTCACAGAAAACAACCTGTTCAATGTGTTCCTCTCTTCCTTTCCTTGGTACATAAACAACAGCTTCATGAATGCAGAAAGAACTTCTATAATAGATGGCAATCCTGTGTGTGCACCGAAAGCAAAGATGGCACAGGAGTGTTATAATAAACCTGATCTGACTCAGTGTTGAGAAAATCAGAGGAAAAAGATGCATCCGTGCAAAAACTACTACAAATAGTTGAAAAGCAGGTAGTTGTTTTCATTGACATGTAATAGTTTAACTTGTGTAGAGAAAGACAAGTAGATGCATTGAAAGGATGAACACAGCAGTCTAAAGGCAGCATGGCAGGGTAAATAATTACAGCAAGCAGGAGGCAAAAGCTTTCACAAAGCACCCGTCTATAAAAGCACCTTGGCCTCAGATGAGGGAGAATGAGATGAGGTGTTAATGATAATCCCCAGAGATCCATTAGCCACCTTTTCTCACCGGCCACCTGATACAAAGTAAGGGGTACAGCGAGGGCGCTGCTTTGTGGCACTGGCTGTAATTACCTCTAAAATGCACTCTGTTCCAACTTCTCACTTACCCCAATTAATAAAATACACACATTCACATCCACACACACCAAAACAAAACAAAAACTGACAGTGAAGCAGTGAGAACCAGCTGCAGACCCATTTACAGTTTGATCCGCCTGAAGGAGAGGAAGAATCTCGTCTTACCTGTGGTCTTGTGGAGAGGCTTGGAGCTGTGGGTGACAAAACAAAGAGAAGTTTAAAACTTGGACTTCTCAGTTCAGCTGTGGTTTTTTTTATAGGTCTATGCTGAAGCATCTGCCTCTGGGTGCCTCCCACATGCTCGCTCGCTCGCTCGCTCGCACGCACGCACGCACGCACGCACACGCACACGCACACGCACACGCACACACACACACACACACACACACACACACACACACACACACACACACACACACACCCTCCTATCTGCTGCTGCAGAGCGGTGGAGTTACCAAAGTTAAATCACGCTGAAGCAACATCAAGATTAGAATGGATTTTTAACTAAAGCCCTGGTAGGAGTTTCACCTCAAAACGCTGAATATAATTTTAAGTTCGGGTGCTGCGGTTCAATGTTCGACCATTTTTATTTGTGCTTCTCGTTTGATTAACATCCTCAGAGGAGCGTGTTATTTTAAACTCGGCTAAAATGAGTAATGGAGATCTAAAGTTTTTCCCGATTAAAGCAAACAGCAAATTTAAATAAGAAGGACATTAAAACTGCTGAGCGCTGCATTTTAAAGACCTGTGTCTGAGGTCACGCATCACAGGAGCACAGAGGAACCTGGATTTCATGCATAAAGCTTCAGAAAGCTCACACTGTGCACCACTTCCAGTCAAATGTAGTTTTGAGCTCCAACAGTGTGAATATGTGACATAGTGGGGGAAAAAAGCAACACTTCCTCCACTGCCTAATGTTCAGTTTATTTCTATATATATCTATTCACCTGGTAGACATAATGTACATAAGGCTTAAGATCTTACTAAGTTACTGTGAAGATGTAAAAAGTAAACAGCAGCAAATTTTAAGGCTTTCAACAATCAGTTCCTGAGTAGAAATGAAGCTGCAACAGCTAAACAATAATACACACACAGGTATGACTAATCTAAATACATTCAGGCTGCTTGTTTTAGACTGTTGGTTGTTTATGAGGAAGGATTAAATCACAAGTTTGAACACAATACGATAACAAGGTGATTCAATAAGCAACGATCTGATGTTTGCCACAGTACATGTTAATCTAATATGATTCAGCAGGCAGCCATTAATACAAGATATCACATGCTGATTTAAACACAACCACGTCTTTTCATGTCAAATCACTAAAAAGCACAAGAATGTTGTTTGGTATTTTTAATCCTGAGTTCAATCAGACATCGATTCTTTAACCAAAAACCGACTATGATGCGTTATTTATATGCAGATTTATATAGAGCTACTGGCTCTCTGATCAGTCCATCCTGGTAAGGATGTACATGTTCCACGCAGGATATTTTTCCCCCAAATCATTAAAAATACCAATATTTAGTCTGCAAAACATAAAGACGATGAATGAATAGCTAAAGTAACTGATATGCTGTATTCTGCTGACCTTTGACCTCTTGCTGAGGCTGAGAGAGGACGGATTGGGAAACTTACGACTGCTTGCAGGGAAGGAGTTGTTAATCTGTTCCATTACATCTGCCAGGTCCGAGCTGGTGTTGTGGGGGTCCAGTAGCTCATCTGAACCCACACACACACACACACACACACACACACACACACACACACACACACACACACACACACACACAGACACACACACACACAGAGTGAGATTAATTTTCAGTTACTGGACGCATTTTAACATGACTCCACTGAGCAACAAGTTTCTCCACTTTCTGTCTTGTAAGAAACCATTTTAGTTTTAGTGTAAAATCTGTAAAAAAAAAAAAAAAAAAAAAAAAAAAAAGCACCTTCAAGGTGAGACACAGAGTGGGAATGTGTGTGTCTGGGGTTGCAACTCTTCTTGTAAAGTGCATCACCTGAGTTTTCAGAAAGTGGTCCTTGATTTTGCACAGCGGGTGAGGATGCTCCGTTTACCCTCGAGTCCACCTCCGGCTGAGGGAAGCACAGAAAACCAGATAGGAAGGGGAATAAAAAAAAAAAAAGGGGGGGGGGGGGGGGGGGGGGGGGGGAATTAAATCACTATAACCATTATTCTGCGTCATGGCAACAGCAAAATTAAAAGTGCTTCACAGCGGCAGCAGAAACCGTCAGAAAGAAAGAAATTCTTCAAACCACAATCCTGCCAATGTGTAAAATTGACAACAGTTCGGCTCACAAAGAGCTTCCAGGACATTTTCTGTGTGTGAGTGACAGAAGTTTCTAGAATATGATGAAAGATTAACATGGAAGATATGACGCTCAGCCAAAATATATTGCAAGACTTTTGTGCCCTCGCTGAAAGCAACTATATGAAAATTTAATAGCTCTCCTTTAATACTCCCAACTTTTTTTTTTATTTAGCTTGAAGCATTTGAAGATCTGCAGATAGCAAATAAACAAGTCCTGCAATAACCGTAAAGACTGTGTGTTTTTAAAACAGTGTATTTTCTGAGAATAAAGAGATTTCTTTTGCAGCTTTTCCACTGCCGTCCTCACACTGACGTTGATGTAAACACTAATGTTCACTTCTGCCTCGGCCTGCAGTGAGACTCAAAGTGCTGTGAACATCCCTGCAAACTTTGCTGCAGGGCAATGGAAGAGTTGAGCTGCAGACGGAGATTCTCAGGCAGACTAATAATCTAGTTTGTCATTGCTAAGATTAATAAGCATCGTCAATAAATACTTCAGATTGTAGTTGGGTCTGAAAAGACTGATGAAACAAGCTACTTTTTAAATCTCCAGCAGCAGAAGCTTCCTGTCCAGGAACATTTCCAGCAGAATCTCTCATTCCTTTCAGCTTTTCAGCTCCAAAAAAACCAAAGAAATCTTGCTCTCTCGCCTCCACTAATACCTACAGTTGTGGTTTTCTGCTCTTTCATCTCATGTTGCCATTAGTGCGAGTAAAGGTTAACGTGTTGGAAATGTCCCCAGATGACAACGGCGATCTCCAGGTTCATCTTAGAAGAGCTGAGGTCAGGGCTTTGGTCAGCCTTCAGGAGTGTGAATTTAATGCGTGTCATCAAGCAGGCTGAGTTTATTATTCTGGTGCTTGGCAGTAGCTTTGCTGCAGCTCATGGAAAGACATGCTGACACATCTGCAGGTCCTCAGGGACCCAAATGTCAGACAACACAAGCTTTTATCGAGCGGGGATGGGTTTTTTTTTTTTTTTTTGGTTTTTTTTCATGTGCACAGGTAGTTGTGCAAACATGTTTGCATTTTATTTGTTTTTAGATTCAGCACCACTAACTTTATACTTCAGGAAGTAAAAACCTCAATGAGTCTCCAGCTAAAGTCAAATCAGGAAAAGATGTATTTTCTTAAAGTGCGTAAAGCCTTAAGAGGATAAGGAATTCGGCTAAACGGGGTGTGTTTAAGATAAGCCGAGTTCAGTTTTGAAACATCTTTGCATCACTTGAATCATGTCTATAATAAGTGCTACCACCTCCAGTTCATGAACTGTTATTTTACCTGTAACCTTTCAAATATTTATGTAACAATGCAGCATTTTTGCTGCTTCCTGCTATTCTGTCCTGAGTTATTACCATGCTTCCAGCTCCACAGCCCCCAGACAGCCAGTGCCTGCCCAAGTTCTTCTCTGTCTGATTTGTTGGCTCCATGTTTGGATAGAGGCTTGTGCATTCTCATTATGCTCAAACAATCCAACTTCAGTGAGCAATTAGGAAGTTATTGATAGAGAGACTGGAGGACGGACGTGGGATGGAATAGTAATGCCGTCGTCCTGCTTGAATCTGAGAGTCGATCAGTTTTTATTTAAAGTTTAAAAACCGAATTAGATATTTTACGTGGATGCTGGAGTTAATAATTACAAGTATATATCCATGCTGATGTTTTGAACTTATTGGAAGTAATCTGTGTCGGTGTTTTACTTATATAATTAGTTGTTTTTTCCTGTCTTAAATTAATGAGTTGCTCTGAGACATCCCTGCCAGCTGGTGTGTGAGTCTGAACTGTGATGACTACCCTGTTGCTTCTCAACAACACGCCTAATGAACTAAATGGGGAGAATAAAATTCATATCAGACTTGCATGTGTGCTGTGTTCAAAGGAGACTAAGGATGTAAAAATTCTAATTACTCTGAAGAAAAGTATTAATTTCACTGGAGTACGAGAAAAATTCTGACTAAATATGGATTGAAAACTGGCTTGCTGCAAATGATCTAATAATGGTCTAATGGTATTATGGTACCCCAGATTGTACTACACCCCCTCTTCTATGTACTGTACTTTAATATTAAAAAGTCAGAACACAGCAAACATGCAGTTTCAGTTTGTATTTGCAAAATCTTGCCAAAACTTGTTGTTTTCTGTCTGCAAAAGACTAAACTTCCAACTTTTTATTCAAGCTGGGGACTAAGTATCTTACAGATGGGAACAACTCAGGTACTTTATGCTGCTGCGATATCAGAAGAAAAGGAAACTCACACAGTGTTATTCTGCTCTTGGTAAAATCCAATATTTATAAAGAAAATTAAGTTTAAGCTTCGCCACATAACACCATGACTGTTGAAGTACATTGCAAAAGATGCTCTGGTGGAATTAAACCACACTGGTTATGAGAGTTTAGATCAGGGGTCGGCAACCCAAAATGTTGAAAGAGCCATATTGGACCAAAAAAAAAACCAAAAAACAAATATGTCTGGAGCCGCAAAATATTAAAAGCCTAATATAAACCTTATCATGAAGGCAACACGTGCTTTATGTATCTATATTAGCTATATTAGCCTACTATCAAAATGACTAAGTTAGCTACAAATACATAATGAGCCTTAATGATAAAATGTTTATTTTCCCCACTGCGCATCCTGCAGAGAATGACGCACTATGTGATTACTCTGTTGTACGATGCCGTCTCTTGTTTAACTTCATTACTATATTAATGAATTATGTTTCGTTGCTTTGATGAAATAAAAAAATGCAATATAGAAATTTGATTTTTTTATGTCATTTTTATTTTGAGGATTTGAAAAAAAAACAACAAAATGGAATGTGCATAACATGCCCCTTATCAACAAACAGAGCGCAATAAAACGCAGCCTGCATTTATAAAAAATAAACCAATAAATCAAATTAATACAGTTTGATCACTGTGCAAATGCCAAGCAAGTCGGTGCAAGGGTAAAACGCAGCAGCATCTTCTCTTTAGACACGCAACCAACGCAGCTATCCTCCGACCTGAGCACCATTTCGTGTCATTCCAGATATATACTGACAAAAATCAGAAATCATTTTATAAAAACATCCACTCTGTTCCTCAATATGTGTCTTTGAAGGATTATGTTCTTACCCGTTTAATGTGACTTCTGTTGTCGGACATCACTGGTCAGCTTCTCAACATCGGACATGTAAAATGTAAGTTGTGCTGAATTAATGTCCTTGATTTGCTGATCGGTGATGTTGCCGCCATTTTAATGGTCCTTTCCTTCACTGTCTTAGCGGAGAGGGGCATGTCTTTGATTTTCTGTATTATCTCGGTTTAGTTTTTGAAGTCTGGAAATACGTGTCCTGATATGTTGATGACTGACTCCTTCATGTAGTCACCATCTGTGAACGGTTTTCTACGCTTTATTATCTCCCGGGTTGCATCTAAACTTGCAGCAGTAGTGGAGTTTGGAGATGCAATCCACTTAAATCTATTTTTGCGCTTCTCTAATTTCTCCAGATGTAGCATGCTTTCCCTGGAAATGTCTTTCCACATTACTCTTTTTGTTATTTGACAACTTCTCGCTACAGAGCAAATATTCAGGCAATCCTTCCACATTGGCAATGAATGCAAATGATTCGGTCCAAGAAAACGTTGAATCCTCTGTTCTCCTCGGTTATTTTTCTCTTTTTCCCTTTGGGATCCACGGCGCATCACGCAGCCCCGGTTTGTTTACAACAGCCACCTGCCTGGCATCCCGCCCTGCTGATAGGCTATGTGTGTCGCAGGCTTTGACGCAAATCTTCCTTGACAGAAATGTTGAAATTTAATATTTATTCTACACATTTTTACAGCATTGGAAAACGTTAAGAATGTTGTTGTCATGTTTGTCCTCCTACAGAACCAGATCAAAACAAAAATATATATCTTTTTCCATTTTTTTTTAAAAAACATTTTTGAAAAAGCTCCAGGGAGCCACTAGGGCAGCGCAAAAGAGCCGCATGCGGCTCTAGAGCCGCGGGTTGCCGACCCCTGGTTTAGATGATTACTTGTTCTCTAAAAGAGGTTGAAGTTGAACAATTTAAAACCTTAAATCAACACATAATTTACCGCTCCACCACAATCCTGCTTCTATAACTAGCATTGTAATTAAAGTACATAGGAAGAGAATAAAATGAAGAAATTGAATGATTTAAAGTTTGTGTTTAAGGTAAAACTATTTGATTAGATTTTGTTCTCCTCAAACTGGCTTTGTTTGGGTTGCACTCCTCACTTCTGAACTGTTTATGTGTGTGTTTTGACTGCTACTCTTTGTGAAAATAACTTCTCCTCTCTATGAAAACCTTAAGAATTTGGGAACAAAGCTGACCCACAGTGTAGCGTAAGAGTTGCGTCACCTGGTGCAGTAGCTGTCGAAGGCGGTGAAGCTGAGACTCCAACTGTTTGTTGTGTTCCTCCAGGATGTGCATGCGAGCCTCCAGTCGGCCTTTGTGTTGTCGAAGCAGCTTGGCTTCAGCTAGTAGGTCAGCCTCGTCGGGGTGAGCAGAAGGGCCCTCCGACTCCCAGGGGCTTCCTGGAGTTGTCCCTCGTTGGCCATGCTGCTCCTTCAGCTGCTCGTACTCCCTCTGCAGCGTCCTGGGGGAGGAGGGTTAGAGGCAAAACTAGAATAAACAAACACCCACAGATTCTTCCATATTCAAGGCAAGTTATCATTTCACCCAGCTTCACACCCAGAAGGTTGTTTACAGCTTTCTCTATCCGTCATTCAGAACATTAAATAAATTATTACATGTGTACAACATAATTGCTATTATCCATGAAAGACTCAAACATTTTTCAGCAGCTTCATTCTGAGCATCACAGTGGGGTGCCACCAGAAAATCCCTGACTCCTATCCATCCCCGCTGTCTGCTCTTACAGTAAATTTGTTAGAAAAGTGTATTGAAGTGGATAAACAAACAAAGGAACTTCCCCTTCCCCACCACCACCAAATCTCCTGCCTCAGTCTCTCCATCTTGGTGCAGAACCACAAGCTGCAGAGCTTTTCTTAAGAGTCTGGCAGTCAAGCGCTCACTCTTCTTCCAGTCTGGATGTTCTATATGTTGGCGTACTCCTTGTTAAATCATTTCAGCTGAGTTACTGAGGGTGCAAAAAGCATCTCCACAACAGTGGATTTTGCAGTCATTCTTTTCTCTAAGCCATCTGTATTTACAGCTAATAAGCTGTGAATAAAAAGCCTTATTTTGAAAAATAAATGTCAGGAAAATATTCTTTTCTGGATATTTAAATTCTACCAACTTCTTATTTGCCTGCAATAACAGCTATTTAAAGAAAAAACTACTCAAGCACAAGCATTATATTCCTGTGTTTGACATTTCTAATGCTGACCTCTGTTCCTCCTCCAAACGAGCAATGATCCGCTCCAGCTCGCCCCGCTCCTCCCTCTCCACAGCTTGTAGGATCTGGGCAGGACTCTGCGGCTGGCTGCTCGGAGAGCCCTCTCCTCCCAGAGTCTGGCAGTACTGAACGATCAGGGCATGCTCATCATCCCTGAGGAAAATGTAGAGGAGATGAATATGTGATGAGAAAACACCCGAAGCATCATGTCTCAGTTGCCCTCTGCTCAGTGAGAGCGCTCTGACCTAATGAACAGTGCACAATGGAAAAAATGTGGTCGGGCTTTTAACATAATTATCACACCGACTTGAATCAAATGATCATGCTTGAAATTGTTTTCAGCAAATGCTGGGAAATGAGGGATTTCAGTGTTGGAAATGTGAAAGGAGGGTGAGACAAATATAATTTTTTCCTTTCAGATGGCACGGGGCACATCCTGTCCTCCACAGCATCCACCATACAAACACCTTTAAATCTCTTCATGACTGTTTTACAAAAAGTCTATACTTTTATTCAGCTACTTTCATGCACTTGCGTCCACCCATCCATTCATGTACAGTATCTAGCCATCTGTCCATCATCCATCCATATGTTTATCTATTTACCATCTATGTTCCCAGAGTCCTAATGTTAGCAGTAATACCAACAGTGACCTTAATATTTCTATGAATGATCTGTAGCCAATGTGATTAATAAAGACTAATGAGAAATATGTCCTTTCTTAGGTTCATTTAGGTCATACACAGTCTGCATATCCTTTAGACATTGTACTGCAAACACACTTTTGTGATGTAACCCTGTAATCCAGAGACACGGAGCAGTCATGGAGCAGGTGAAGCAGTTAATCCAAATATCTCATCTAAATGAGACAAACTGCTGTGATGTTTAATGGTCCCCTGCTTGAGCGCTACAATCCCTGGTTGGACACAGATGTGTCAGCCTGGACTGTCTGATTACTGAAATATCAGAGCCTGGCAGACAGATGAAAAGATAAGGAGGGAAAAAGAGAAACGACTGCTGTCATGTCGCTTTATGAGTGTTTTTTTGGTCCGTCTCTTTATGTAACATCTTACTGATAGAAAAAGAGGTGGCAAAGCTCACCAAAGTTTGGCTGCAACTTTTATTCTACAGCTAAAGAAGAGCAGAATGGAGGAAAAACATTGCAAACACTTTTTAAATGGTTTAATCATTAAAAAAAAGACTAAAAAGGCTGAGAGAATATTACAACTTCCTAAAACCTACTAGAACTACTTTAGATGCTCAGTAAAGTGTAATAATCATTCGAACATGTTGATCATAAATACTTTTTGTTTTTTTTGTTTTTTTAAATAAATAGCCACCAGTTTTAGTTATAACACAATTCACACACAAAGCATTTATTAGTTATAAAACAAAACATTCAAATAGGCAATAAGCAAAATGATTCACATTTTTGTCTCCAACAGATTTGATTTAATAAAGTTTGTATTTTGGCACAGGGGAGGCTTGTTTTACTTGCTCTTTCAAGTGTCTTTTTATCTTTGCATTGTCACCATTTCCCCATTTCCAAGAAATAATTATGATATGATTGAGGTGGTAAAACCAGGGAAGAATAATAGTTAAAATGCCAGTGTTCAAGAATACATTTTTAGTTATAGTAAGATCTATAAATGTAAAATTCTCATGCCAGACTCTACAACACCCAGGATGGTAATCTAGGTAAATAAACATATCGCTATGATTTTATTGGCAATAAATTATAAGCTAGTAAAATATACTCATATGAAGATGTTGCCAATCTAAAATGTCTCAAGTTCTACATACAGCACCCTCTAATTCTGATCAATCAGTGTTCAGCCCATATTCCGAATTCTATTATCACTGCATGCATAATGAAAGAGGGAACAAATAGGAAGCTTATTCTTTCTTAGAGAAGACTGCTGTTACACTGTCATGACCCTGGACTGAGCGATTAGAAAGTACCCAATGAGAGGCACAAAGGAGGTGGTTTTCACCTCATTTCACATCAAAATGAACAAAGAGCTAAACCAGGAATACTTCCTGTGTGTGTGTGCATCCACATCTGCTTTTATGTTAAATTATTAGCAGGACAGATTACAGACATGACATGAACCGTCTCTGTGGTAAAAGTTATATTTTTATGGATTTATCGCCTGTCATTTGTGGCTTCCTTTCAACTTTTTAACAATTTGCTTTAAATTGCAATATTTTGTCTTTTTTTAAGGTTTGTAAATTTTGTTGTGTTTTTTTTTTTATATGAATTTATGATTTTGGAGTTGTCAACAACCAGCAAAGTCAGTTGACTGGCTCAGCTGGTGTTGTTCCAACATGTACAAATACTAACACACACATACACACACATATATACATATATATATATATATATATATATATATGTGGAATGCGAGCATGCTGTCACAGGACAGCCAGGGATGAAGAAAGCTTTGTCTTCCACAGAGAAACTTGAAAATTGGTGGTAGCTTTGTCTTCTGGGGCCGGGGATGAGGATCCTGCACAAACTGAGTGACCAATTAAGCAGGTTCCTGGCAACTTGATGTTTCGCAGGAGGAGCCCAGAGGACAGCAGGGGCATCATTACATGGGAAAATGGAGACTATTGGGGGCAGATCTGCCTTTCACTGAGCTGCTATGAGAAACTTGGGAAAAAAAGAGATACTACAAAAGGCTGGAGATTTGCTGAGACGACGGAAGGAATGAGCATGCAGGAGGAGAGCATGGGACTGGTGCTGAAGAGGAATTAACAGTGAATAATTGTGAGGTTATTAGTTTTCGATGGCCGCTATGCATTGTGAATTTGAGCATTGTGCTGGGTGAGGGTGAGTGGAGGACATGCCTGAGGGGACTTTTCAAGTTTTTACTTAACAACAATAGTCTTCAGGCTTGATGCCTCGCCAACATATCACAAAGCAAGCAGCTCCTCTCAAGCAGAATACCGCAACTGTGTCAGCTCAAGAGAGGAACGAGGAGAGATAAAGACAGAAACAGGAAAAGGGAACCAAAGGAATCAAGGATGCCAGAGGAAAAGAAAGGAAACTGGAGGCACCAATTTTTTCTTCCTTTTCATTAAAACCTTGTTCTCTCTGTGTAAAGTCCTCATTTACTGGGGTTGTACAGTCTACAGACTGCTTAAACTGAAGGCTGACAGGACTCAAAGATGGAACATGATTAGTAAAAAAAAGAAAAAAAGGGGGGTGGGGCAATGAGCTGGGATGAAACTGGATTTAATTGTGAAGGGTGTTGGAAATTAAAGGAAGAAGGGCAAGAACAAAGGCTGAGAGAAAGTACAGCAGTGGTGTTAGACTGGGAAGTAAACAATAAGCTGGACAAATAAAAAAAAAATAAAAAAGGGAAGATGTCCTTTTCACACTTCAATGACATTTGTGAGGATCAATGACAGCATTATGCTTTGGCTGGAGGTCAGAGAAAATACGTGCTTTTTAATTAAGGATTATCTTGTAGACAGAATCAACACAAAACAAAAACTGACCCAGAGGTGTCGACATGCACACAGTTACTGGTTTCACTGTACAGCTGACGTCAGAACAAACCAGTATTGAATGATCTGAAAATACTAATCAAAAATCCAAAAACAACAATATACTACCTTCAAAGTTCAATGCTTTTATTCCAAAGTCAGTAGAATATCAACCCATAAACCTTTTGTGAAACAATCAATGCATTATTCTTTCAATTATACGACATAAAATTGAATGAATTAGTCATTTATAAATGAATCCAAAATGGGTCAAAAGCTATTTATATCCAGAAGCTGTTAGGAAGTGAGAACCAGCGTTATATAAGCTTTTGCTGCTACAATCTCTTTAGTTGATCTTTTATTTACTCTTCATTGTTTTGTCTTATACGTTTTGTATCTGTCTCCATTGGAGGGACAAATTAAATAAATTTTCAATTTTTGCATTTTGGAATGCCACAAACATCAATTCACCGCTAATGTGATGGATGTCTGCCTGCAGCCGTTCTCTCTGAAGGACTGTTATGAAACGCACAGCAGGGTTCACCTCCAAAGACCTTGTATGTGCAGTGGGGCTTGAATGATTTCTCACTGCAGCTCTTTTTGTGTCTTCTCTTACTGGTGAACTTGGAAACATTAAAGGTAGCCGGGGAGATTCTGGAAAAACCGTTTGAGTAAGCTACATTTTAAAATTAATTTAAAAGTCCAAACACCGTTCTTCAGATTCCACCTGAAGGAAGGTTTAATCCAGATTTTATTGACATAATTAGCTGGCTTCAATCTGATTGTGAAGGCGATTTAAAGCAATATACTATAAAAATGCTTCTGGAAAAAGCCTCCTGCTCGACCTTTAAAATGAACTTATGTGGGGAAATAAAAGGGTTATAATGGTTATAATCCACTCTGGGTTTCTTCAGAAGTTCACACAGGTGCTGGGAGAGCAACAATGGCCTACAATAGACCCTTTTCGAAGTCAACTTTGTGACTTGTCAATGCGTGAAAGTAAATGTGTAAGAGTGCATTAGTTCCTTCCCGTGTCTCCGTAAGAGGTGACCAGCAGTCACAGCAGCTTTTTGCCTTTTTATTGTGAGGTCACATTGCTCCCTTCCTGGTCCAGTGCTCTGAACCCCAATATTCCCCATCCAGAGTCTAGCTACTGATTTAATTCACCACAAAAACTGCATCTGGGGCTTCAATGCATTAAAAATGTGCTTTAAGTAAATAAGTGATGTGGTGAACAACAGCATCCTTTGTCTTTGAAGTCCGGGTGTTAGTCTGATGCTCCATGCTGCTTAAAAACAGCCACTTTTCACTAAGACATGAAATAGAAAAGCACATTAGCAGTTCCATTTAATGACTTTCATTCAAATGTTCTTGTTCTTAGATGATTGAGCTCCGATCTTCACATTTACATCAATGTTATAGAAAACAAATATCAAAGAAAAGACGCTGGTGGAAAAGTAAGCCAACACATCTGATTATATTCCAAATGTTTTTTTTGTTTTTTTTGTCTGCTGTTAAACCCATTAGCCTTCCTCAAACCATCATCTTCCTCACCTCATTAGTGCTATGCAGACTTCCATGTGGAGCATCAGTGTGTTTTTTTTTGTTACCCCTTCTTTAGAGGTGGCAGATAATGGCTTCCTTTCTCAAAAAAGCCACAGTACAGAGAAAAAAGGAAAATATAAAGAGGCATGGTGATAATGTGTTTGCGCCGCATCCACATCCGTTTCCATCCCCCGCAGAACACCAGAAATGTTTGTCTTTCTATTCTTCTGGCTGACAAGTTATCAACTAAAAATCAACAGGGGTGGACAGCTTCCAGAAATCTTCAGCTGAACACTTTGCGAGTTAAAAAAGCTTTTCTAAATGCTGTGATGGATTATGATGCACCAGCAGCACAATAAAGCAGAGTTTCATTTCATCCTGGCTGAAAAGTCTGGAAGGTTTTTACCTTCTTCCCAAGTGACTTTCCACTGTGCTGATGGGAATACTTCGTTAAAAGAATTTCCTTTTTAGAAATCTCAAATCTATACCAATTTCTTTTCACACAACAGGCTGGGAGCGTTTCTACTCTCCAGGTGCACACAGCTCGCTGCTTCTAAAGCACTTGTGAGTAGTAGGTTTCTTGGCTTTCTGCTACCTGAAATAGTCATCAACATCAGAAGAAAATTATTATCAGTTTTATGTGCTTTCATGTGCCCAGATTCCCTTTACACATGGAAGCATACGTCCAAATCTATCGTTTCCTAAGGCTGATGACTTGGGGAAATACTGATCTGAAAGGTTTTTCTTCTTTTTAACAAAATCCAGTTTAATTCAATTCAGCTATATTTGTATAGCGCCACTTCACAGCAGTGTCGTCTCAGGGTACTTTACAGCCACATCAGTTTGAGAAAAATTCATAATAAATAGCCGAGTAAAAAAACCCAAAAAAAACCCCCAACAACCTGCATTGAATCTTGACTTTGCAATGGTCAACAAAACAACAGTGACAAATGTCTGCTCATCCATAAGGATGTGCATGACTGTTCAAATGTACATGACTTGTGTGCCTGGACACTGAGGACATTTGAACCTCGAGAGCCCTGATTTCCCTGATAAGAAATTCTAAATATGAAGCTTGATTCAATTTCTTCAACTTGAATTATCTCTTGTAAATAGAGACACCTTCTTACAAATCATCAACTCAACTGCTGAAGCTGCTGATCTGCTTTTTATTTGATTTCGTTGAAATGCTTTGTCCTGTTTTCATCTCCGATTGCATGTAATTTTCACTAAACCCAAGAAAAGCAATCTGTTGTATTACAGTGAAAGGTTAACAAAACATGTGGTGCTACATGTGTCTCAATGAAACAATCTCACAAACATGAGCAGAAAACCTCTTGGATAAGAATGAATCGTTTTTGGGAGACAGCTGCTCATCTGATGTTATGCATTACTAAAGCTAATACATTTCCTAATATGTCTTGATTTTACATGTTTTGAGATTTTTTTCTTTAATCTTCTGACGAGTTGGTTTCACATTTAGAAAAAACATTTTGGCTCTGAATGCAACAAAACCAGTCAAATGAATCTTTCTCAGCTGAATTAACACAGCAGGAGTTACGTGTAAAAATAACTGCCTGATTACACAGAGTTTTAAGAATCTGGCACTCTGAAAAAGCATCAGAGCTGAGATTTATCCCAAAGGACAACACATATAAACTTATCATCCAGTTCAGTAACAGTCTGCTCTAATGGTAATCATTTAGGAGGTAGGTATAATATTGATTAATAACAATCCAAGACCCGACACAAAAAAAAAAAGGGAAGAAATGACCTATGACGATTTTGAATATGAATGTTTAATTTTAGAATCACAATCAGAAGCTTTTATTGTCACAGAACCAGCATCCCAGGACAACGAAATTACTTCCACTACAACCTGTCCAAACAGGATCAGGCAGACTGAGGCAGCAGCCATGTGAGTAGTGCACCTATTTGAGCCTTTAACAAAAAATACTAATAAATTAAAACATTTTTTATGGATATTTACTCACTATCACCATGTGATATGGCAAAATTCTTACAGTGTAATCTGCTGCTTCTTGGTATCTATCATGGGGAAGATGGCAAGTATCCAATTGTGCTCAATGGGATTTTGAGTTTTTGCCATAAAGTGATGCCAATTTAGAACCCGTATGTATCAAATATGTGACATATTTAGGGCTCTATTGGGTTAGGATGATGACTTTAAAAAGTCAAACATAATATAAACACTGTATTACACTGGCAAGTGAGGTGGGAATCTCAAACCTGAATGCAGAGGTGAAAACAGGGTCACACTGCCATGTGACATCTTGAGATCCAGATAAAACACAGATGAAGCTGCTTTGTGTTTAATTCTCCTTGTAAACAATGTTTAATACACATGATTGCATGGGCATTAGTTCTCAGAAAATAGGCTTTCAATCCAAGCTAAAGTGAGATATTCCCAACAGAATCCAATGGGAAACCAAAGTGTAACATTGTGAACAAGAACTGATTCATTGAAGGAACCCCGTCCTTCAGTTTGTGTAAACAGTGTTTGATGGAAACATGTAGTCAAGTGTGAAAAATGTTAGTGACTTACATGCTTCCTGTGGCTGAGCTGCTGTCAGTGGGCAGGGAGCCATTGGAGCGTTCCATCTGAGCCAACCTGAGAAATAAACCATCATCCGTGAGAGGGTAATTTTAAACTAAAAGTACTTAAAGGCTGCTGGTGCCTCATTAATATGCATAGTACCAGTGTCAACAAATGAGGACATCAACATCACAGTAGGACACCAATTAAAATTTAAAGCATGGAGTGAAGTCTCCAAGTGTAATAAATGACCCAAAAAGAGATCGAAGCAGTTATGAGAAAACTTAAAAGATTGTATGAGCTTATGGATCAACCGCCTACAATCTTGTATATGTGCATAAACAGTGAAAAGTGTGTGTAGACTAATATACATGACAAAGATGTGTAGCAGTGTTAGTCTAACTGACCGTCAGGAAAACATTTTATGTTACTGCTATGATTCATAATCACTGATCCACTCAAAGCAGGCGCGCTGATGAGACTGGTTCCGAGATCACAGCCTGCATTCGGTAAAGCCTGTTGTATAAAGGCAGGATTGTCTTATAAATTATGAGTATGATCCTCACACTTTCGTTGTGAAATTGAGCTACGGTGGGGTATGATTTAAGGTGGAACTTGAATTTTTAAGTTAACTGTAGCTTTTAATTTATTTTATTGCACATCTCTTCGCTGAAACATCATTTTCAGCATTGGTGACGACATTTCCTCACATTTGTTATAGCCGGGGGTCTAATGTGTCTTTGTTGATGACAAGCTGTAGCTAGAAACACTGAGCAAAGGTTAATAGTGTGTATCAGGTTTAAAGTTACGGGCAAGATAACACAGAGCCGCTTCTGATGAGCCTTTATGATAAAAGCTTTGTGTAGAAGTACACAGTTACGCTTTTGGTGCAAACAATAATTGTCTACTTTACAAAAAAAAACAAGAATGGGACTGATTAAAAATGTCTTCACAGGGCAGAGTGGGGCAATATGTAACATTATTCAAAGGGTACGGTTGGCTTTTAAATGTTATATGATATTTAATATGCAGATTTACTATTTTTTTAGGATTAACTAACATGTCGTTTGCACCTTCTAAGACATGACAATCCTACAAAAATCTCACTCATACCAGAGTTTTCTGAATCCACAAGTTAAAAAGTTCTGGTAAGTATTTCAACTCACTGGATACTTCATTAGTCACACCTTTTTTTGAATTGTAAAGAGTGGGGGGGTGGTGGTGCTAATATTCTGTTTTTTGCTATAGTGAAATTTAATACATGTAATACATTTAAAAAAAAACCCAAATCACAACCTGTGTTTCTTTGATGCGAGCTGCTCAAACAGAAATGATGCTGCTGCTATGTGCTTCATTTGCATTATATCCCATTATCAATGCAGAGGCATCCAGAAGTTTGGCCACTCTAAGTCAAAATTTCTGCAACTGCAAATAATTTAGACTTAATTTCCAAAAGGCATTGTGTTAAATGAGATGTCTTTTTTTTTTCTTTTTTTTTTTTTTTTTAAAGATGATTTAAAATGTGGATAACTTTACATCATTGGCTTTCTCTAACAGAGGATGCCAGCTCCTTAACAGGCTAATTAAGCTCCAGAACCACTGTGTCTCCCCTGAGAGCTAAAATTTCAAGTTATGCCCAAGTGCCTCCTCTTCTTTTTGCTCCTCTTCTCTGAAAGGTTTATTAAAAAAAAAAAAAAAAAAAAAAAAAAAAAAAATCCACACTAATCCTGTTAAGAATGTTTGAGCTTTTACTTCAAGCCTTTTAGAGATCAGTTCATTTTTTTACTTTGCTGTTCACAACAATAGAAATATGACAGTGAAGAGAAGAATGCAGTGTGTGCATGTATGTGTATGACTTGACAGCATGATTTGGAGATTGCAGTGCATACCTGTTGGCATACTGCTCTATCCTGGAGTGGGTGTCATCATGAGAGAGCTGAGGTGACTGGGACAGCCTGGAAATGAATGGGGTAATGGAGATGAATGAGATTCTGAATGCTCACACAGCCTCATTAAAACGCAGAGATCTGCAGGCACATGCACACACATTCATTCACACGCAACCTAATGACCACTCGCAACATCACCTAGAAACAAATCTGATGATCTGAAAGAGAAATACAGCAGAAGAGAGCGAAGTGATCTACTGATTGACTGAATGGCTTCTGACAGCCCGGCTGAGATGAACAACTGAGAACAAACTGGATGCTTTAACGAGGGAGGAAAGGGAGTTTTTGTGGTTGCGTGTTTAACCAGGAAGGCAGGTGGTCAGGCAACATGCAGTGAAGTCATGGCTTAGTTGGAGCAAGGATGTGGGTGAGTGAGGGGGGAAAGGGTGTAGAGGGGGGGGGGGGGCATCTAAACCCATTCCAGCTTGGAGATGAGGTGTAGTTGCTAGTGGCGTTGATACTTACTCATACTGCTCCGGACACATGCTGATGAGGGTGACGGGACTGTAAGAGAATGGGGGGGGGGGGGGGGGGGGAGTAAAGGTACCACAAAACATTTTCAAGGTCAAAACCACGCATTGGGTTGGAGACAAAAAAAAAAAAAAAACACAGCAGGAGGAAGAAATGGAGGTAAAACTCTGGCCAGTTGGGACTTAACATACAGGGAAGGTATGAAACATAAGCAATCATATTTACACAAACTGATAAGAGAGATCATTAAAATTTTCCTTTCAACAAATGGCGACACTTATGCCAACTTGAATCGACTTGTTAATAAGGAGAACAACAAACTTAAAAACAAGCCTTACAAATGGAGCTGAACAAGCTAAAGAAAGAAAATATCAGGATGTTGGTTTCTGTTCGCAAGCCTTCGAGTTTCTGTTTTCTAAACTGTGATAATAACTGCTACTTTAATAGGCACTGAGTCTAACTTATTTGTAAGAGTGGGATGGCGTCTTCTATGAAAAACACAAAGAAATAAGCTGTTTTCACTAAAGGAGGCTGGATGGAAATTAGCAGGGGTTAACATTCGGTGGCCTTGTGCTTTTGTTAAAGCTGAGGAAAAAAAGATTTATGCGACATGGTGCTTATGTTTGTTGCGGGGGAGCAGCCACTTGTGTAGCTGCGAGGAGCGTTCAGAGCAGAAAACAGAAAACAGATCGGGGTCGGCAAGGCAAACACAGCTAGCTTCAACAATGTCTTTGCCCAAAGGCAGAGTGTGTGTGCTCATTTTGTCTTTCGGGGAGGGAACGTCGTCTTCATTGTTGGAAAGAATCATGGCTTTATAGACTTTGGATAGATTTCTTACTGAAATTTGTCTGAAATATATTCTGTGACACAGCAGTCACCTCAATACGGAAGACGTACTCTGCACTGAGGAATGAAAAAAAGTTAAAATGAGAAAGCGAGGGGCCACGGAGATTTCTATTTATCTCACTCCCACTCACACTGAACTAAATATCCCAACAGGCTGATATGTGAGCAAAACCGACTGCTACAGGCAACCTGGAAATAAAACCATTACTTATAAGATAACCTAATCATTTTACACAATTACAACACAAAACCAAATTAGAATGAAAATTCCAAACAGTATCAGGGTAGAAGGTGGTTCAGCTTCAATGAAAAATAAAGAAAGCCATGCTTAGAGGAATAAACCTACACTCGCATGTTATAAAATCTGTTGCAGATGGGAGTGATGAAGCCAGCGTACCTCATCCCACAACACCTAGCTGTGGGATTGCTCTTCCCTTCTGGCTACTTTAAAAAACATGGAACTGCTGACAGAGAAATAAACTCAGGAAACTGGATTCTAGTGGGACGAAACTCCCAGGAAGAAGAGACACACACCTAAAAAAGCCATGCTTGTAGAATTTTATTGATCAACAAATGCCACAGTTGGTGTTTGAACAGATGACCAGAGTTCTCCCTGAAAGAGGACACGCTTTGTCTGACAGTAAATTACTGGTTTGAATGTGGAAGATTTGGGATAACCTGGGAGAAATGGCTCTTAGGAACACACGATGCCCATAAATCTGCCAGTAGAGTTATTGACAAGCTGATCAACTCAACCCAAACTGCATCTTCTCAGTTAGGGAATCAACAAACCCTATAATTGATTGTTATTGAAGTCTGCAAGAACATCAGTTTGCATTCCCTGTTTTATCTTTTTATAAAATCTGGTCTCCTTAACTATCTTCTCAGATGTGCTTTAAAATGCTCAAAAAGGTGTTTTATATTAATATGAATGAATGGCCAAATTATTTTCTTTAATCAGAACTTTTTGGTGGCATGACTCATGAAGTTCTCAAATTTAAAAATATGACAACAAAATTTGTTGATTCTTCCCTAAAGCTTACCACTGAAGTCTACTGATGGCATCTGGTGAAGATTTGCAGACTAAACATAGCAATCATCAAACATCTGACATTAATATTAATCTTGTGTCAATGTGTTTGTTTCTTTTATCAAATTATGTCCAAACAATATGTATAATTTCTCACACCTAGACATACATAGGAAACGCAACTGAAATCATCAAGATTCACACATTTTATAAATCTATTTGACTTTATTTAGAATATTTATTCCTTTTTACTATACTTAATAGCTTTGCTTCACATTCCCTTAGCTTTTCATCTTATTGATCAGTACTTCTATATGTGCATTCCTGCTAATGGTTTCAACAACATACAAGTTGTAGATGTGTCCACAAATGTTTAAATTGGATATTTCAAGACAAGGGACTGAAGAGACAGAAACATTTGTAACATTAAGCCGAACACTGACATCCAGCTGAAACCCAAGCCGTGTCTGAGCTTCTGCGGAGACCGCAGGTACTGAGCGAACAGCCCACAAAGAGTTACTGACAAACTACCAGGAGATCAGGAAATCATTGTTGGGATTCATCAGCCCGAATTTGCTTTCTTTAGACTAAGGAAAAGTCCAACACTTTACTCAAAACAGAATTCTCTGGGGAGAATAAGTTTGCTATTAACATGTTTGGTGTCACTACAGACTGGTGAATTCATCCATTACTGGTCAGTCTTGACCTACCTCCTAAGCAGCCCATAAAATGTCATTTAATTTGAATTTTCCTACATTTATACACTCTTTCCCAATACAGTTTGATTAAACATCATATTTACATTTTTTCTGTTTATGCTTTAAATGTTCATTTATTATCCCATGTAGTTTGTCAAATAGTTAATAAATATATCATTATTTGAACGTCTGTGTGGTTTTAAGGTCAATTCCAACAAGAACTTTACTGGTAATGTAGGAAACTTCTTTAATGGTATAAACAATATCATTTTTTTTTCTAATTAGTGGGGTGGTGCCCTGAGGAATTCTGTATTTTAATATGTTGATGCTACGCTTGGCATCATCTCAAGGCTTTGTCTGTCTCAGTATTTCACAGTTTTTTTTTTTTTTTTTTTGTTTTTTTTTTAAGTTTTACCTTCCTTTGTGAACATCCTGAAAGGCCTCTAAAAATCACTTTGGTCCATCACACTGTGATAGTCACGTTGACACAGTTAGGAGTGCTTCTTTCTGCACAGTTCTCTTTTTTTCTTTTCCTGTCAACGGGAAAGACCATCTTCACTTGGTAACACCTTAACCTGTCAGGTTTGGAAGCAGCTGGAGTGCTGGAAATATAAATGTGTGTTTGAATGAGACTGCCATATACCTGTAGATCTTCTACATTTGCACAGTAAAAGATCAGAAGCAGATTATTTAAGTGAATTATTCGGTGCAAATAAAAAAAGATGTAATACAACAACTTAATGCTTTCTAGGATCAATTTCCTTTATAGATTGACAACAAATCAAAGGATGGAACAAATATTTTAGCTAAATGTATTCAATGTATAAGGCTTTATAGGGTATAAAAGAGGTCATTTAAGATTCAGATAAAAATGACATGTGCCTCAGGCAGTCAACATTTACTTTAACATGACTGCAATATTAGCGTGTGGGTGGAAATCAGTCTTGCTGTGGTTTGCCCGCTGCAGAGACGAGTCATCAAAATTGCCCAAAAACTGATCGGCTGTGCTCTTCATTCACTTGAGGACATTTACAAGTCATGCTGTCTCAGGAGAACCCAGAGTATCCCCAGATACCCACTTCGGTCACCATCTTTTTTTAACCATTGCCCTAAGGTAGACACCTTAGGGCTATACCAGGACTATACCAGCAAGAACAGACAGACAGAAAGACAGTTGTTATCCCAGAGCTGTCGCATCCCTGAACTCTCCACGAAGTGAAAATCTTAGCTGTAGATTAGAGCCTCTGAAACAACGCTAGTCGCTTTATACATTCTATTTTCGGATTATTCTTTCTCATTAGTAGTTCTTATTTTTATAGTGTTGTATCTTTATTTATTTTTATTTATTTATTTGTAACATGAGAGCTGCTGCATCAATTTCGTTGCCCTTGTATGAAGACAAAGTTTCTTTTATTCTGTTGAAGCCTGGAGAGTCCTTCATAACCGGTGACCATTTTCTGATATATCTTACAATAAACTGTGCGGGGGCTAATAGCAGCTTTAGTGTTACTATGAAGTGTTTCTAAAAGTCAAAGATGTTTTCTAACCAGGATGTGTTCCTCAGAGTCCATTCTTGCACAGGAAAAAAAAAAAGACCACCTGAACACATAATGGAAAAGTCCCAAAAGGTGAGCACATCACAGCAACTGCCTTATCAAAGACAACAGCAGAAAAGTTTGCATGGCTGTAAAACACCTGCTAGCGACTTACTTAACAGCTGTTTATGTTGGCAATTTACTTTCCTGTGCTTTGATGGTACACATTAAAATGCTAATGAAATTGCAGTAAAGACAAACTAACATTTAAATGCATATTGTGCTAACATTAATCCATTGCTCTCGGTGGCTTCTCAGACATGCTCAAAAGACTGTAGACTGTTTCGAAAATGGCTGAGGAGACACAGAAGCATCCTTGATATTTCACAGAGGGAAGAATTAAGCCTTCTGAAGGATCATTGACACTGGAACAATCAGGTGATGAAATTTAATGATGTGACATCGAAGAAAGAGCAGCCATTAAGGATGCTTGACTTTGAGAAGCACCTATAGATTCTACATGTGGGGCAGCCATAATTTCTTCTTCCCACAAAAACAGAAATTTAACCAGAAAGCTAAACCTCATAACTCATTTGTATAGAATTTACATGTAAACATGTGTATGTAGAAGTAACACAGTTAAAGTATTCTAATTGTAAATGTTTTAAATGCACCAACTGGTTTCTTCTGGTTTTATTAGAGCTGATATTTTACTTTGCAGATGTTTGAGCTCTTTACTTTAAATAACAGAAGTAATCACACAGATAATCAGGGCAAAGATATTAAATGTGTTACTGCAGTATAAAAAACCTCCTTTTTTGTTTTTTTAGGCAGACAAGCTTTTTCTATGCATATCCTGAACTTTTGGACCACTAATTTTTGTGATAACTTAAAGGTATTTGGGTTTGGAAGGATTTTCTATTGATCAAAAACTTTTTTAATGATGATTCTGAAAGGTTATGACTGATTTTACTTTAGAAAGGAGTTTTTAAATCCACATTAGTAACATCTCTGCAAAGCTCCTCCTCAGTTTGGTAGTCTGAAAACAATTTCAGTGGCTCTTTTGGGTTATCATAGATAGCTGAAAGAAAGATAGAGAAATAAAAAAAAAAAAAAAGCTATCTGCTACAACATGAGAGAGAAGGGCATGGGTGCTCCTTTGTTCTTTTTTTTTTCCTTTTTAAAGGTGGAGAAACAGTCGGTGGAAATAAAAAAAAGAGCAAATGACATTTGAGGAGTGCAGAGGAGAGAAACAGCAAATGAGTATGTCAGAGAGGGCAATTACTCAGCAGACCGTTTCATTTTCTCTTTGCTGCAACGCTCAAAATCTCAACTTCTGAATGGTTCCTTCGATTAAAATGACCAACGAGGGCTTACAATAAATCCAAATGATTTATAGTGATAGAAAAAAATTTAATCCATTATTGTAATGTTGGAGTGAAAACACAGGAAGAGAAAGGGAAAGTTTGAAGTCTTTAAAACATTCAGAAAATATTAGTAAGTGGTTGATTTCCTGACTCATTTCTGCAGCCTTAAGATAAAACAGTGGAAAAACACTGGGTAATCATATTTTATATATTAAATGTATAACATTCTGCAATAAAAACAGCAGACATTGTTTTGGTCTCCTTCCAAAATGCATTATTCCACTTAATAAGCATGAGTATATAGAAACTTTCCCATTCGAACCCACTTCTACTTCATTCACTTTATTTCTTCCAACACAGACAAGGCAGGAGCCACTGAACTGAGGCAAACTAGGGATCAAATATGGGAGCATTTCTAAACACTTGCTGCATGTTTGAGCAAGATCTCATCAGCAGTCAAAAAAAACCAAAAAGCTTATTTATGATGTTCAAAAGCCTACAGAAACATAGAGACTAGAGGGATCTAATGCAGTGAACGAGACTGGAGGATGATGACCACGAAATTGCTCAAATATCTTTCGAGTTTCCAGTCCGCTCTGCTATCGTTTGCAAAGATCTCTGCATTTTCACAAGTTTCTCTGCCTTTTAGAGACATTCATCAGACAGGCAGTTCTGCTGGAGTCATTTCTCAGCGTGGAGGGAAAAGTGAAAATGGAGCTAAGTGGGAGGTGAGGAGGAGGATGGACAAGGATTTGGGTAGTGCAATCCATCTGAGGTGTGACTGTGTGCAGCTTTAAGTTGGGGAAGATCTATTGTGAGTCAGCTGCTGATTCACTGTGTGCACAGACGAGAACATCTGAGAGTTGTTGTGCTAAAAATGAAGCCAAACTGCATTGTTCATATGTAAAAGAGGATGACTGAGAATTTTAGCAGTAGGAGCAAGTAATGGCATATTCTTTAAAACACTGACAGAGGAAAAGGGAGACAAGAGAGATGAATTATGAAGAGGAAACATAAAAATGAGTGCAAGTCTGTGGTCTCAGAGCACACAGGCTAATGGGCTGATTTTTTAAAAGAGCCACAACCCAGACATACTCTTGAGGAGGATGAGGTGTTCAACTGCGACTGCTGCATAATGTGGGTCTAGTTCAACATGTCTCCAGAGGGATTTACAACTACCAGCAGAAAAGACATATTAGATACAGTCACTGTGACTAACGCTGCAGTCACATGAACCACAGTGCAGGAATGTCGTGCAGACCAACATGCTAATAAATACATGACATTAAAATGAACAGTGACACTCCTAAAACACAGAGTTCTTCTTAACTTCTGCATTTCTCTGTTCTCACTGACAATTGAAATGCTTTTAATGAGCTAAACGAATTAAAAAATGGCTTGAGAACAGTTTGACTTGAGACATTTTAATCAAGTCAAAGGAATTTGTTGTGACAGTACCTATAAAATGGGCGTTATAGACTAAAACTGATGATTGAATAAGACACTGACAGAACAATCAGAAAACTTTGCTTTGAAACCATTTACTCTGACTCTCTGTCCACTATGAAACCATGACTTCAAAATATTTTTGACAAGTTTTGTGAAATTGGATTTTAATAAGTACTGAGTGTAGGTAAGACCCCCTCCAACTGTCCTGCCCCACATGTAAATCACAATGAAGACCTCTAAGTGCAAATCCAATGGTGACAAACCACTGGCCATTTATTTCTGTTCTGTATGTGGCTTTCATGTTCAGATCAGGAGGATCCATCCATTGGTTTAGACTGTAACTACCATTAAACTGCTAGGTAAGTGCAAACCCTCTTTTATATGCTTTGCTCTCCCATGTGTAAATTTATCTGTTTAGAAAACATCTGAAATGCTGTGTCTAGGGACATTTGTGTCTAGGGAGACACGAAGATCAGTGGCAGACAAACTAACCGGTCTTCAAGCAAATATTTACAGTAATTCCCAACACCTCTGCACACAACACAGACTTAAGCACTGCTCAATCTACCTAATGTATGTAAGAGATACTTACGTTTCCAGGTTGTCACCTTCCAAAACCGTCTGGACAGGTAGGTAGCCCAGCCGTGGATGCTTGGCGAAATACTTCTTAGATCGAAATTTGTTCTTCAGCACTTTGGTGAAATCTCGCATGTCCTCCCCAGATGTAGTCTAAGATAAAAAAAAAGAAAGAATAAATAAAGAAAATGACGGAGTCTGTGTTATTGTTCCATGTACTGAGTTTATGAACTTCCACAGTCTCTTGTGCGCATATAATTAGGATGAGCATTTATTTGTAAGAAAATGCGTTTGCTAATTAGGTACTTAGCAAAGGTGTTCGTCACGCTGCGGCAATTTCTGCCGCGCAAGCAAACAAATTACCACGAGAGTCCAACCAGAAGGTTGGTAAAATCCCTTTCCAGAAGATTTACACAAACGCAGCTAATGCGTACACACACAAAGGCAAATACACAACTCCATCAGATGACAGACATGGATAACAAGCTTATTAAAGTTCACACGGCTTATTGACTAAGCCATACAATTTCAGATGGTAGCTTGAGCAAATTAGCAGCAACTACAAAACAGCTGAACTAAAGATGCTTGAACTTCATTAAAGCTTTTCTCTGTTTGGCTTAACAGAGACTTTTCCTTTTACTTTATATTAATTTTCTCCATCTCATTAAATGGCAGAAGGGTAGATCTTAGGACAAATATAAAGTACGGTGCGAATGAAAAACAGATTCACAGCTGAGCGGGAGTAGAGAAGTCTCACTAATAAAGTAGGTGTCATAATCGCTGGCATGTTCTCTGGGGAGACATATTTGTGACAAAAAGGAAAAAAATAAAAAAATTCAACAAAATGACAGCGGATGCTTCAGTTCCCCAGAGGTGAACTATCACTTTTATGAAATAAAAAAAAAATAAAATCATGAAAACAAAATGACAGAAGCAATTAAATCTCTGAGACTGACACTCCTGTAAAACTTACAGCCTAATAAAAAACGTAACATTATAGCCATAAAATAAACAGTAAGACAACGATGGGAGAACTTCCTTCATGAAATTGCTGTACTGAGTCAAACAAAAGTTGGTATTGGATTTAACTCTACTTTATTATTTAGTGCAAGGTTACTCCTTCCAGTCCTACGAGAGCCACAATCCAGCAGGTTTTCAACGTATCCCTGAATCACACACCTGAACCAAACTGGATCAAACAGCCTATCAGGTTCTGCACAATGACTCATTCATTTGAGTTGTGTGTGTTGGAGCAAGGATACATGGAAATCCTAGTAGATAGCAGCTCTCATAGGACCAGAGTGAAAAACCCTGATTAAGTGGAACAGCTTGGTTTGAGTCTTAGAAAAGGGAAAAATACTATCACATCATATACTGATAGTTTATAGGAATACAGAAAACTGCAGCATTTTAACAACTGTGTTAAATAAAATTGAGTTAAATTTAGGGATTAAAATAAAAGAAAAATAAGTTGATTCCATTTTTATTTGATTTCCCTCCGGTAGAGAACTCCAATCTTTGATGCTGTTGTTTTTTTTTTACCATCTGTAAAGTTAATTAAATCTAAGTGATGCTTGATAAGCAAGTTTTATTCTCAAGTTTAGTTGGCAGAAGAGAAAAGTTTTTTTTTCTTTGATTTTGCAAACACTCCAGTATTGATCTGCCTGTATGCTTGAGGACATAATTTGTACACAACATTTGGCAACAAAGCAACCCCCCCCCCCCCCCCCCCCCCTCCTCTCTCTAATCTGCCTGTATCTATTGCTTTATCTTCACATCTTCCAGTTGTTTGTGCTGAACAGCTGGTGGACAATATCCTGCTGTTACAGCCAGTCTAAGTTGAGATGCTGAGAAGCCGTGGTCGTTTACTGACAGGCACAGAGCTCAATGTCACAGATGATTAGTTCAAATCTGTTTAATTTCTGTGCATAACTTTTATTTTTCTCATGCTTTCACTTTTTAACTAGTCTATATTCTTGCAGCTTGCAGGTCTTTGCCACTCCAATTTCTTTCAGTCTAGCAGAGCATGGCATCATAGCATTATTATCAGCTTTATCCTGCCAAGTCCGTCTTGGCCAGTGCCATGAGATGTTGGGTGAATCTTTCTGTGCTTCTAATCTGCTTGAAACAGCAAATTGTGATATAAAGAATATCATAAACACATTGAAATGACTTGAAAGTTAATTTAAAAGAAGTTTGATATCAGGTATCCTTGCAGTTTGGAAGTTTGTACTTATAAGTTTCTTTCCAACTCAGCAGACAATCTCTAGACTCCTGAGTGATTCATCTCCCCACTGAGTGCTAATATTTAAGGAACGGATTAAGTGTTTATTGCAACAGCAAACTTAAAATAACATTTTTTCTTGAGTTGTGGCAGGTAGCTTCTAAGCATCTTAACTCAGGGAAGAATGATTACTGCATCATAAAGCTGCTTCTTCAGAGTCAATATGAATCTCATCTGCAAAATGGAAAAAGCACATCAAATGACATAAGGAGGTACGATGAGAAACTTTAGTCACTCAAACTCTGACATTCAGCAGTATTGAAAAAGCTTTGCCTGCAAATGTGAGTTCTTAATTGAGCTGAACGATGTTTTCTTTTGCCACCCCCCCAGTACGCTTCTCTCTGCATAGCATTGATGTGAAATATTGCCTTCTAGCAGAAATGATAAAAACACTCAAGAGAGCCATAAGTATTTCACTATTTGCTCAAGCAAATTCAAATTAAGCCAGAGGTCTGTTGGGAAGGATGATTGTGGAAGAATTCATGAAAATGGGAAGCACGCTTTAGAGAAACTACAGGTGTGTGTCAGCTTGAATTAATCATGGTAAGGAGAGAATCTGTTTACACAGTCACATTTCAGTAAAACTGGCATTGTGTTAAAGCAAGCTTGCAATGGATGATTATGTCTGATGTATGCATTGGGTAAAGCTTTAAAAAAAAAAAAAAAAAAAAAAAAAAAATTTTGAGAGTGTTTGCATGTGTTCTGATTTCTGAGAAGAAAAAGTAAAAAAAAACAAAACAAAAACACACTTATATCTAACATTTCCCAGACAGAGGACAAGAAATAAAGACTGATCACCTGCAGCTGACATCTGACCTGATCTTCAGTAAAAAAAAAAAAAAAAAAAAAGTAAAATGAAACTGGTTTGCATTTGTGGATATGATTTCCATTAGTTTGACACATAGACTGTATATAAAAAGATGGACGTAGCCTCCGTGACGTCCCCCGTAGGTTTCTGAAGAGCTGAAGTGAAGCCTGGTGGGCAGTTCCTACCATCGCCATCTTGGCAGAGGCATGCTTGCTCAGAAAATACATATATGGGCAAAGAGGTGGAGCTGAGAGCGGGACTGTGAGTGTCATGGTGGATGACTGACATTGAGCGACCTCCGAGCTGCTTGTAGATAAAAGCTAACCGAGCTACCCAGAAATAATAGGCGCTAACCAGCTAACGGAGGTAAGCGGGCTAAAGCTAAGTCACGTTGTTAACCGGCTAAAAACCGCGGTTGTTCTACGTTCTTCTTACTTGAAGCGGGAGATTGGCCACTTGTCAATCAAAAGGACACGCCCCTAAATATGCCGAACTTCGAAATTAAATTACTTTTAAAAGGATGAGTAAGAAAAAAAAAAAAAAAAATCACTCCCCACACAGTTGTCATGAAGGTAAACCTGACCCATTAAACCTAAAATGGATTTTTGAACCAGGCTGTAAACATGTTTATTTCTGCCGTGAAGTTGGCCTTTTTAACATGGGAGTCAATGGGGTTTTGCTCTGTTTTGCAGCCAGCCCCTAGTGGATGAGGGGGGAACTGCAGTTTTATACACTTCTGCATAGGCTTCACTTTTAACCACCGGAGGCTCCATCCATCTTTCATGTATGGTCTATGGTTTGACATTATTCATACTATTAAAGGGGTCCTATTATGGTATTTTGAGTTTCCTGAGGTTTCTACAGTGTTGAATCCTCATCAGACATGTGAACGGCACTGTTTTTTATCACCTAAACGCATGTTTGAGTTTGAATTCCAGCACTCTCTCCGTTCGGTTTTCATTGTGACGAAAAACGCGTCATTTTAGAGAGTTTTTTCTACTTCGAAATCCTTGTGACGTCCCGGGGGATAAGGTTCGGTGATTGGTTACCTTCTACTGGTTAACAAGGGCATGTACAGATACATCAGGCGGGTGGAAAATGTTGGATAAAGTTATTTCCAACGATGGCTGGTGAGTTTACCAAAGAGAGACATCCTGCTGCATTCGTTGCTGTGGGTTGCTGTTTTCCTCTTTGTTTTCAGGCTCTGATTCAGGTTCCAACATGTAGGGCTGTATGCTATGTGTCGACGTTGTATTTTGTTTTTTTCATTGACTTCATATTAGCCTAATCCTTCTGTTTATGAGATGTTACAATGACGGCGAAAGCAGTTGTGGTGCACGCTACCGATGTAGTGCAGTGGCGGGAGGCGGGGCTTAATGCGGAAGAGTCTCAATCCACTCGTTTTGCCCACAGGCTGATCTGACAGCCTACAGAGAGGGTCGGTCTGAAGTAAATAAAGCGATTTGTGACAATAACTCGATCAATCCCAGCCCTTCTGGTCTCAGAAATAAAAATAAATTAGCCTGAAATGCACATAATAATTCCACTTTAATGAAGCACCTGAACAAGTAGAAAACTTTTCAGGAATTCCAAAATTAAAAGTTCTGTCAGGGATATATGTATATTTGATCACAATGCAGCACAATTCATCACTGGCTATTACTTTACTGATAAGGATTTAGATAAAGTAATAGGGCAGAGATGTGAAGAAAAAAGAAAAAAAAAGACGAGACAAGAACCACAAGCTCAAAAAGAAGTACAAGTAAAAATAGTTTCCCACCCTGATTGCGAGCCATTTTCTCTCCTGTTTGCCCATCAAGAACAGATACAAAAAGTATAAATAAAAACAAAATTTCTACAAGATTGAAGATTGTTTTAACTCCAATGCAGAGAGTTTTGCAAAAATGAACGTTTAATGCATAAAATGCTTGAAGCCAAATGATAAAGAAACCCTGAGATTTAAACATGACAAGAAAACAAAGCAACAGCGTGTTTTTAGAGCGAGACGAACTGAATATAAAATGCGTCCAACTGCGCTGTAGTAACAGTTCTTAAGCCTCAGTGTGCAAAACAGGAGCATCATCATGCAGCGCTCAGAAGATTCAGAAGTTTATTTGACATTAGGATGGCTTTGGATGTAACCAAAGCCTGAAACTGTGACTCTGTGTGCTTTCATTAAATGGCTGAGTGGAAGGTGCGAGTGTGTGAGAAAGAGATATGAGATGAGCGAAAGAAACAGTGTGCTGCTGCTGCTTCCTCACCGGTGTGCAGTACTCCACCATGGGGTAGTTGAGCTTGTGGCCCTTGGCGGTGCGCCCCGAAAAGAAGCAGCTCTGACAAACATCGTAGTTGAAATGCTTCAGACTGCGATACCTACAGAGAGATGCAGGAGGAGGCAAAATGTTGAGTTAGGAAGGAGTATATAAATGCCACTTTCATGTCTTCGGGATGTGTCACTCTGCGCACATATGTATCCCTATAACATGACTCATCTCCTGCAGAGCTGCTGATTCCCACCGTCATTTTTTTACACATAATCCCCCGCATGCACGCCCTCTCACACAATATGCTGACAGCATGACAGACGGTACGATTTCCACCAAAACACAACAACCTGACAACAACCGCTGGGATGTTGTCCTCAGCAGCAGCTGTAGCCAGACTGCCATTTAATAAGTAAATTGAGACAGGATCCATTCAGACATAATAGCTCAAGTCCTTTATCTTTCTCTCCTCTCAAGCTCTCCCCAAGGTTAGCTGACTGATGAGCTACAAAAGAGAGCCATACATCAAAGGATGCAACAGCGCACACGACGGCACTAAGTCAAATATGCCATTACGCACTGACAAGCAGCATATTACTATGAGGAGAGGGCGTTAAGTCACCTTCACTCAGGGAATGATGAGATGGCCCTGAATTAATTAATTTGTCCACCAAACAATTTTGGTTAATTATGGAGCATTTACTGTCTGATCTTTAAAGGTGAAAATCTCATATCTGCTAAAAAGGACTCTTAAGAAGGAAATTTACCTCAAGCCTTCCCTCGGCTTAGTGAACAGTGAATATGATTCAAACAACAATAATCTCAGCGGAAAAAAAGAGTAAACATACAAGTATTGAAAAAATAACCGTAAATAGGAACACTGATTTATTACTGTGATCTAATTAATGCTTTATGTTGAGTATTCTAACTTCTCTGCTAGTTTGCTATTTAGTTTTTGTAGCCACTTGTGGTGCTCAGCTAAAGCTTAAGCTAGAGATTTACAACTATATCTACTGGTGTATTTTTCATAAATTATTCTGCATGCAGCTATAATAGGGACTGACATCACAAATAGTAAGATTTTATTTCCTTAAATAATTTGCTGTTTGAATAAAAAAAAATATTGTTTAAAATTGAACTGATAACTAATTACAAAAAGATCTTTATCTTTAATTCCCTGTAGCTTTAATTTTTTCAAGTAAACAAATGAATGCAGCTTGAATGCACAGGAAAATGTGGACGTGTAATGCGGCTTACGATTCCTTTCATCTATATCTGTCAAATAAAAAAGTGTGTTTTGATAATCTCCTATAACAATGTTCGCTCATGCATCACCTCCGAGAATTCAAAAGGAACTCTGAAGCACGAGCATTTTTCTGACAAAATTGAAAGAATTCTGTAAAACCTTTCTTCGCTGAGGCCGTAGTATTGAATAATAAAAAAAATTTTTAAAAAAGCATTTGAAAACTTTAATTGTCTTTTATTGTAAACGGTCCTTGCGTCGATGCTCAGAAACATTTCTTTAAATCATTTGTCACACGTCTTGAAAACAATTCCATAGTCACTGCTTCCTGTTTCCAGCTTTTTTTGGGTGAAAAACATTTGCGACTTAGACCTAAAAAAAATCAAATGTACTTTCAGCACGCTTATTGTCATATTGTAAGACCACATAAAATGCCGCCCATGCATTTTCCTTCCTTCTTCATTCCTGCTCTTTGCCTTTCCTTCCCACCATCGCTTGCAGTCATCGATCAATGACAGAAGCTGGGAGACGTGCACTTCATCAAATGTCTGAATGCGTTTCTTTTTCTGCTTGCAAAGCAAGGGATCTGCAGGGGACAATCCTGCCACTCTGTTCCACTTAGCATGGTCTTATTACCACCTCCAGGCACAAGAACAGAAAAATGCATTTCCCACATGAATGGTCAGAAACATACAAACAAAAACTATTTTGAAATAACCTCATTCAAACAGTCAATCTTTATTTAGCTGTTGTTAACGCTTGAGTTTAATTCACAAGAAAGCAACTGAAACAAAGCTACACGACTGTGAGGACTGTCACAGTATCAGAGGGAAGTCTGTTACAGGTTGTTTGCCAGACTCTGTGAACTTTGCGAATGCGGCAATGTCCTGGACGTTTGTGAGTATGTGCGCATGTTTCATTACAAACCTTTGGATGGTATTTAGTCAGTGTTGTTCCAGCTGCTGACATTTAGATAAATGCCTGCCCTCCAGTATAGATCTGCCCTTTATGTTCAACCAGCAGTGAACAAACCAGAATAGGGTTACATTTAGTGTATATGTCTGTGGCGTGTTACACACTGCAGACTTAACCCCCCTTTAGTGTGTGTGCTCCTTGAATTCTAACGGACTGATGATTCTTGAATAAATAAAGACAATTTTGACAGTTTTGTTTTGTTTACCTGAAACCCACAATAGGGCACTCCTTGCAGATGTTACACTTGGCCTGATGTTTCGCTGTCTCTGCAGCAGCGACTCTGTGCAGGACAGGAAGCCAAACCATGGACTGGGGCTCCAGACGCATCCAGTCAACAAACTGCCGAGGCTCTAGCTCCACCTTATTGTTTACCTGCGCATTAAAGACATGAGGTCAAAAGTTAGGAGCTTATAAATCAAAAGTTTATCAACCATATAGTTTAATATTTCCCATAAAAGTTTAACAAAGTGAGATGATAAAGCGTAAAAGGCACTTTGAAGCATGAGATAAAATGATACGCAAGAGAAATAAACAACAGGCTGCAACTCTTGACTCATGACTGGACTTCTAGTAAGCATGCAGACAAATTTTAGATGACCGTATATATTAAAAAAAAAAAAAAGTGTCAAGTCCCTGAGGCGCGTTATGGCCTTGAGTTGTGCACCGAGACAAAATAACTTTTATGAGCTCTTTATTCATATTTATTGCTTGAATATCTTATAATAAATATTGGTTGATTTTAACACCCTCTCTATCCTACGCACCAATAGCTGCAGCTGTGAGTTAACAGCCATGAAGCTCCTAAACTCCTACTCTAAACTTTCGGAGGTGTACGTGTTTATGTAACTTGTGAAGCGCTGTCCTTATTGTTTAAAGTACTCAAGGGAAGTTTCCTTTTCTCCATGCACCTACTGGATTTGTTTCAGTAATCTGCTTAAAATGGATCCAATCAAGTAACATTACCACAGTGATGCTAAAAAAAATGTTCAACTGCAGGCTGCAGCTTATAATGAGTCAGAAGCCAACGCAGGTTGAAGAGCTTTGACATGGCTGCTGTTACCGCTAAACAAATCAAAGGCAACCTTTCCATCATCCCTGACACAGAAAAAGGGCAGCAAATGCAGCAAAGGGCAGAATACATCTGCAATAAGAGGAAAGAATTATCAAAAGGAACAGTGTGTACGTGTGTGTGTGTGCTACCTGGATCCCTTTCCCATGCTTAATGTGAGAAAGACTGCACCATGTCTCAGATTCATTATCACATCTTCTCAAAATAAATTAATGCTTTGAACCAAATCAAACATGAACATATTCCAAGACAAAAATCAGAATGAGGGATTTACTTGTTAAATTAATATTCACTGTTGGCTCCCACAAACATCCACTGGCTGCAAGATAAGATTACAGTATTTATACAGAATGTCTTTGCAAACATATATATACTCTGATATTTACGCCTCTTCACTCAGTATAACTCTCCAATTTTTGCAATGTGCTTGGATAGGTTTACTTCTAACTCATCTACAATATCCTTCTGATGGTAAAAGAATCGTCAGACATAAACCCGACATGATGAAAGCTTTATGAAGTAATCACTTAAGACACAGATGCGCCAAAGCCCATGTATGCCCCCATATCGTCTCGCAGATACAGGTTTATCACACAAGTAAATTTAATTCAACACAACTTAAACTTTGCAGGACTTCGCATTAAATACCAGTCTTATAGAACACATTTTGTTTCCAGTATATGAAACTATTTTGAGGGAAAGTAGATTTTCAGAATTCCCATTTTCAGTATTGTTGAAATCTGCCGGCTGGACCTGCTAAAAATCAGCAAAATGCAAAGCAGATGAGGTCAACATCTGTCCAACTCATCACGAAAATTTAAATAGCCTTCCTGAAAAAGCAGCAGAAGGCCCTCCATTAGCTGCTTAGTTTAAAAAAAAAAAGCCCATTTAGAAAGTGAAGAAGCCATTGGAGGATATTTGGTCTCATGTTTTTATTTGCACTTTTCAGTAGTAGGAGATTCTTAAGGTTCTTCCTGAATAATTTAATAGTATTTATTATTTCAGCAACTAGAAACCTAACTGTGACAAAGTATTGCTATCAGACAAAAATCCTGTTTTCTTGCAGTGATTATGGTCATTGATGATGTCACACATTAAGGACATTTCTTGTGCATTTGTAAAAACATGAAGCCGACTGGGACGCAGCTATCATCGTGCCAGGTTATGTCCAATAGATTCATCCCTCTTGTTTGACCTTCACCTGCACAATATCACCGTCTCTCCTTAGTTTCCTCATCACCTCCTCTTCCTCCCTTTAATGGCAAAATTATTGCATTTACAGATTAATTACTGCCTGACTGAAAGGATGACCGGACAGAAGGATGGATGGAAAAATGAAGGAGAACGACAAAGGAGCTGTGAAATAGGTAGAATTTATGGCAGTGCGACTTGTTCATCACAGACCTATAAAACCAAATGGTACGGATGACTGCGGTGTCACTGGATGGGCAAACTGACGCACAGGGGTGGGTGGGCACTGGGCTTTATTCGTTTTGTCTGTATCAACATGAAAATGCAGGAGGAGATGGTTAGAGATTAAGTGTGTGCGCCAAGCATGGTTGGATGATTGAAAGATTAATGAGCGGCTGAACTACAGGTGACACAGAGATTCATGACTCAAATATTTGAGCAATTTGTCTGTGCATGTGTGTATGAGTGTGTACTCAAGCATACTCAAAGATAACCAACATGGTGCTGGTGCTTTCTGAGGTATTCAGAAAAGTGAGCATGAAACCTGCTTAAACCTGCCTCACTGCCGGTTTTTTAAGATGCAGTGCAGGAAATCAGTGAAATTTATTGGGTTTAATTATAATGTTTGGCTCCCGTTAGTGACTGCTGAGGCAGTAGTCAGAGTGTGAAAATAAAACCATGGACCTGGGAGGATGGAGACATTAAATGCTGGTAACATCAAGCGATAAATGTGAGCAAAGCATTTCACTAGTTGCTGTAAAAAAACCCAAAAAAAACCAAACAACTACAGAACAGTTAGCAGAAAATAGACTTTTTAAAAATATCTTTAAGACTGATAAAAAATATCTTTAATACTGATTAAACCCTTTAGCATTAAGTAGGTGCTGGTATATGTTGCATCATGGCCAGTCCATGCAACAACAGCAACCTGAGTTTTAACAGACAAAAAGACCTCTTTTGTGTTTAAAACAAACAAGAAATGTTTTTAATAACATAAGAATTGTGCAGGAGGTCAGGTTATAAGGAGGAGCATCAGGAATAGATTAGGCTGGAGTTCATTTTCTGCTCGCCATCCCACTGCATTCTGCTCAAAACCACTTCTAAATGATGAAAACTTAAACTGCCAGAAAGAAGATGGATGTCTGATGCACATTCTCTTGTTTGTCTCATGCACATAAATTGATAAAAACAAAAAACATTTAAGGTCTGAGTAAGTCAGAAAACGTTTCACAACTCCACAAAGTATCTTTGTTAATCCTTTGTCAAGTTTCTAAGTCCGATTGTAAACATATTAAAAAGAGGTGGTGTTGGCATCAGCAGACACATATTTCAGCTTGAAGAATATATTATGGTCTTAAAAACTAACCAAAAGTTAAACAGGTGAGGCAGCCAAAGTCAGGAAAGAAGCTTTAAAAAAAAATAAATAAATAAAAATAAAAATAAAATCTATCTGAATATTTTAATTAACAGGATTGTTAGTTTTACTGCCACCTCCATAAAAATCAAGTAGCCACTGCTTTGTATATAATGTGTTATAGAGTGTTTAACCTCTTTTGAGTTACTGTTGTCTTGGAAATAAAAAACAAAAAAAAACAACTCAGACAGTTGAGCAGATTTACTTGCAAAGTTGGAGCAATTTCCTTTTAAACTAAATCCACTTCAAACATTCACTTCCTAAAATCGGAGATTGCAAGCTTCAGAAAGCAAACAGTGAAGTTACGTCACAAACAAGCTCCCAAGGCCAGCTATTTACACCAACACAAAAGATCACACATGCAAGGTTGAATCTCTTCCATGTTTCCTTAAAAACTCAACGAATGGCTTGCATGAGCCGCTGTGTGCTTCCATGTGCGGGGAGAAATCCAGAACTTTTCAATGGAAAAGCAAAGCAAATGACCAGTTTTAGCTTCTTAAATGTGGTCAAATCTTTCACATAAAATATATTGATTATTGAGCAACTAAAATGTTTCTTCATTATTCTCCTAATAACTACTTAATAAACAGGTTTTCTAGATTTACAATTGATTTGGGTTCATGTAAGAGACGCAGTTTCAGCTCAACCTTTTTTTTTTTGCAGATATGTCATATTAGACCGCGTTTAACCCCTTCATTACCACCATGTCGCCGGCGATCCAGTTGTACACTTTACATTACCACCGGATGGAAATAAAAGTTAAAGGACAGAACAGTTCTTACATTCACTTTGAAGTGAAACAGATGTCTGATGCAAATTGTCTTGTTTGTCTTTTTGTTAACATACGTGTTGGAAGCAGCTGCGGACACTGGGTTCAATGTTGGAACCGCCAAACGCAGCCACTTCCCCCAGCTGCCTTGGGATCTGGATGGCTTCGTGGAGCAGCAGACCGAGCTGTCTCTGGTCGCACGTGCCGCCTGCCGACGCTACCTGGCTGAAGAGATCTGTGGAGGAGGGAGGCAGTGGGAGAACGAAGAGGGAAAAAAAAAATGAGAAAGAGGCAGAGAGGGGAACAAGTCAGAGCCAGTGGGTGATATCAAAAAGAAAAGATACAGGTATAAATAGATGTAAAACAAGAAAGAGTAACGGCATAGTTGCAAGTGGGAGTTAAAGTGTTAAGAAGAGTGTATGTGCGGGTGGGTAGTGGAGGGGAGGATGCAGAAAGCACCAGGGGAACATATTCATTTTTAATCTCTCTGTCTAAGATCTTCCATTCCAGGCTTTTTTCCCCTCTAATCTCTCCTTCCCTGCCTCCAACTCTCCTGCATTCTTTGTGAAGACTGACAGAGCTGTGGCGGCTGACAACGCCCGCCCAGTGACACATGTGGCGCCTTGATATTTTTTCTGATAAAGTTATGAAGTGTAACAGAGCTCATGCACAAAATCAGCAAAGAGGTTAGTGAGAGGGTAATCCAGGGAATGAGAGGAGAGGGAACATGGACAGCGTAACGGGTCTTTCTGCTCTGCTTCCAGCTGTCTTGGATTAACATGAAAAGCCTGGCGCTGATTGCTACTGTTATGTATGTACACATGCCACACAGGAAACACCAGCAAAAATCTGTTTGAGACCACCACTTTTTCTCAACTCTGACATCTTATTGATAAACTTCTCCATATCTCCAACTATATACAGTTACATGCAACATATGCAGCAGCCACCAAAAGGGTTTTAGATTACGCAACACCTGGTTAGGTATGTGTGCCATGGGGAGTATATGCATGAGGCTGACATTCAATAAAACCCTTAAAAGAGTAAAGGAGGAAGAATGCAATCAACCGTGCTTGATATCCTTCTCAAGCTAATAGAAACTGCCAGTGGAACGAATAGGCTCAGGGAAAGGGTTCATGCCACGGCAAAAGAAAAGAGATGGAAAGGAGAGGAAGCGAGTCAGATAGGGCATAAGACAAAGGGGAACTGTTAGACAGATGAACAGTAGTGTGAGTGGTGGCAGCGAAGGAAGACAGACAGAGGGAGATAAAGCAGCAGAGACACAGAGCAGGAAGCCAGACTGACAAGTCTCCTCCCAGAGCAGCAAGCCAACATTCACGCTCCTTAATCCTCAAAAATAAATCAGAATTCTGAATTAAATAAAGAACTGGGGGAAATGCGTAGGAGGTCTCTCATCCAATTAGACAAGCTGTTCTCCAACACTTTTTTTTTTTCTTGCTGGGTGTTTTATTAATACTGCTGGGATTACGGCTGTGGTGGAGCAGGGTGGGTCGGACTGAAGTGTGTGCGTGTGTGCGCGCGCGTGTGTGTGTGTGTGTGTGTGTGTGTGGGGGGGGGGGGGGGGGGGGGGGGGGAATGACAACAGCGCGTTTACATCTGCAAATATCTTACATTTGTATTTCTCCTCCAAGTGTCCCTTGGAGAGAGAGAGCAATCCAATCTTCATGGAAAGGATGCGAATCTTCCCACTGCGACCACTGCAGACATAGACAAACACATGAGAGCACGGCTACCAGTTAGTCATCGTTATTCTTAGCGTGCAAGCTTCTTAATACCCACTGTGTGTATATATATATATATATATATATATATATATATATATATATATATATATATATATATATATATATATATATACACACACACACACACACACACACACACACTGCATGAAACAGCAGTGGCAGAAAATCTTTATGAGCCTGGAAATAGAAGGACGTTTTGATTTGCTGTGTGTTCTTTGTCAAGATCTGTTTGCGAGAGATGGTGAGGTTCCAATTAAAATTCCTGTGTGGCCAAAAACAGCATTTATGCTGGTAAGGTTGTCAGCTAACAGCATCTGTGCACACATGTGATTATACAAAAAGTGATGCATGTTAATGCTGTACAAGCTTGTGCAGAGTGGATTTGCAAATGTGAGCATGAATGCCTGCTCCAAATTAAACACACTGTGCAACAGGAATTTACATGCCAAGAGAGGCACTCGGTGTCAACACCATCCTGATCAGAATGTTTCATATTTACAGCTTACAGATTAAAAACATGTGGTTTATTGTATTTTGTAGCACATTTAGAGCTGAAAACGGGAAACCACTGAAGTGGCCGATCATTGTCATTTATATTTTCAAGAAGCCAGGATGCCTGTGGCAACATGCACCATATGCAAAATCTGTGACAATATCAAAAAAGCATGTAGCTTGATCCATAATCTCCATCCTGAATCCATAACAGATGGCATACACACGTGTCGTAAACATTGAGCAGCCAGTTGAGACACATGTCGACGCAGAGAGGCACGTTAACCAGGTCTTTGTGCTCCTGTTCCAAGCCGTCGTAGATGGATGTCAGGCAGTTGATGACGTCTGGGACGGAGAGCAGCTGACTGTTGTTGGTGAGTTTGTACTGCGCAAAAGTGTTCTGGGCAACACTGAGATCCAGCAGGTCCACTGCAGATGGACGGGGCGGTCCGGTCACAGTCGATGATAGGAAGGAATAGGTAAAAGAGAGAAGAGGAAGGTGAACAGTGACAAGGGAGAAAGCAGTGAGAGGCAGCCAGAAAAATCAGAGAAAGAACTATTAGTCATCTCTTGGTATTGTTTACTGGGTTTTCAACAGCAGCTCAGACTTTCTAAGATTGCCAAAAAAAATTGGCAGAAAAAAAACGAGCTGAGAATGGCACAGACTATTACCAGAAATACATCAAAACTCTGGACTTGACTGATAGACAGTCCGAAATAGTCAAAAACATCCAAGTAGTGGAAAAACAGACGGAATAGATTCATCGTCAAAGTGAAACATTAATATCAGGAAAATCTGAACTGAAATTCAAGCAAGAAAACAAATCTAACAGGCGGAAAACGGTCGTTTCTTTATATTTAATAAAAAAAAAAAAAAAAAGGCACGATTATTGTTAAATGATCAGTCGTGCTTCTTTCATGTTCATATTGCAGCTCTCACTCACCTACATGCCTGTTTAGCAACATGCAAAAACTCATCATGTTGGAGTTTTTGCTTATTTCATAAAAGTAGCAAAAATTCAGCCAAAATGGGAGAAAATTCTTCGAATGAAAAAAAAGTGAACCTGACATGTAATAATAAAGAGGAATAAAGACATTCAGACACTTGTTTCTGTTCCTGCTCAAAGGTAGATGAGATGATCAATACTACACTAATAGTTTTATGCATCTGCTCAGGAGAGCTGCCAGTCGATCTGTGTAGTAAAGGGCTGGAAAGAAAAGAACAGCTGGGCTTTCTGTGGTTAGAACGTTGCAATTTTACCAATTATGTTACATAAGCAAGACAAGCAAAAGTTTTTTCCAATTCAAGTTGAAGGCAACTTGACTTTAATAATTTTGTCGAAACGGTACTTAAGAGGGGGGAAAAAAAGGGGGGAATGCTGTGAAAATTGCTCTCTTTAAGCTCAGGATTATCATGACCTGACCGACAGTTTTCATTTTCTTTAGGAACGCACTTGATTCAAAAATAAATTAAGCACATGGACGGAACAAGAGTCAATTTTTTTTTCTTCTTCTTCAGGTCCATTTGTACTGCTTATTCAAAACAGTGAGTGTAGTTCTTAATATTCAAGTGACTTCTTAGGTTTTTAATTTCATAAGCAAAAACATTATTCTTATTCCTTTTCCTCACTTCTACCACATCATTTGCTCCGCAGTCAACAGTAATTACTGGAGGAGCTCACATGGAGCGGGCACAGCAGAACCACAATGCTATCAGTCGCCATCAGAAAGCAAAACTTTTCCCGACAACTTTGTCGCTATGCGACGCCCAAAAGGCTGTGGCATATTATAGAGAAGCCACGCAAGCCTGTTTGCCTCCTGGGTCAGCCTGAACCCAATTAGCTGTTTCATAGAATCCCTGTTACAATTATATGTGTGTGTAGTCCTCTCAACTTTTGTTAAGACGCACAAGTTCTCTGTGCACAGAAATCCAGACTAACAATAACTACTGCTCCTTCTGCTGCGTCGTGTGTGTTTGTATGTGTGCTTTTGGGCACAGTGGTTGTTCTTATCTAATGGATTATAATGAAGTGTGGTGCCCTGCAAATTAAAACCACCTATGCTGACATCACAAACCATCACAAACACACACACAACATGTGATCAGAGAGGAAATCTGAGAAAACAAACTGAATGATTTCAACTCATTAACAACAAAAAAAAAAACAGGGTGGAACAAAAAGCTTTGAAATACACAATCACTCCGCAACTCTTTTACAAAGCTGCTCGCATACCGTTATTCCTGTAGTTTGACATTTTTGTAGTTTGACACAAACGGCAAACTTCCAAACAAGCAGCAGGATGTAAATGAGCAGCACCGACTCAGAGTCGGTGTTTTGTTGCATTAATAATGTCAACAGCTGTATAATAGTTAGCATTTGTCTCCATTATTACACTGTGCTGACTCCAAGTATCTGCTGCCATGCTGGCTGAAAGCTCACATTGGGAGAGGGGGGGGTGTATGTTCACCTGCAGTGTGTGTGTTTGTGCATGGGTCTGGTAGCCAGCTGAGACTGTAGATAATAGCCACCTTTATCAAACTCTCAGTTTTACAGGCGCAAACAGCAGCTCTTACGCTGGAAATTAAAAAAAAAAAAAAAAATCCCACCTGTGCACATAGAATGAAGCTTAACACCAGCACCAGCTGTGACTGTGTGTGGATATGATCACCCACGAATACACACATATTCATGCAGCAGCACAGGTTATTTTAGAGCCAAAATATACTTTGCCTTTAGGTTGCTCTGGCATAGTATCTGGCATCCTTTCAAATCATTACTGCATCTTCTCGACATCAAAAGCCGACCGCCGCTGTAGATATTAAATATATGTGCGTGTGTGTGTGTGTGTGTGTGTGTGTCTTACTTACAGCACAGTGCTTTCTGTAGCCTGCGAATCTTCATGGCTGTTCGGTACGCGGAGAATCTCACATTGTTCAAGTCCGCTTCGGGAAGGAAGAGAGACGGGGAGATGAAAGGTAAATAGATGAGAAAAATGGAGGCGGGAGATCAGAAAACACAGTGCAAAAGAAATCTGCCTGCAGGGCAACACAAGCAGGCCCCGTCTTTTCACTGAAATTCAACTTCTGTTATTTATTGTCTGCGGAGACGTGTGAGAGGAAGAGGTGCTAATGTGGACTCTGTAATTAGGTCAGCGAGTTCCGTCTCTGAGGGGCTCGGTGCTATTTGTTGAGCTGCTGGCCTGCAGCAAACGTTCCCAAAGTTTCACAGGTTATTACTAATCAGGCTGCTCATTAAAGAGCAGTCACACTAGCCATCCCACAGGGACACGGACATGTATATGGATACAGACACAGAGCAGGACAAAGCAAAAAATCAGCTGCTGTCAAAGAGTTAAATAATTTTTTTAAATAAAGTGTACATTTGCATGCAGTGTGTTCACAACTTCAGGTTTAATTCCTTATCTTGTTGATCTATGAAGTGGAAAGAAGTAAATAAGCCTCCTTGAAGCATGATAAAAATGATGTTTTTCTTGAAATGTTAATGAACTGGTATTTTTATATAATTGACTTAAAAAACATACAGAGTAAATTGCCTTTGGCAGATATCACCGCTTCCAGATGCTTTTTACAACCACTGAGTCTGTGTACTTGTGACTCAGTGGTGTTCAGTCACTAATCTTTGCGAATCACTTCAAGCTTTTACTTATTTTTAGGCTGCTTTGACAGCTAAAATATATCTATATAAAGCTCTTTAGTGAAGCGCAAGTCAGAAGACTGTTTGAGTCCGTCCAAAGGCTTCAGCTTGTACATATTTTTACAGTTCAAAGTAAGTTTTGGGATGTATTTTTGCAGAAGCAGACCTGTTTTTAGACTGACTTGCATTACATATTCACTCTTATCAGATTGTACCTGATCTGTTTGGTGTTTGTTGTTTAAAGACTGGTTGAAAAGAACGATTTATCCTGATGCTGCTTTCAGAAAATGTCTTTTGAGATGAGGTCACAGCCAAAACTTCCCATTACTTTGTTTCGTGTCCATTTTGCCTTTGCAAAGCCACAGAGCGTAACGGAGGCCTGCCGCTCCAGTACCTCATAAACCAAGGATTTCTTGACTCCAAGTTGTCCTGGTCGTCACTTTCACAGTTTCCCTTCAGTGCTTTGATGTATTTTTATAGCCTCACTTTTTGCTTTGCTGGCATCAGTTTGTTTCATTTTAGATTTCCTATCAGCTTCTAAGAGAAGCCAATAAAGCTCAAAGCTGGATAGAAAACCAATCTTGACCACCTTCCCAGTTTCAGTATAGTACTGCATTTGTTCAGAGTCGGTGCCATGCAAAGCTGTGTAGATGCACACATGCCTGTTGTGGCTATCTGGAGTCCAAAATGTGTGAAAAAGCAAGCTCCAACACATGATCTTGTGTTTTTATTGGTGGTTCTTCTTTTACGCTTTGCTTTTCACTGAACGCTTATTTCCATCTTTCAGAAAAGCAGAAACTGCTCCCCATCTGGTCTCAAATCCACACAAAGGCGATGAGTAGCAACAAAAGGCTTCTTCAGTAGCTTAGAGTGATGAATGTCAAAGCCATCCTATGATTTTTTTTTTAAGCTGTTCAACATATGCATATGCCCTAACCAGAGAAATAAATTGTTAGTAAAAACAACTACAACACCGATCCCATCTTTTCTGTGAAGCAACATTCTACAAGTTTCTGAATGAAGTGAGATGCTTAATAACTGAAGTCATGATATGTAATTTTATGTTTTGTACCTAGTGATTGGTAGAGCTCTGTCATCTTTGGATGGTCCCAGCAGGTAGTCTGTGTCTGGTGGCTGAAAATGAAAGGAAAAGACAGAAGTCAGAAGAAGGATTTAAAAAGAAAAAAAAAAAAAGTGACGGCTAAACTGAACAGAAGCAACTGACGTCAAAACGCACGCAAGTAGAAGTCCATTCAATACTTTCAAGGCTTGTCACAAAAGAAAAATACAAGGACAAACAAAGCAACACTGAGTACCAATGTCACTGCACTGCAACCCCCAATAAAAGGGGGGAAAAAAAGATATTGGTGAAAGCATACACACACAGAACTGTAACAACACTCCCAACATTATTTGGTGCTTTGTTAACACTGTAAATGGGATTATTGGAAAAATATTTTGCTGCAGTCTCTCCATTTTGAACAAAGCCTGCACGTATGTCTAGAAATCACAAAATAACTACATGAAACACAAACATGCTGTGAATCTTCATCACAGGGTTTCTTTTATATACCATGGGACATAGAAACAAGGAGCTTCAAGTTTCAAATCCTTACTCAGATTTCTGCTTCAGACACACAACATCAACCATACAAAAATAAATAAAATAAGACGCATGCCGAAGCCAATCAAAGCTTGCTGGCTTCACACGCACAGGACAGCAAAGAATCAGACTTCTGTCAACCTGCAGCTGTCAGTCAGTGTATCTGTTTGAGGTGTGGTGACTGTGATGTGGCTCCTGTGTTTGTGTGTGCCTGGGTGTATATTTCATGAAGGTACCAGGCTGTCAGAAGGCACACTCCAATCTACGTGGAATGTTTTGAGAAGTTTTCTGGAAGGGTTTTTTTTTTTTTTTTTTTAAATGCAGAGGCTCCCCAGTGGGACCTGCAGTGGCTCTCGCTCTCTCTTTGCTGACAGTCAGCAGGAAGCAAAGTCAAACTGCAGCTGTGGATGGCATAAGCTCTCCTCATGCGCAGATGTTCATCACTATTCAGCAGCTGCACACACTGATAACCTCTTTTACAAGTGAGCAGGCTTTGCTAATGCCCAGACCTCCCACACACAGGACTCACAAAGAGCTTGCCTTCATTGTTGCAGGGTTTCAGTGAAAACAGGGCAGGCGGATTCGTTAGCATTTGCTCCACAAAAACACGAGCGCTAAAAAGGGAAGAATATCGGCTATCCATGCCGCGAGTGGCGAAAAATTATCACTGTGAAACATTTGTGTAGAAAGGTACACCACTCATACGACAGAACTAATCCAGTGATTAAACATTCAGTCCAGAGATGTACACAAGCCACACAGTCAGCAATATATCCACCAACTAAAATATCTATCCAGCTCTTGAATGTCACGACGACAACAGATTGTCAAATTGTCTTCAAGACTTTCCCTAAATACCCATCCTTTTGTCAAGTACATCTTAAGCTTTCTTTTGTTGTCTTGAATGGGGGAAAGAAGTAAACTGATGACACACTTAATACAAAGCTGCATCATTTATAACAGGAAACATTCACAAGCACATAAGGAGGCATGAGGGGATTTTAAAGAGGAAGGGACAAAAATCAGCTATTCTGCGGCTTAGACAGCAGCAGATCCTCAGTCAATCTCGGCAAGGTGAGGATTGTCAAATGTAAGGCCGCTTTCATGCCAACGTGATTTGTGTTCACACTGACTTCTTTTGTTAACAAATCCAGAGCTCTGAGATACTCAGTTAAAGTTCCTCTCTGCTAGATATTAAACGTCTGACCTTGTTAACATGTCCAGTGTATTTATCTTTTATAGCCTTCAAAGCGAAGGCTGGGATTTCAGTCAGATTGGAATTTGAAGTTGAAGTATGAAGCTAGTATAGGCAAAACAAGGCTGTTGGCAAAGACGGCAAATATAAAAACAAGTGAGGTAGGAACCAGTTGACCAGCAGCAATTATAATGCAGAAGCAACGGACAGTGGATATATTACCATTCTGATACTTCCACCTGCATTTGACCTTATATAATCTAATGTCCTATAGATAAGAATTGCTCTCATATTTAAAAATTTGTGTATGAATTCCCCCAATATTATATTAGAAGTGTCAAAGGCAGCGTAGCAAAAATGAGATGGGCTAAACAAGCAGCAGTATCATCTTCTACCACATGGAGATAAGAGCTGCATCAGATTAGCTTGTTCAGAAATTCCTATTCACTGAATGAGGAAAATAGGTGCACAATCATACTCAGCTATTTTAAGGATATTTCAGGTTCTTATTGGTAGAAAAAGGAACAAATTTTAGAATCACAAATGGATTTTGGGGAGAATTAAAAGAACTGAAATGGGACTTAAAGAGATCAGCTCATCAAACATGGAAAAACATGACATAAAATTAGTGGAAGTATAAATATCAGTCATACTAAATATTAGTGGCAACATGTCTACTTGCTGGTAAAAACTTCTTATGAATAAAAATTCCCGGAGATCACCTGTAGTCTAAACTGCAAAAGATGGTTAATTAAACAAAATTATACTATGGTCTGGGTGAATACTCTATTTTGATTGGTTGCAGGGGGTCCGTTAAAAAGTGATAATGGACAACAGTTAAAAAAAAAGTTCCGTCAATTAGCCAAATAGTTCTAAATCAGTGCGCTGGCTCAAACAGCAGTTGGTAACCATGGCAACAGAAATGTTCGCGACAAACGGGCAGAAAGAATATCTGGACTGACAATGTCAGACATTTTTCTTCTCCTGATATAGAAACCAGCCATCGCACGTCATCCCCGATTTCTTTCATATTGTGAAGAAATATGCATTTCAGGCAGAAATAATCATATTTTCACTGGAATCCCTTAAGAGGAGGGGGCCGGCACTGTTCAACACTCTTATCTTTCATTATTATTATAATATCATTATTATAATTATTTATTATTATTATCATCATCATCATCATCATATCTATTGAAATTGTTTATAAATGTTAAAAAAAATTTTTTTAAAAACTTATGTCAGCAGGTCATTCATGAGATTTATTTCACATAAACCCAACAAAAACAAAAACAAAAAAATGATCAAAACACACAAGAGTTTGTGTGAAATGAACCAAAGCGGTTTACTGGACGGACAAACGTGATCACATGCTGTTCACTTGAAAGTAAGAAGCCTGTCCTCATTGTCCAGCTCAGGCTTTTATCTCTACACCCTGTCTGCTGCTACGCTGCAGGTTCAAACACAGCACAGGTATCAGCCTTCTCTTTTATATCTTCCAATCCCATTTAATTTTCATTGTCCGCAACGTTGTGTGCAAAACTGTGTTACTGTCACTCTGATCTGCACCAAAATATTCAGATCATATAAACCGAACCATAATGAGCCAATAAACAGAATCAACTAAAGTGAAACTGACTATTTTAAGGTCAATGTTTTTATTCCCTTTTATAGAAGCACCTTGATTAACAAAGCATAAAAATGTATAGTTTTGGTTTTTTAATGACAAAGTCTGAATGCATCTCAGAATATGAAGCAGGTCCACTTAACTGCTTTAAATACTTTGCCAATGAGGCAGCAGAAGTTCAAAGACAAAACCTGACCTGAGCTTCAGCAAACAGCTCAGAGGCTGAAACACATGAAGTGTCAGTAAACCAAAGGAATACAGGTTTGGCTGTTTATTCATTCATTTTCCACACTACTAAGTCCAATTCAGGGTTGCACGACTGTTAATTCCACTGCTTTTTATTTTAGTTATTTTAAGCTTCTAAATGTGAAAATTAGTTGAACAAATATGAGTACTTTTGAATAAAATCTGAGCAATTGATCTCTGCAGTAGAAAAATGAGTTCTCATTTGCATGAATTAGATCTAATTAAAGCAAACTGTAATTAGAAATAGTGGTTTTTCTATTTGCCAGTCAATCAGAGAGGTAGCGGAGATGAGCACTTATGTCTGCTGCAGTGTGTGTTACATTTTCTGTCTTCCAAATAAGAATAAACTAGTCAAATGGGGTCACAGAGGGGGACACTGCAGCAGACAGAAAGGGATTAAATACATGTAGCAGATAAAAAGTATAGTTAAGGGGGAATCTCTTTTTTCTGAATAGTTTTATGAGGTTTCTGTGTGATTGAGCAGCTAAAGCTATTTGACAAAAGTGACCCTCTTACACTAACAGATCACCACTGTAACAATTTGGCTTATGAAGAATTATTGCTGTTCCCCTGACATTTTATGTGCGGCAGCACAATCTTACTGAAGGTTAAAGATGTTAAAATTACTGATTTCATCCCTGCTGCTCCAGAATTAACCATGTAAATCCCACTGCTTCTATCCATAAATTCTGACTAGAAACAGCAAAAAAAAAAAAAAAAAAAAAAAAAAAAAAAAAAAAAGTAACACATTTTGTTTGGTGAATGAAAGAACATCAAGTGTAAAATTCTTTTGGGAAACATCCAATCACTTCATGATCAACGATCAAAGGACTTATCTAAATCCTGCTGGCAGGAGACTGCCAAAACACTTCCTTTACTGGTGGGAATGTGTCACTGTGACACACTCAAAGTTCGCCATGAATAATCATGAGTAGGCTGGTGAATGATCGCTAGCATGCATGGCTATCCACGGAAACAAAATTACAGACATATCAGAGGGAGAAGAGGAAGATTTCTGGAACTTTTTCTTCTCCCCTGTCTGACAGCAGGCTGCCAGACTTATCACCAAGTGTCTGTGACAGGTGATAAGTGCCTGCATTCACCACTTGATGCCTCATGCTTTTACTCTGGCTGCCATCACTTCACCTTTGCCACAAAAAGTAGATCCTTCCTTCTGTGTCACGGCAAAAAAAGAAATCCTGCCTTTGAATTACGCTTTAATGCTTTCCATTAAAACTTCTCAAACTGCATTTCCAGAGAAAGGGGATGTCCACAGCCTTCCAGAACATGCCAGAATCAGTTAAATGGGGCAGCACAAGGATGCCAGCATGAGACAGTAGTCACAGAGCGTTTATGAAAGCATCCGATTCCCACCCCAATAATATGTCATCTGAACTACTCACTGCAGGGGGGCGGAAAAAGCGCACTTTTAATCAGGCGACCTTTGTCGGCTTAAAGACGCGGTTCAGAACTTGAGATGAAAGAAGAGACGAAGAGGAGATTGGGGAAATGAATATGCCTAATAATGATGTGAGAATCCCAACACTGAATGTGACCTGTGATTAATGCTGGGGTTGGACTTGGAGTCCAATTCAATACAGCAAATTGAGTTTAAACTTGCATGTGTTGTAAATCTGTGCATGAAGGAGGAAAAAACAAGCTTTATATTTGTGGAAAGCCACAGAGGTCTAAATCTAACAAAAACTCACCACTTTTTTTTATTATATATATGACTCAAAGAGGCCATTTTTGGGTTGTGAAAACATTAACCTGGGAGAGAGGAAACCTGTTCTAGCTGACACAGAGGATGTGCTGAAAGCTCACAGTGGGTTCGGGAGTGTATTTGGATCGTGCTACGAAGCTCGGATCCACTGAGAATTCACCGGCATGTTTGGGCTTGTGTGGAACTATTGTTTTGCCAGCATGAGGGTGCGCATCACTCAAGAACACCTTTGCATATTGTTTTGTGTTAATGCTTTTGTTCACATGTATTTGCAATGTGGCTTTTTTCTTACAAAAAGGTTTCTCCAGCTGTCTTCAGAAAAAATCCCAACTATGTAGCAAAACAAGTAGCAGCCAATCTCAAGTCTTTATAAGATGACACTTGAACAAAACCAACGAATACCCCAAACTTTTTAAGACATTTGCGTGCTCACAGATGACACATTTATCGTGGGTTTCTCAAGTTACAAAGTGAAAAATGATGCTCAAACAGAAACAAAAGAGAAGCAAATCATTTACCCAAAATCTGGATTTCTTGCAGTCAGCCAAGTATAAATTTAATATCAGCTTTGCTTAGGCAGCAGTGTACTGATGTACATGTTTTAAGTATAATGAAGACTTCAAAGCATTTCTTCTGAAGCAGAGAAGCTACTGACAGATCTCCTTTTTTGGCTGTTTTTGCAAAAATTAGAATGAGAGCCACGACATTAAACTGGAGTCATTACAGTCACTGTAAGCATAGGGAAGAAAGCTGTCATGGGATTTAGCCAGGCATTATCTATTCCAAAGCAGGAAGCCATGTTGAACTGAATGAAAATGTGCAGGTAAAACAGGCTGAATGCTAACTTTCAATAAGAGAGGAGGTCAGCACAAAGAAGTGGCAAAAAATAAAGCAGGTCAGTGACATTTGCAGAAAGTTTACAGAGCAGGAAATACTAGAATCTACTACTTAAACTACTAAAACGGATGAATCTACCATCCCAATTACAATTCATTTGGAATGTTGTGTAAATTGGAAATAAAAACCGAATCTTGACATTCTATCTATACCCAACTAAATATATTCAAACTTAAAAACTTTATTTTCTGCAAATATTCACTCATTTTAAATTTGATGCCTGCATTATTCCAGAAGAGCTGGAACAGTGACAGCAAAAGAATGGGAACGTTGAGGAATGCTGAAAACACACCACAAGTGGACAGGTTTATTGGAAACAGGCGAGTGTCTTGGTTGGGTATTAAAGGAGCTTCCCCGAAAGATTCATTTGTTCGCAAGCAAGGAAAGGTAAGGTTCATCGTGAACAGCCTGGACTCACAGTCAAAAAAAAAAAAAAAAAGTGCAGGAACTGGCCTGCCTACCAGATCTGTCTGGACCAAACGTGGTGCATTATGAAGCGCAAAATACGACAATGGAGACAGTTAATAAACTGAAGTTGTACATGTAGCAGGAACAGGAAACAATCCCATCAACAAAGCTTCAACGTTTTGGTATTACACTTTACACAATATCCCAACGTCACTGTGGCTCAAATTTTCAGATTTCTTTTTTTTTTTTTTTTTTTGGAGGGCCTTTACGAATCAAACTACTTCATGATAATGTCACTTCTCTTTTCACATTCTAGATAAACTGTATTGGTGTAAAATCATTTTGCAATGTACAGTCCTGTTTGCAGTAGTGTTGTATAACAACAGAAGGAGCAAAAATACCCCCAAATATAGGCGATTTCATAAAAACATTTCAGAAAACATAGTTAAACTGTCATTCTCTACTTAAAGACAGCTTGTGACAATAAACTACAAACAATATGAGCTGTTTTTTGGGTCTGCATGCCAAATTAATTAGAAATCATTCATACAAGATGTGGAACTAAGTCAAATTTAATATTTATAAATAAAGACTTATCTGCTTACTGCTCCATAATAACAACATCTAGCTCATACAGAGACACACACAGTTAACAAAATCACCATGAGCGCTACGGCAACAATTTCTCATTACTTACTTGATGTAATATGGAACCTTATTCTGAGAAACTGCGCGTTGCCAGGGGAGCTGCACGGATGCTGCAGACACGTTGAGACAAAGGGAAAAAGAAATGAGACGTAAAAATTCAAGATGCAGTGAAAACAGAAACTCAATCCTTAATGAATACTTTATTCACTATAATCCAATTAGCAATTTAATGTTTGAAGCTTCACTTCCTGCATCTAAAATATTCATAAAAACATAGTCCAGCTAAATATGGAAGACCCTTACTGGGCAAGAGATTGAGTGCATGAAGTAAATGGACATTGCTTCATCAGGGGGAAGGAATATCACACATTAAGGCATGCAAGTGGAAAAATAAGAACTGGAAAAAGTATAGAAAAGAAAAAAAAAGTAAGAACTTTTTAGTTCAGGCTGATCTTTGTTAAATCAGAGAGGACAAGTCTTGATTATAAAAATCTGATGCATCAAATGATATTCTAGAAGCTCTGCAGAGCTAATAGCAGCAGAAATGTTGCTTGATTTATTGCCCTCCCACTTTCCCTCCTCCATGACACAGCTCTACACTCAAATGGAGAGATGAAAAGACAGTAAAAGAAAGAGATTAAGTGCGATTGGGAGATATACGAGATGGATAGGGTAAGATAAGAACGCAGTACTTTTGATCCCTGAGGGAATATTAAGCTACTGGTGTAATGACAGCGAATGTGTGATGGAGGAGATAGTGTCACAGTGCCAGAAAGATGAAAGAAGAGTGTTTTGTACGGAGTCGCTGAGCCCTGTGCATGGATTGCTCAGTTAATTCATGTCTTACAGTGACGCAGCTTGGTGGCCGAGCACCTGCTCTGGATCACACATCATCCATTTTGTCTTCGTGCCCGACAGCCAGCAAAGTAAATCAGGTGGAGCAGGTCAAACACTGATGGCTTTATGATTATAAAAAACGAGGGGGAAAAAATGTGGAAAGGATGAGACTGGCTGCCGCGTTTAAGGTTTCTGAATTTGTCATCTGTCTGAAGCGTCGTCTTGAACTCTCTGTTCTGCTAATGAGCTCTCCAAGAAGGAAGTGAGGGGAAGGAGTCAGTAAAACTCTAATTAAGCTTCATATTATTCCGAGTAAAGTGCTTCATGTGCAGGCTGCATGCATGAAGAATGAGTGTGCAGATATCTGCCAAAGCTACGTGACTGTGAAGCGTACAGCACAGCCGATGACGAGAGGGAGGATTTGAAACTGGATCTGTGTGGAAACAATCCCAGGGGCCTGACATTTCTTCTTTCCAAGGAGAAGTAATTGTACTCACTGGAGAGGAAATGTTGGGAAGAAGGGCCAAAGTCTCTGTGCGCTTCCTGAAGGAGCTTCAGTCTGTCTTCCACTGCCACCTGTAAGATGACCACACGCAGAAGAGAGCAGTGAGCTGGGAAGCAGTGATTGCAGACACTTCACAGTAGATGAACTTGGCGTCATGGATGAGATGAATTCAATTTCAGTGCAATTACAGTGGAATTTCTGTAAAAGCCCAACTTAAACTTTTGTCTAATAGAGGCACAGAATTACACAGTATCACACCTTTAATGAATTTGCAGGTAATAAAGATTTAACGAAACAGGGATTTGTCCTGCTCTGCTTCGTGATTCTTTCCTGAGCTCAGCCGTCAAGAGAGTCTACAAGCTTTTTGACTTCCTAAATATCATGGGGTCAAGGATAACCAAAGTACCATGAAGTGAGTTCAGTTTCACATGTTAACACAATACTGACCAAACCAGAAGGCAACTGTGTAACTGGTCCACTTAAGGCTTGCCTGAGCAGAAAAATGTGGCTGCCAATCATCCCATGATTATAAATCTGAAGCAGTGGTAAAGATCTACTGGGACTCAGTCACATGTGAACACAGCTTGTCACAACAAATTCCTCTTGTCCACCTGCATAGCAGCTGTCAGACTGCATCACAAACTGCAACTCCCGTTGTAGTGAAACAGAAAAGCTGTTGCTGGAAGAGCAGTAAGAAACCTTTTGTTGAGCAGTGACAAATTGTGTGTATTGGTGGAATATTAGTCCTGTGTAAAACAGTGTTAAAACCCTGCAAAAACAGCAGACAGAACAAGGAAGGGACAGAATTGCCATTCCACAAGCAGGCAGATAGAGCCACAGATTGACCAGTTCAATCCCTTTCTGTGACCTGTTACATTTTGATTTTTTTTGTTCTTTGTTTTGCATAAATATGCATTAAAGAGCAAGGGTAAAGATTATCTTATTTGTATGTAACACTGAAGCAATTAAATGAGTTTTTTTTCTTACATCAACCCTCAGTAGTTTGAGTGATGTGTTAAACACTGCAAATTCTCATGTGTGCAGTGACATTTAGCATTGTGTGATGGTTATAAAGCACATCGGATTATTAGTTTCAATTTGTCTCCATTTATTTTTTCATTATGCAACAAATCCGGTTACATGTACATTACCAAGCAACATGCCAGAAGCATTCCTCTGACACAATCTGAACCAAATGCTGTTAATCACAGAATACACCCACAGTGCAGACTTGTAAAAGTGACTAAATGTTAAGCATCAGGTAAAGTCAGCTGTATTATGTCTGTAAGTGTAGATAAAAAACAAAAACATTACACAGATTAACACATGTGCTTCTTATGACTATATTTTTATCATTTTAATTAAAAAAAAAAAAAAACAGTCTTTTTAAGCACAAATTAAGCTCAGAAAATTTCAGCACAAGTGCTGCTGATGAAAAGTGAAGCTGTTCAGTTTTGACTGATGAAACTGCAAAACTCCACCTTCCACATCCACACAGCTACTTTGGAGATTATTATAGTTGGATCTCTGATGTTCACACAGGGATCATGGTGATGGGCACAGAAAGGCCAGCAGCTCAGACCCTTTTTTGACCAATAGTGACATTTATACCTAATGTTCCACAGTACGACAGCTGGTTATTCTCTGAATATGCAAAGAAGGTCATGAAACCTCAGAACTGTTTCACTGCTGAAGCTGCTGCCTTCCTGCACACTGAGACTGAACATGACTATAAAACTCTTGCCCTCCTATTTTGAGTTATGGTCATTTTCTTGGCAAAAAAAAAACAAAAATTTATCCACACTGATCCTGTTGTGTGGCAACTGCTGCTTTGAAATCTAGTTCACTGGTTTCCTTCCAACTGCTGTCATGACAGCAGGGTGTTCAGACCTGCTTTCAGCCCCTCTACCAATAGGCACCACATGTAATACTGATCAATGCTGTCATGCTGTTCGGAGTAAGTCATAAGGAAAAAATACTTGGAATTTATTTGTATTGATCTCTGGCAACCAATTTAGAGATTGATAGAGCCAGTCTGACTAGACACAATTACATTTTTTTTTTCAGGCTTCACATTTTATGCTGTGAAGTAAACCAATCCCATGAAAAATCTCCATAACTAAAGTGTTCAGTGATTCAAACTTATAAAACGTTACGCTCTGGTAGCCATACAAACAAAACAGAAAGGATTTCACTCTGTAATTCACAAACAATCTCTCCTCCTGTCTTCTTTTTTTCCTATGATGACTTGTAAAGAGATAGATTTCCCTGCAGGACAGAGACATGCTCCAATCTAAGAAATGCTCAGCAAGTCTCACAGTGGATGATCAGACCAACAATATCAAGCTAGCAGAGAGCCAAGAATGTGACTGGTGTGCAGTGAGAACTTCATCTATTGATGTGTGGTGACGGAGGGTTGCATTAAGGCAGAGCCGAGTTCAAATAAAACAAGCTTACAGGTAGAGAGCTACAGCACTCCGTGTCCTTTGTTTTTGTCTAATACATAAAATTGCTTCCACAGCCGGAGAGAGAGAGAAATAGGGGAACGACAACAAAAAAGCAGGACATCAAAGTAAGGTGTAGGCAAAATGTTGAGTTTAAAAACCACACTTCAATAGGACGATTTAACCAACCTGGAGAATTTTCCATCTCATGTTGAGTTGGTCTAGTTGTCTGGAGGCAGTGGATGACAGTTGGATGTCCAGCGGTGTAAGCTCTGCACAAAGCTCATTCACAACCCGAACATCCTGACGTAACGGGGCAACCTCGTCTCTGAAGGCCTAGACAGATAGATTTATGGTAGTGCAGTGTGAAAGACGGTGGTGTGATTAAAGTGAGCCTTTCCACAGACTTGCTGTTCTAATGTTCTAATGTTCTAATGACGTAAACTCCCCCCCCCATGTTCTAATGTAGTTTATAGCTATAAATGAAGAGTTTTATTTGGCCATTTGATGTCTCCACTGTGGGTGTCAGTATCACATTAGTGTCTGTAACCGTAGGCGAGTTGGTGAAAATATGAAAGAAGTGTTTGATGAGACGTGGCCCCTGACTGTTATGGATATTAAGAAATATAACCAGTCAGATCATTCATACCAAAAAGATTTGCAGTAAGAGATGGAAGCAATAACATAGTTATGATTCCTAATGGAAACCTGCGAGTCATGATGGGGCCGTTTTCTTTCTCAGCTTTACTCTGCTGTTGTTTGTAAACTGAACCTTTTTGGAAACTGATCAACTTGATGTTTAATTCATAAAAGACAAGAATCAATAGCTGAAGTAGAAACATAAAAATGTTATTAATTGAATTGATCCTGTCATAACTGTGTAAAAAAGCATGTCGCCTTAACTCCTGACTAACTGCTTAAACTCACGATTGTCTTATCGATGTGGTCCTGGAGAGAGTCGATCAGCAGGTCTCCCACTGGCTGCCAGGTAGCTTTGGCCTCTTCTGCCTGTGTTAGCCGCAGGTCAAGCTGATCCATGGAGCTCTGCAGGTCCTGGAGTCGCTCCAAAGCCTGCTCCACCTGACTCTGCCAGCCGCCCACATGCCCCTTCAGACGCTCCCACCGCTCTTTCACCTCCCCAGTCTGCTTGCGGATCGCCCGGGCCAACCCTCGGGCCTTCTCCTCTGGGGTGACGTCTAGAGGAAAGCAGGATAAACAGAAATTCCACTAAACTTTTAGAGCACAGTGTTTTTATATCTGCTTCTAAAACAGAGTTCCTCCTTTAAAGCAGCTTTTTTTCCCCCCATTGCTTAAAAACAGCAACAACGGGTCATTAAAGGCTCTAAAATGTAAATGAGGCACTAAACTACAGAGTTGAATAAAAATGCATGATTTAGATAGACCTCCACTTCCTGCTTCCTCCCTGCTGCTGTGGATACGTACAGATAGTCATTACTCACATCAACACAATTACATGTTTCATCAGCTGTTCGAAATGTAAAGAAAACTCATCAATCTCCACAATTTCCTAAGTTTTGCATCTCATGATGTCTCCTGCAAACTCTTGACAGCCATTCCCCCTCATCTCATCCCTCATATTTTCAGCTGCGAGAGCACATCTCCAGCAAAAGGCCTCCTGCTGCTCACAGCTGCTTTGTGTGAACAGCAACTGTGGAAAAAGACAGGAACAAGTTGTCGGGACTTTTACCTGAAAACTTCTACTGTTCATGTGCATGAACCGCTACACCAACATGTGGCATAACAGTGTCTACATACTCTTATGTTTTTCACTATTTGTGTGTCTTTTGATTAGGTTTTTAGAAAAAGAGTTCAACTCCTCATTGGAGAACTGAATCTCAGAAAAATAAAGGAGGAAGTAGAAAAGTGTAAAAATCCAGTCAGAATAAAAATGGACAGCAGCTTAAGCAAAAGCCTTCAAATGAAAAGGGGAAAAAAGGTGAGAGACGAGGCAGGAAAGGTGAGTGGACGGGATAATTGCTACAGATCAGAGACAAGAACAGGCAGAAAGGATAACTGGTCCCTAAATACCCATTTAAGCTGCATAGAAAGATGAGCAACTTTTATGAGTTCAAAGGTCTCGTCTCAGGTGTAGAGTCTGGAAATTCATCTTTTACTTGTTGCACATCTTTTTTCAATCTCTGTTTTCTGCTGCCTCCCTGAAGTCTGACACATTTCTGCAGTCAATGTTTCATGCTGCTGCAAAACATTATCTACCTTCTGTTATGAAGAATGTGGCATTGCAGCAATGAGTTCAATTAATAGCACTGAATTGAAAAAAATACTACATAATGGAAGACAATCAGAGCTGTTGATGCTCCATCACAGCGTCACTCAAAAGAATTCCAGCCGCCTCGGATTATACAACAAGCAAAGTCTGATCTAAAATCAGTTCTTTTTTAAAAAAAAACTATTTATTCAGAGAGATGATACTTTAATATCCTCATCAAAGATCAGAGACAACAAGCTTATTGGACTATGCTCTGAAGTCTTTCCACTCCCCGACTCAGCCACTTGGGTTAGTTTAATTATTTACACAGTAGGGTTTGGTTCGAAGGGAAATGTGCTGACTTAATCAAGACTTCCTTGCTGAGAGACCAAGACAAAGAGGGAATGCTGAATGAGTCTTTTCATGTTTAATTCTTCACTGCCCTATTGTATAACAGTATTATTATTAACGCAGGGCTCACTGAGCAGCATTATAAGGCCACTTAACCCAACACTGGGGCCAACGTAGGCTTCACTCTTCATCTGAAGACGATCAGTAAATCTGGAGGAAAAAGGGCTTTAACATAGTTTATAAGATGAACTTGGCAAGAAAATTGTCCAAAAAAAATGTGATGGTGTCTTGTTTTTTTTTTTCTATCAATGCTTCGTGGCAATAAATCTTATACTGTTGGAAAGCCTGTTTTCCCTTGAATGGCACCACATTTGTGGGATAAGCAGATGAATTGTATGGTTGCACCCATGAAAAACTTTCCAAATATTTGAATTTTCTATTAGCTCTTGTTTGCTGTCACTGGATTGGGTGATTAAAGTCTAAAGAAATACTGTCAATTTACCAATTAATTCATGTGACAAACTGGGGCCTCAGTAGCATATAGAAGAGCGATCCACAGCCACAGCAGCCTTTGTTGCATATCAGCCACTGTGGCGGTGCTGGTGACTCTGGCACCAGCAGCTCAGCCAAGCTGATCCCACAAGTGCTCAGTGAGTGGCTCATCTTTAATCTCCAGAGAAATTCATGCATCATTAATGTTCTACTAACAGAGCATCTTTTTTTTTTTTTTTTTTGTCATTGTGTGACAAAGACATCAGAAACCTAGAAGCAGGGAAGAGACAATAACTTGAACTGATTATGTTGTTGGAGCCGTCACACCCATGAACTATCATCATCTTGTGTTACACAACCTTTTTCCAAAAGCCATAACCCCAAACTGCCCCAACCACAGTAAATTGTAAAGAAACTAAATGGGTCACCTGATGGGTCATGAAGCATAACTGAGCTGGATGAGTCTTTGTGTTACTTTTGTTGTTGTTTTTCTTTTTTCTCCTTCAATAATATTCTGATTAATATATATCAAACAATTAGTCTCTTAAAAACCAACAATTTTAGTCTAAAATGCATTTTTATGTATAAAAGACATGTTGTGGAGAAGTTTTCTTTTACACTTGGTGATGTAACTGGACAGCTTCTGGCATCCAGAATGACTTCAAAGATTAGTTGTATTTGCTACTGATCCAAAAATCTGTGTTTTTACTGATTCTACAGTTATGATTGTAGCTTGGACTGGTATACATCATTCAAATCACAAGAATCTTAGCTTTCCAGTGGTGTATAACACATACAGGAAACTTGGAAAGAAGGCTGAGTAAAACCCATATTTATAACTCGCCCTTAGGATGTCTGGTATAAATAGGTTGACACAATGGACTAAAGCAAAAACTGACAACAGATTTAATCATTTTAAGAGGAGTATGTCACAAATCAGTGATAACATAAAGCAGGTTAAATCTATAGGCTATGCCAGCTATAAACAGTGCAACATAATGTCTAAGATATAAACTAAAACAGTGATCCGGGAATAAGACTCCCTTTGCAGTACACCTAGAAGCTTAAACTGCCTCAGTTTTATGTGTTTCATTAGATATTAAGTAGAGAGCAGATAGATGTCTTTTCAGGTCTTCAAGACATTATCACCTCTTATCTCCTTTCTAAGTTTTAAATGACTGCTGAGATTGCTTCACATGTTGAGTCTTGGGACTTCCTGTCAAGAGGTACTGGGACTTCCAAGCTGTTGAACAGAGGAAGTCTTTTGGATGATAAAACATCCACAAGAACCAATAAGAACTAGCGTGCTGTCTCGGGTGTACCCTGCCTCTAACTGGAGGGCAGCTGGGGTAGGCTTTGTTTTTTATGTCTACTTAGTGCACATGCACTGATGTTGTGATAACAGAATGGAACAAACCAGTCTTTGGCTGCAGGTTTTTACGTGGCTCTCCAGGTCCCTCAATGGGTTGGTCAGCAAGAAACATCCTGGCTTGGTCCAAAGTGCTGATAACCAAGTGCTCACGTTCCTTCAGTTCAGAGCACAGTGCCTGCAGAGGAAACACAAATTGGAGCATAAGACAATATGAAAACACTTATGGTCAAGCTCATATCATAAACACAGTCAGACATTGGAGAAAATGCAGACAGTGAAGAGAGACTGTATTTTATTTATGTAATCATTAAAACAGTTTCATATACGTATAATTAATGCTTCTCCTCTGAAAATATGCACATATTTTATTCTAAAATTCCTGATCTCATTGGTACAAATAGACTCCAGAAATATAAACTAATCAACAGAATCTGCCTAAATCCTCTGACTTTGACTGTGCCATTTTCCTGCTCATTATGTACAACAGTACAACAGAGCAGGTGTTTATGCTTGGCTTATTGACAAAGTATACGACACTGTTAATTAGGTGATGCAAGATGAACCATTTAGTTTCGGCCCAGTCTTTGCTTAAAGAAAAAAAAGCAAGCGGTTGGAGAAACCAGCAAAAAGAGCAGCTCTGCTCAGGGCCCCAGCAGCAGGGTAAAGCTCTGAAAATATAGCAACAAGTAGAGTCAAGAGCGCAGTGTCAAACCAAGCATTTCCTTGAGATCTGTGTGAAATTAGCTGAGCAATGCACAGAATAAAGCAAGTCACTGAAACCTCCAGGAATAATCACGACAGAGTCTGCTGAAAATGCCACGTACATATTCGGCATATCCTCTTAGCGAGCAGCTGTGACTGGAATAAAATATGCACATAGGTGCAAAAACACAGTTATTCATACGGATATAAACTCCAGCACCTCCAATTGCAGATTATGAGCAATTTAAGAAGTGATTGAACCTTGTGTCAAGTCTTCCTCCTCCCCATGACGCACAGCAGCTGATCACAGTACATTGAGCATGGCATGTAATGGAATAATTATTCTTGTTTTAATATATGTTTGACCCACCCCCCCCCCCCGGGCATTTCTTTGCCTATTGGAGTGTGTGATTGCTTTATGAACAGGGGATGTAGTTTCAGATGCTGTGAAGCAAGTCAATTCGATCGGACAATCACTTTGATAAAGTCCCGTAATTTTCAGACTTATCAAATAGACAAGTGAGGTTTAAAAAAAATGGGAAGCCAACACACAATCCTGACCGAGCCGGCTTCAGTGCAATCATCGTCTAAAAACAAAGAAAAGCAGGTAATAGATTGTCCTGACACATTAACTAGTTTGTTGGACATGTGTAAATAGAAAATGATGAAATTTGAAACATCTTCACTCATTTAATGGAGTAAACTCCCCTTAAATTTTATTTTGTAACAGTGGAGTGATGATTTCACACAGCCTCCTGCGGACAAATCTACCGTCACGCTGAAATGCAGCATCCTGCTCAACAGAAATTACGTCGTCCCTGCTAATAAATGGTCTGCTCCGTTCCAATGATTTCCTCCAAATTGACATGTCAGAGACATAATAGGTAGCTAGCTCAGAGTTGGGGACCTTGAGAGATAGAAACTAAATGAGGGGTGCTTGAGAGAGGAAGAAAGGGAGGAGCAGATATACGAAAAGTGAGATAGGGAGCTTCGTTGAGTCATTGAGTTCAGGAAAACATTCTCATTTCAGTTTGTGACTAAATGAAATTAATCCTCTCATGAAAACCACATATACCAACGAAAGGGGGTACAAAATCCCAGCGGAAGCATTACTGGAGGTATTATTGTTGGAAATAAAGGCACAAGATCAAAGCATCATGCAGTGTTCTAAGACGGCTGTATCAGTACAGACATACAGATTTATCAGGCTGAGACCTCATGGGAGCAAGCTGCATGGTAACAATAGATGTGGTCATTGTTAAGCCACCTATTTGAGGTGTTTTTGTGTGATTTTTTCTTTTAAACCAGACTCATGAACGCAGTGTGTAACTGTCAATCACAAAGCTGCTACATCCTAAAAAGGATGCAGTACTTTCTCAGGCTGTAACTGTTGAACCATGTTTTTCCCACGTGTTGTCTTAAGAGTACGTTTTCTTTTATTTTGTCTGATCAACAGTATGACTAAACCATAATAAACATGCACATTCATTATTCTCTCTCTCTTGCTTTCACTATATATGCAATCGATCCATTTTGTAATTATCTTTCGATACATTGATTTATTTTATTCCACGAATGTTCCCTAAATAAATTCTTTAAAGTAAATTGGAATTAAAAATAACCTACTGTAACTTGGAAGTACTGTTTTACGCAGCATTTGCATTTTTAAAACACATTGAAATGATATTTGATCATGTAGTGGGTTTTTGGATTCATTTACTTTAATATTTTCACTGACGTAAACTCCCCCCCCCCCCCCCATTTTTTTCAGTTTCAAACTGAACTCTTACTTGATCTTCACTGATATATTTAGAATTATATAAATAACCATGAGGCATGCTGAATTTGCTTTACAAAATGCTTGGCTCTTTGTCATATGAGGTCAGTTTTAAAATTTAAAAAAAAAAAAAAAAAAAAAAAAAAAAAAAAGGTAAATCTGTAGTTTTTATTATCTAGAAAATTGAACCTCAGAAAACTAAAATCTGCAACACGGCCTGCTGTGAGTATACTAGACGCTCTGTATCTGTGATGTGGCTACTGGGTATTTTTGCAGCTTGACGACAAAACCAAAGACTCAAACAAATCTTTTAGTGAAGCCTCAAGCGCCCCATAATATCTGTGCTACACAAGGACACTCTCGCAATGAAAGTCTGAGAGGTAAAGATCACATGTGCAGCCTTCCATGCAAAAAAAAAAAAAAACAATCTTTTATGCCAAGTAAATCCCAGGTGGCCTTTGAGCGATAAGACAAAGCCTTCTGAGTCAAAGATAAAACGGTGCAGGTCTACCCCCTCACTCATCCCTTTGATAGGGTTTCAGCTCTGGCTCATCAGAATATCTTCTACAACTCGGATTTGTTAAGCTCAGAAAAAGAGGCGACGTCGTCAGTCTTACAATTCTTAAGGTAGTTTTCTTGTTGCGAGGAGTGGCCGTGACCTTGGCTGAGAGATTCCGTTTGTGTGGCATCGTTTTTGTCCAGGTTTGAGTAAAAGTGAGGTTGTGTGGCTTTTGCAGCGCAGCAAACTCTTATCGCTATGTGCCTTGTACTGCAGAGCCAATGCGATAACATCACAACACAGCTACTTTCAGAGCTCTGCCAAATATCGCTCTTCCTGCTCTCAAAACACTGCTATCTTACTCTCCACGCAATATCATTGTACCCCCGTGCTTTCCTCCAGAAAAGACAACCCACAATAAACGTCTTTCAGCAACAGAGAAGCAAATGATACAAATTTGAGAAGGCTTCATAACAGGAGATCGCTTATTTCCGAAGACATTAAGATGCTTGTGAGTTCCCGTTGTTCTCAGCACATAAAAATGAATTGGGCTAAGTGTTTTTAGCAGAGGCAAGTGTTTGAACTTCTGTTGACTGAGCCAAATTAGACTTTACAGCTATGTACAATTGCATGAGGAGCCTCAGAGTGATTCATCCTGAAAATGTAATTTCTCTGTGTCTAACATCCACTGTTATCTTAGAACATCTGAAAGGGATAGGTGTATCCTTCTGGGCTACAGCTTCCAGGACTGACTATTTTAAATAACGTATATCCCTGAGGGCTGTAAAATGCCCAAGGTGGTGACAAAAACTAACTTATGACTGCTCTACAAAAAGAAAAGACAAAAAAAATTATAATGATGAGTACACACTGATCAGTCAAAATATAAAAACCTGTAGCTGGTCTCTCTGCCAGTGGAACCAGTTTGCTTAGCCAACCCAACTGTGTGAGTGTCTTGCTCAGCCTCTAAACACCGGATCTGATGCCCAAACAACAAAGTTCAGGATCTATTCATAACTACCAGACACTAAGACTCCTTTAAATATCCCTCTCCCCAGTGTGAATGGTTAGAAATCTACTCACCATCAAGCAGGTGGTCATAAAAGTTATGTCTTCATAATGTCATGCTGATCAGGGGGCAGTTATATTTTCAGTCTCTCCAAAGAACTGTTTTTCTTCTTTTTTCTTGTCTCTTACTTCCAAAGAGATCTATTTTTCTCTTCAGCTCCTAAATGCTCCAGTCCATTCAGCACCTAATTGCTCGTGTAGCTTTATCTCTCTGCAGCAGCAGATGATCAGGAAGGAAAAGCTAAGTTTTAAATCTGTGTGGGTAAACCAAAACAGCAAAGTGAATCCCCAAAACAAAAGGCAAAGCTGAGCTGATAAGAACTACAGTCTGGGACCATGAGTCCCTGTAGTTGCTATATTATATATATATATATATATATATATATATATATATATATATATATATATATATACACACACACACACACACACCTCAGAAAAAGTTAGGGATATTCAGCTTTTGGGTGAAATTTTACATCAAGCCTAAAATGCATTCAAACCTGTACAGGTGAACTTAATGTGATCTTCTCTAAGCTTTTAAATGCACATGTCCAACTGTTAAATGTTTCAATAAATTTTGCACAAGTTGCTGTTCTCTAACAAGGAGCTTAACGGCAAAAATCACGGCAGGTGTGTGATCCTTGAATTGACCAATAAATGTCCTGGTTCAATTAGAGCTGGTGTTTAAACAGTTGTCCTCATCATGCTGTTCACATTTTGACATCATGAGACCAAGACGACACCTAACAATGGAACAACAGTCCCTTGCCATTGCGATGCTTCAAACAGGACGTTCTCAGACAGAAGTGGCCACTGAGCTTGGAGTGTCACAGAGTGTCATCAGCAGGTTGCAACAGAGATATCGAGAGACTGGAAGAGTCACAGAAAGGCCTAGAAGTGGACGTCCTTTGGCCACATCCCGTGCTGATGACCGCTACATTGTGAACACTGCCCTGAGAAACCGGATGATGAATGCCACTCAACTCCAGGCACGTTTAAGAGAAGTGAGAGGCACCCAAGTGTCACGTCAGACCATTCGAAACCGTTTCCATCAGCGTGGTCTGCGTGCTAGACGACCTGCACGGGTACCTGACCACACCACCAGGCACAGGCATCATCGTCTTGCATGGGCCAGGGAGCATTTACGCTGGACGAGGAACCAGTGGGCCTCAGTGCTGTTCTCTGATGAAAGTCGATTCACACTGAGCAGTAATGATGGCCGGCAACGATGTTGGAGACGTCAGGGAGAGCGCTATGCATCAGCCACTGTTGTCACCAGGCGAGCTTTTGGTGGTGGCGGTGTTAGTGTGGGCAGGGGTGTCCACTTGGTACAGAACTGCCCTACACTTTGTGAATGGTACAGTGACAAGCCCATACTACCTGAATAACATCATTAATCCAGTGATTGTGCCCCTACATGAACAGCACAGGCCTAATTTCATCTTCATGGACGACAATGCTCCTGCTCATCGAGGCCGCATCATCAGGGAACGGCTGTTGGAGACTGGTGTACCTCAAATGGAATGGCCTGCACTCTCTCCAGACCTGAATCCCACTGAAAACCTGTAGGATCAGCTGAGCCGTCGTGTAGAGGCTCGAAACCCTGCACCCCAGAACCTCAATGACCTGAGGGCTGCCCTTCAAGAAGAGTGGGATGCCATGCCTCAGCAGGCAGTAAGTTGCCTTGTGAACAGCATGAGACGTCGTTGTCAAGCTGTAATTGATGCTCAAGGGCACATGACGAGATATTGAGATGTTCAAAGTTTTTGTTGTGGTGTAACTACCATTGTTGTTACCTTTTGTGTTGAATGAATTTTTTGAGATGAGGAAATCAGTAGTGCATCCTTCTACTTAAATGTCTTACTTTTATGATATATCACTGTAGCATGAACATATTGCATTGTCCATAAATTTCACCTGAAAGCCAAATATCCCTAACTTTTTGTGAGTAGTGTATGTTGCAGCCTTTATGACTACGGAATATCAAGAGATAAGGACCAAAATGCCAAACTGAAATCTGAAAGTGCAATGAAATTAACCAAAAAAAAAAAAAAAATCCCCCCAAAAAAACAAAACACAATGAGCATTTGGTCAGAAAGAAAACTATGTTTGATAAGCAGCCTTCTCTTCCAGAAGACCAGCAAAGCACTTTAATCAGTTTAATTAGTTGTATCCTGTAAGTTCTCTTGATTTAAGTCCAAATCGTTCCAATCAATCATACGAGCAGAGAGATCTGGATGGGTTCTGCAGCACATTTTAGACTTTTTGCTCCAACTGTGCAATTATATGCTAATAAAACATTAATACTACAAAGAAAACAAGGCAGAAGGAAACCATAGATTGTTATTGTTTTTATTCACCTAAAGGAGCTTTTAAAAAGAACAAGACTTCCAATAATGTGGAGAAGCAGCCAAATGTTGCTAAAGGATAGGAGTCGTTTAAAATGCCGACAAGCCTTTACCACTTCCTGATCCATAAGCTATTAATTTAATATAAAGAGACTGATGAGTTTAATCAGCTGCTGATAAAGGCTTTTTACTGGATAATTAAATGTGCAATTAATAAATGGTATTATGGCCATTTAAGTAGAGAAAAACACAGGCACAGATCAATGCCCTAGACAGACAGCGTCCCCGCCCCAAGACACAACAATACCCCTGCTTCCCTCCCCTTTTCGCAGTTTTACGCAATGTCCACACGGTGCCATGAAAATGAGACTTGACTCAGCTGTCTGACACTAAATGGGTTGAAAATAAATAAAAGAGGGAAAATGCACAGCCTCTTTCCTCACATCTAAATCACTTCCCATCATCTTTTCATCTAATTGTGCTCCAGTTTGCTGCTCCCTGTCCATCACTCCTCCCCTCGAGAAGAGTGATCTGCGAGTGCAGTTTGCTGCACCGAGATTTTTCTTTCCTCTGATTCTTTAATAACAGCAATATCCGTTGCTCTCCGCTGGGCTAAGTGGCTTAGCCTTCTTCCTTTATCTCTTCAAGCCTCCCCAAATAAAAAGAAGACAGTTTTTTTTCACTTAGCCTCTATAAGCCTTCCTTACCTCACTAATACTGATTCCATACATTTATGCAAACCTCCCCACCTCCTCTCTGACACAGCCGTGGATGTGTTGCAGAATGACTATATATACTGGTGAGCACAGTGGGCTCAGAAATGTGGCTGTCAGTGGAAGCAAGTAACAGAGCATGACTTGTTCAAAGCCAGAGCTGTTTTGTTCGGCAAACCCCGCCCCCCTTCATCCTTCTCAGGGTCAGCAAGACCTCAAGGCCAATCTACTAGGCACACAGACAAGAAGGGAGTGGGGGAAAAATAAAACAGACCAAATGAAAAAAGGAGCTGCACTTTCAACTTTACCATTTCTTTTTTTCCAGTTTTGGCATTTTCAAAGTTGAAGACCTGGAAATGAGCAACAATAAGGGGGTGAAAGGAGAAAGAAAGAGAAGAGTTGAGCATAAAGAGGACAAAAAGCCAGGAGACACCAAGAAAGAACGACAGAAAACATGGTAAAGGAGACGAGGAACGGTAATAGGAAAAGGAGGGAGACAGTGGAGATGTGGGAAGATTCCACTTCGAGGTTCGTGTGTTTCTGACCTAATCTTTAAATAACAAAGCTCTGATTTGCAGACGCTTTGGTAAAAGGCAATGAATGGGACTCACACTTAAAAGGACCGATGTTTATTAGGCTGGACTATGATTTGTTGTCAAAATCATCTGAATAAAACCCTTGTCCACAAAGCGCTTTCTTTCTACAAATACGAATGTACACATAGATATCATCTCCTCACATTAACAGGCCTTAGTTTAATGAGTATGAACTTTATTCACATGGTCTGACCTCACACTGGTTACAATATAGCACAAGTACATACATAGCCACAATCCTGACGAAAGCGGTTCTTTTTGAGTGATCCTGTGCTTTTGGATAATGATTTGTAATTTAATCATTAGAAGATTACACTTGGCATGCATTACAGCAGCAAAGATATTGATTGTCTGCTGTTGGAAGTACAAACTCCATCTCTGTGGGAGATCAGTTATCTGTCTTTCCTGATACTTTTCCTTTCAAATGAGAATGCATCAAGGACATTGATCTGATGTCAATTAGTTTTCTACATCTGCAGTTGTTCTTCCATCTGCGTTTTTTTTTAATTTATTCATTACAGTTTCTTCCCCAAAAGTATACAGCATATGATGCTTATAAATGAAGATCTATTTTTACCTCTTGTGGAAACTTTTCACTCATTATGCATTTTCTTAGGTTTTTAATTTATGCAGAAACAAAATGTGATCTCATTTAAACTAACAGTAAATTAGCACGTTACAAAATGACTCAACTTTAAAAAGCATACACAGGATGTGCATGGAGTCTCACACTGCATACAGATGCAAACACACATCAACAAAACATCATCCTTTAGTCATTCCACAGGTTACAGGCTTATGTTCATGTATTCCACAGTGAAATAACATCCATGTGACTTTTTTTTTTTCTTGGACAACAACTATCTCAAGGTGTTCAGGGGAGAAAAATTATAGCAGGACGACCGGTGCGCTGAGAGATGCAGTTTCATGTCAACAGCAGTGGCGAATAGCAGACTGGGTGTAAACTGCCAACATGGGGTGGGTAATTCATCTGAAAGCAACTGCACTCCACAATAACCAGTGCCTACAATAAATAATACGGCAGGGAACACAAATAGCATGGCGTTCAAAGGTGGGAATGGGTCAAAACATCAAAGGTATCAAATCATCGACCATTCAAATAAATTATTAATAGCTGTGTAAGGGTGACAAATAATTCAAATAATAAAACGCTGAGGGCATTTATCACAAAATGGAAAAACATTCACATGCAAACTGTGATGTAGATACAGCTACAGCCAGTCCGATGCCTGATAATGTCAGCATTTCAACAGCATGGCTGTGTTCATTTTAACAACCTTCTTGTCCACATCAGGCAGCTAATTTCTGGGTTTACCTTCTGTCGCATGGCAATTTGAGCCTGATGAGGCAAAAACAAGCACTTCTACTTAAACCCTCGAGGATTTCTCTCTTGGATTACAATGCTTTTCTTTTTTTTGACCATCAGCTGTGGCTTTCCTTGGTCAATACTGGATGGTTTCCAAAAGATCTGTGACCATCAAATATTGGGAGCTAAAAACTTGTGGAAATGAGGCCTGGGTTTAAAGTGACAGGAGCCGTGTTTGATAAAGGGTACTCTATCATCCAGTGAGCAAACCCACAAAGAGGTTTTTGCTTAGCTTGGAGAAATGAGCATATCACTGATGTAAAAGAAATAAAACTCCCACAAGATTTCATAGACAAAGATAAATGATAATGATATATAAACAAGAGAAAATCGAGCCAACAACCTGGCAGTCATTTTTAAACTGTAAAACATGCAATAAAGAAAAATAACTATCTTAAAGAGACGCAAATCACATAAAAAAATGCATAAACTTTAACCCATAACAACCTAGTGGGACATATATGATCCATACAGTTTGGCATCACTTTATGGTACAAACTTTGCTCAAAACTGTGGAACACAATCTGGGTTTCAACTTCTGCCCCTTAATGGACACCAGAAAGCAGAAGATTAAACTAAAAAAAAAAAAAAGGACATATCACATGGTAATAAATGTCAAATATCCCTAAAAGAGGTTGGCACTCTATTTTACATTTATTAAAGAAACAAATAAAGACCTTCTATTCCAATAATTGAACTTCTCTGATCTTTTTTTCATGGGTTGGGTCTTTATGGGTTAAGACAAGAACCAGGGATGAAGGGGGACAGATCTTGCATAAGTGCTGCAGGAACATTGCCTGCAGCCATCAGTACGTACCGTGCAATGGTTCTGCTGCTGCAGCAAGGTGGGCACATCTCCTCCAATGGGCATCTGCTTGGCCAGCTCCTCATCCTTCATGCAGATCCACCTCCACAGCTCCTCAAGGAGGCCCAGAAGACGTGACCAGCGCTCTGCACTCGCCTCCAGATGGGCTCTGAAAACATGAACAAGTCATTTCAATTTAACCACTCTGATCTTAGTTATCTCTAACTATAATTTTAAATACATACAGCTGTACAGAAATAATAACTGAACAATGCCTGTACCACCTTTGTATACTTATACTTTCACATGTACACAATCTCTTACTTTCATAAAGTCTTTCAAATGAATAAACTGTCAATTTAATACAATTATGTGGAAGGGAATATGTTTAGCTGCCAATTCTGTGAGTGCTAGTAAGCAGTATGTGTTGACAAACTATTTTGTTTTCCTTTCCTGCCAAAGGGCATAATGTACCTGAAGGCTGTGCCTCCTATCCCGACTCGTCAAGCTGGCCTTAATTACACATGTACTGCAATTAGAGCATAATGGTGTATATATAATCATCACACTGCATCCTACCTCTGACACATGCAGTTTTTTTTTTCTTGTTTATTTCGTGCAATACTTCCATTATAACTAATGATTCACCTTCACTCAGCCCCATTTATTCCAACTTAAAACCATTTTCGATGCAGAACATCTGTCTGCACATTTATTAAATATGCCCTGATTTGTCTTTAGACCTAACCTTTCCCCTAATGCCACTGCAGCTTTGCTGTGAGGCTCTGCTGCTTTCCTCAACCCTTCCTCCCTGCATGAGTGTTTGAACATCTCCATCTGGCCCTGTCATCTCCATTTTTACCCCGACTTTCTTCACAGTCAACACTTCCGCATACCACCCATCTTCTTTATTTATGCCAAGGTTGTGGCTGACACAGTATGTGTCCTCAGAAGTTTATGTGCCACTGAGCGGGCTCTCTGATCCTTTTAGGAGCAGTATTTAATCCATGTGCTCCATAGAGGACACAGGGACTGCTCTACAGATTTGAGAGAATATTGAATGTTCGTGTTTTCAATGAATCTGAGATATCTGAGTGCGTTTTAGTTTGAATAGGACAAGGCTATCTTTTTATACGCTGCAAGCAGTGTCATAAGTAAGATGCTCAATGAATTGAGATTGAGAACAATATAAATAAAGTGTATGTGTGTGTTTTTTTTAATCTAAATCTGCCCTTTACCCTAACTCTGACTTCCTGGATTCAGTGAAACCTTGAGACTGATTTCTGTTGCACAACAAGATATGCTGAGATACATTTTCTTTGTCAAATTCACTGTTTTTGTTTATGAATGAAACACCAGTCACAGTGAAGTATGATGAACAATTTCCTTGCGTGGGGAAGTGGTGATGCTGCAAGAGGGAATACAGGCTGATACAATGTGACTGTAAACACTGTTCTGCAGACACAGGAAAATGTAGGGCATTTATATAAATCATGAAAGAAGAAAATATAAGATAGTTTGGTGAAACGAGTAAAACCATTTCATCAATCTGATGACGTTAAACCCGATTTCACTAAATTACGTGTTATAAATGGTCACATCATACCTGAAAATGTGATAAATGGTTTTTTTTTTCTTTGAAACACATTTAAAAGCTTTGAGCATTAAATCACAAACAGCAGATTTTATTCCAAAAAGCTGAAAATAAACCTGTTATGCACAGGATTAATGAGCTACAGCAAACCAGTCTGTGGCAGTTTAGGCCCAGCAGCCTGATGTGTATAGAGATGTGTGCAGTTATACTTCAGCAGCCTGGTGTTGTTTTCATGTAATGTAATCAAGGTAAACACAACGGGCACTGCGCGTAATGGCCCGGTGCTCTGGTGCAGCACTTCTCAAATTGGATGCTGCGCCTTCATTTCAATGATCGGAAGGAGAAAAATTTCCATTCCCTATAAAGTCGCCGTGGGCAGCAGATTTAATATATTAATTCATAAATAAGGGCAGACTGTTTTATGGACATTTGTGGCCTTTTCAATTTGTGTACTGATAAGAGAATATCTAAACTATTCCATTTTTTTCATCCTATTTTGACCAACAGGTCACAGATAAGTGTTGTTGAAAAGTTTTTTCTCATTGGGGGAAAAAAACTTGTGCTGAATAAGAAGAATAAAAAAAGAACACTCATTCATGCATGCATGTGTGTAAATGCACAGCTGGCATTCATTTCTGGATCTAAGGACTTTGCACCAGTTATGGATATTCTTGTCTACGTTTTAAACCAGACAGCACATTTCTGCCCGTTTTTAAACTGCATTATTCTTAACTATCCAATCAGCAGAAATTATGATGTTGGCAAACTTCATCTATCATTTCTTTCAGTTTTTCTCCATAAAAAAACATATCTGCAAATTAAATTAAATTATCTGTGACCAAATTAATTTATATAGTGTAAACAATTTTGGACCCAACACTGACCCTTGTGGGACACCACAAGTAGTGTCCAATCATAAGGATGAATTTGCACCCTACAAACTGCTATCTTTGATGTATATGACTTGTCACGCCAAGCTCATACCGTTTCAGTCTAGGGGTCAGTATGTCATGATCAACAGTGTCAAATGCTTTCTTTCAGATCCAAAAGTATTCCAATTTCACTGCTTCTGATCAATAGCTTTTATGATTTTCACAATTGATCCTGTCACTGTTAGTGATGTTGAACTCCTTGACCTAAATCCAGACTGACAGTCAGATTATTTGATGGTGTTTTTTTGTTTTGTTTTTTTAGGAAAAAATGTCATATTAATTAGTTATTAATATGCAACAGCATCAATACCAATGTTGCCACTTTTGTTAGGCCTCTAAATTCAACACAACATACAGCAGCATCACCAAGCAGCACAGAGCCCCTCTACTCCTCTACAAGTAGAACTAAACACAGACAGAGCAGCTGTTGGTGCAGCATAAAACTGACTTACATTGTTTTTATAGCTCTAAGAGCTGCAGACTGCAACCACTTAGTCACATTCAGATCCAGACTGTAGTTTATCAGGTAAATGTATTGTCTGGTACCCCCAAAAATCCAAACACTAATATTATTTTGGACCATCTTTAGCTATGACAGACAGACCCATTTGTTGTGGCATTGTTTTTAGAAGCTACTGCAATGTTACAAGATTTATTTCCATCCAGTAAATGTTTCACCAAGATCTTGAACTGATGATGAGAAAGTTTCAACCACAGCACAAAGCCTCTCATCTTACTCTGAAGCTCGCATCACGCTGTCAACAGGGTAAATCTGGACCCATCAGACCACTTAAAAGTCTTGTTGTGTCCATATACCCCCATGCGGAGGTTGAGATCGTTGGATCAAAACTTACTCATGGTCCCTCGTTCTCGTTTTAAAACCCGAGGAGACCGATCTTTTCAGGTTGTTGCGCCGAGGCTCTGGAATGATCTTCCACCCTCCCTACGTTCGCTTGAGTCTGTTGATGTGTTTAAGTGCAATCTTAAAACCTTCTTGTTTCGGCAGGCATACCCAGCTGTGTAGATTAGGGGTGTTATGACCAGCAGTTTCTGTGTCTATTTTTATATACAGTGTTTTTGTTGTATCTTTTTATATGTATTTTATTTTTGTATTTTGCTTTTTTGTGAAGCACTTTGTGACTTCTGTCTGTGAAAGGTGCTATATAAATAAAATTTACTTACTTACCACATGACCTTCTTTCATTAATTCAGAGTCCAATTATTATGACCCCTAGAAAAAGTAGAGCCTTTTTCTCTGGTTGGCCTCGCCGATTAATGATTTTCTTATAGCTACACAGAGGTTCAGTCCCAATCCACTGTGTTCCCGTCACATTGTTTGTGTGGAAATGTTCTTATTTTAACTATTTAACATAGCTTTCAGTTCTACTGGTGTTTTTCTTTGATTTGATTTCAAACATTTAAGTGACAACTGATCACCAAAAAGGATTTTTTTTTTTTTTTTTAACTGACCATATTTCTCCCTCCAAGTCTATGGTTCCACACCAATCCTTCCAGTGTTGAACAGTTCTTAAGCCAGTTTCTGAAATCTACTTAGACAAATTTCTACTTGATGCATGCCAATAATTTGACATTTTTACAGTAAACACATTACTGTGTATCATTCCACACGGTTGCTTAAGCCAGTATTTTTCAACCTTTTTTGAGACAAGGCACACTTTTGTTTTCACTAAAAAATTACAAGGCACACCAAAAACCTAAATTTTTTTTTTTTTTTTTTAATAGTCCATATTATTGATATAAAGTCCATCAAGTCAAAGCCTCTTAAATAGAAATCATATAAACACAAGAAAAAGGAATTTTATTATCTTTCACTGGGGCCTGTTTGGATGAACACAGAGCTGCTTTTTATGCCAATGAGGTGAAATTGGGCAATTTCTCAGGGCACACCTGATAATCTCTCACGGCACACAAATGTGCCACGGCAAAGTGGTTGAAAAACACTGGCTTAAGCGGTGAGAAGTTACTCCATGCGTCAGTTGGGTTAAATAATTTGTCGACAGCTGAAGAATAATCAGCCATGCAGTAATTATTCAGGAGGAGATTCTACCAGTTTGCTTAGTAAGATTCAGAAGGCAACTTTTGGTCATTGGCTCGACAGTGTATTTCATTTACAGATATTGCAGTGAACAAGCATCTAAAGAAAGAACTAATTTACCTCAAACTTCAAATGTGAGACGAATTAATTTGACACAAACTAAAATGACAAACAGCAGCAGGTCTATCGTCAGCATTATAAAACCAGCACACAGCGAATCAGTCTGCGGAATCACAACAAAGTTCTGTACATATAACCACTTTGTAAAAAATAGCTGCCATCTATTACTTTTAAGTACCATCATTCACAGAAAATGAGTTCAATCTAATAACCGGACTCTAAGAAACATTATGTACTTAGTTCACTGGAATGAACTCAAATGTGTCAACAAGACAACTTTAGTCTACATTCACAGCAGCAAATTTAATGAACTCCATCTTATAATCATTACTGATATTGAATGTTTTCTCGGGTGTCAGCATACAGGAGTTACAAGCCTGACACCCAGTTTTGTTTGATATTTGTGTCTCACAGGGTTGTTGTATTTGTGCTATGCACCATGCTCCTCAAATATATGCAAGTATGTTTTGATTTGTCGTTTCATTTTTGCCCTGTGGAGATTTCACTTGATGTTGTAGAGGAGCTGGAGCTTAGGGTCAATAAGAAATTTGGTTTCAGACAGAATGACACCAATAATGCAAAATGTTTGTTGCCCCTAGAAATAAAACCCTACCAAATGTTATTTTCTTTTCTACCTAGATGCCAAACCATCACACAAAGTACAACAGCTGGATTACATGTAAGAAAAGTTCCAGTGTTCAGAGCACTACATGTTCTTTTTATTAAGAACCTTAATTTCTCCTAAAAACAAGCATATGCAACGCAATTACCTGAGAAAAAGCATAGAGCAGGATCTTCCTAAACCAATGTCACAATCCAACCAAAATGGTTATATTGCAGAGTTTTAAGAAGCAAGAAAAAAAAACTGCAGTCTGAGATGACCAAGGACTGGTTTACAGGAGAGAATTACGAACCGGATGTTGGCTGATTTGGCCTTCAGGTCGCTCCACCGTTGGTTCATGTCATCCAGTCTGTGCTGAAGGTGCACAGCTTCCTCTGAACTACCCAGTGCTTTGACCATCTTTGACTTGTTCGCGTCCACGCTCTTGTAGATGTCATTGTGGGCATCGATCTCAGCTTGGATGTCCTACAAATAAAGAGAAAAAAAGATATGCTTCAGGGAAATTTAAAGGGTCTGACTGCACATGCAACCAAGCACAGCGGTAAAGTTTGTTCATTTCATCCAAAATTGGATTTTACAGTCGCCTAGCCTGTCAAAGAACATAATGTTGGGGTTTGTTGCACAAATTAACCTTGAGTGAGCTCATGGCACACTGCACATATTTGCAGAGGATAGAGAAGTTTAATTTTTTATGGAGAGTCCTGAAGTTACTTTGCCTCAAAAGATTTGAGCTTTTTCCTCTTTTACAGACTTGGGAATCTGAGCCCAACCAGGAGCAAGTCCCTCAGCAAAGCCCGCCTCCATGCTAACGCTACACTGAGTAATATGAGGACTACGTGTCCTCATATTTTTTCAATAGTATGTGTTGCTAATTTTATGCTGGGATGAAGTGTTATATTTCCACTGAAGTGGAAACATTCTGCATTTGAATCTGTGGGGCTACAATAGACCACCACATTCAATATTGTGACAAGGTGTGAGTTTTCCATGTGTGTCTGTGGGTGTGAGCATGCTAAACACAGCAGCTATATTACACAACCACATCTCAAAGGGCGCGTGAGAGTGTTTTTTCGAGAGGGTTGAGCCACAAGGGAGGCTGACGCAAGCAGAGGATCCTGTCAAATGTTTTATTTTTAGATGTGTGAAACTGCTCCATATTCTTCTCTCTCACTGTCATCTGGGACTCTCCTCAGTTCAACCTATTTCAACTGAAGATAAAGACTCCAATATGATACAGATGAGAGTTACAGTGCCTGGGGCACAGAGATGGATTTGCAACTGGGACAAAATTAGTGTTGATAGAGATGAGCTTTGGGGCTTCGACTCTCATCACACCACAGTATAGAAATATAAATTCCAGAGATTGTCTGTGACATAACCCATCTTCAACACTATATATTGTCTTAGATTCATGTAATCTTACTATGACTGTATTTATGAAACATACAAATTACATAGCTTTTGATTTAAATATTTGAACGCAACCAGAAAATTCTTATCCAAGACAAAGCTGTGCATTGACACAATTATAGTCATATTTAAGAATATATATATATATATATATATATATATATATATATATATATATAAATAAAACAGAGGGATGACAGGTGAAGTGAGCAGTGATGGTGACAGTGTTAGTTTTTTCAGTCATTTATTGGGTCCTTACTGAATAACAGCCTCAGAGATCAAGATGTCCCTTTAAGGACCACATGAAGCTCATTTTAAAGTGTGACAGTCTTCCTGTAGCTCAAGATGTTCACAGTCTGGCGCAAAAACAGGCTTTGATCTTTCTAGCTAGCTTTTCCTTTCATAACATCAGTGCATGAATTTCTATATAAAGGCTCCTATACATGGAGCCAACAAATGCTGGGAGCATCAGTAAACATCTGTTGCTCTTTTCTTTTTACGGGGGTGTGTAATGCATCATCAGTTCCATCACAGATCATCAACATTTATTTATTTATTTCATATTCAGATTTTTTCCCCCAGCTATTTCAATGTATTGAATTTACTCTATATGTTAATCTGTCCACTTCTCCATCCATTTTCTTACAGTTGTCTGAGATGAATTGCAGAAGAAACTGGTTCAGGAGAGAATATCTCCCTAATAACACTCCCCTGGGGAACAGTGAGGAGTTCCCAAGCCAGGAGGGACAGATAGACCCTAGAGCATGTCCTGGGTCTCTGATTGGGTCGTTTCCTAACTGGGGTGCTCAGAAGACCTCCAAAAGAAAGTAACAAGGAAGCAACTATATGGGGATATTAAGTTATTTTTTTTGTGCCTAAATGTTGAATAATAGTATAAAATTAAAAAAAAAATCCATCAAATGTTAGTTAAAACTGAAATGCAGGTTTTTAATTCAAAGTAAACAAATGCTTTTGTTTGACCTGAATTATTATGGATGCTAAAATGGAACCAAATAACCCAGAACTGAGCAAGCAGTTTCTTTAATTTTTCTTTAAAACAAAACAAAACAAAAAAAAAAACTACAGATTTTAGTATTAAATAATGTACTGGCTACTGCTTTACTCCCCCCCATGCAGGAGTAGTTCATGCAGTTAAGGTGTGAGCTTTACTATATACAATACTATTTATTAGACGCCGATCTGTGCAAATAGAATAGGAAGCCTTTTGTTTCAGCTTTTTTTTTTTTTTCTTCCCATTTTAGTTTGGTGTAAAAGCCTGAACTCCCACATTATAGCTGCATTATGAATATGCATTGTCCTGGAGGGTTCACTTGCCCAATGGTAGTTCATGGTTGTGTTTTGGTGTTAATGCTTAGATCAGTTGTGATTGCAAAAGCGCAGGACAGCACAAACTAAACCACTAAATTTAAACCTCAAAACAGCACCTACAAAACAGGTAACGCACATCCATCTTTTATGATAAAAGTATGGCCCTAAAAATTGCGTAAATGTTTTTTTAGGCATCAACAAGAGTGCAACATACAAAAGAGTACAAACTGTGTAGGAAAAATCAAGACTAACACACAAGCTATTTGTGACAAGATCTATCGTTCCAACCAGAGGTCCTGTAGGCTTTGAAGTGTTCTCGAGTGCGGTCTTGTGACCACACTACACACAAAACACCAACACACAGACATCTGTGGCAATGGGCAGCAATTTACTGAATGCCAGTAGACGTTTACCAAAGACTGGACCAAATCCCTACACTCTGATCTGCAAAGACAATCACCCATAAAATCACTGCTTCTTAAAGGTCAAAAAGGAGAGAAAGTGAAGAAGACAGAGAGAACGAAAGCTGGATAGATATACGTAGAGTGAAAGAGTGCGGTGCAGAGCCAGCTGGCTTTGTGTCAAGTCATTACCCAAGTGCTTCCCTTTTCTTCCCTTTTCGCACTCCAACTTTCCCATAGGGCAGACTTTTACTCAAACACACCAACGCATTCATATACAAGTCAGAAAGCACATATTGTGAGAGGAACACAGAGGTAAAGAGTCATTTACAAAGCAGCCTTTTAATTTCATTTCACCTGGTGAATGACCGCTTGGAAGCAGTGGTTTATGTTAGCCAGTGTGCTTCCTGAAGTGATTAAAAGACAGATCATTTTCTTTCTCCACATATACAAACACAGCAAGTAAAAGAAAAAAACATTTGTGTGCCACAGGTCAGCCTGCCAGTAAAGACTTTCTGTTTTTAGTTGATTATGAACTACTGATTTACATGTGAAGGATTTTAAATTTCGCAAACTCACACAAAACAACTCAAGCAAGAAATCCATTAAGCCACATGTGCAGATAATTAAGTTATTAGGAGTAAAACCTGTCTGCAGATGCATGAAGCATGCAAAAGATTTCAGAACAGATCTAACTCACACAACAGAAACCTACTCAGAAAAAGGCATATGTGAAAGCGAAGAAACAGTAGGAACATGTATAGGCTTTGAATCACACAGTGTGCTGAGGGACAGAGGTTAGCTAGTTATGTGAAGCTGAAAATAGGGAGAGACCATGTTAGCCTCTTCCTGGAAACAAAGCCCTAACTACATTAAGTCATGGCTAAATCAGAATACACTCAAACATACCAAGGACATATTACAATAATCCACCCCAATGATCATTGTTATAGTGACAAACCCTCACTGTAATTTATCCCTTCATAAAACAAATTAAAAAATTATGCTAATTTTACCAGGGCTGTGGGTCTCATTTAGGAGTAAGACTCTCTCAGCATGGTAGCACTTTCTAACTGGTAAAGCTGTCCAGAACCATTTATTTCATAGAAATGAGTCTGATAATGACTGCTCAGACTTCATAAAGCTGAACAGTATGTCCAATATAACAAACTCAGGGAGAGCAAAGTTGGCTGTCCTCACACTGATGCATTTGAGTTTGATTTAGTTTAACTTTAAGCTCAAGTGAGACAAAAAAAAAGCCTCTCAATATACCCTCTCAGATTTATACCTGTTCAAACTTTCTTAGCAGCTCCTGCAAGTTGAAATTCAAGCCAATCATTGTGGACTTTGTCCTGCGGCTCCTCCCCCTTCCTCCAGTAGCTACATCTTCACTGTGATTCAGATCGAAAGACGATGAAGACTTCTGACAGCTAGGTGAGTCCTCCAGTGGTTAGGATGAAGATGTGGACCTTCCGAAGGGGTCAGATCATTAGTAAATCCAGAGCTTGAACAATCTTTGATCTCGCAAAAGAGAGGCCTAGTGCTTGTAAAAAGTCCAAACACAGAAGGGAGAAACCCAGGTTTTGGTCCAGAAATAGGCGATATACACACTTCACACACCCCTTGGCAGCATTCGTGTATGCATGCCGGTGTGTGTGCTCGCCTGGTTCCACCACATGATCGTAGCATCCTCCTCTCACAGGCAGCCCCGTGCTCAGTCGTGAGGGTCACTGTTACCCTGCATTCATAGTAGAACTGGGACTAGGTGAAGACTGGTGCCACTGGAGGATCGACAAGATTGCAGCTGCAGGCTAACAGATGAGGTCCTCTGGGCAGAAACACGGCACTGAAACTGATGGAAATCCAGCAAAAATCTTGGATGGAGGTGTGCAAAGTGGAAAAAAAGGCTTGTGTCTTGGGAGAAGTGTGGGTTGATGTAATCCTCGGGTCTATCTCCCTCGTTCAACGCTGCTATGCTCCCCTTCCTCCACTTCCGTTCTGGGCATGAAAGACGCTGTTTACACAGTGTCCAGCAGTCCAACCCAGGGCAGGGCCAAGGGGGTTGTTCTCAATTACTCTGATAAAAAGCACTCTATCCCTGCCTGCCGCACAACCTTACACCCTTCAAGAAGAGAGGCGGCAGCACAAAGAGGCACATGGCTTGCCCACTCGCTTCTCTGAGCAAAGGTAACGTAGACTCAAAGAGCCACCTCAGTGTCTGCCTCCCTTGCCGCCTCTCAGGTCTCAAGCGGTCTGGTCTCGCTCTATCACACCCTCCTAATCACTCCCATGACTGGGCCACTTAGTCAAAGAATGCCTTCTTCTTTTTGTTGGAGCCACATGCTCACAGAGAGCTGCCTGAAGGCTCGGTGTCAAGATCCCGACTTGCTGGCCTCTCTGAGTCTGAGCTCCGCCGATTATCTTGCCGACTCTTCAAAAGCTGAAGTAGAAACAGTTTATTTGTCTCCTCATCTCCCCTGGATGAGGAAACTTCCTTCATAAGGAAGGTACCTTTCGGGTTCGACTCTTTAATCCTTAAGAGGGTCTTGCAAACTTCCAAGCTGGTACCCCATTCCTTTCCACTCCTCTGTTGCTCTTGTTCTCGCTGGCCACTAGCCCCACTCTATCACACAGCTGTTTATTATTTTAATCAGTATCCTCCCTTTCCCCTCCTCCCTCTACCTCTCTCTCCCCTAAACCAATTCAACACATTACACACCCACTTCCTGAGGCCTCCACGGGCTGAGAACATGGCAGAGGGAGGAGAGCTTAAGAGAAAAGTGAGGGCTCGAAAGGAGTTCAATAACCAGAATTTAGTTAGTGTTAGGAAAAAGAAAGGTGGCCATGATTATCATAACAGAAATGGCCTGTATAAGTGGTGAAACTAAGCATTGCTGAAAGAGTTAATGGAAAGATATCAACAGCAGAAACAGTGGGTGGAAATTTCAACCTGCAAAGTCAAGGAACGACGAAAATTTGTTTTTTTTGATCAAGAAAATGAACAAAGAGGATGACAGGGGTTTTAGGGACGATACATTTGGATTCAATTACCACCTAAGTCATACAGTTTAATTTAAACATTTATTTCATTTTTCAGTCTCAACTTTTAAAACAAACTACAAATGCCCATTAGAGTTCAGATCTGCCCAGTTTTGAACATAATCAGCCTGGGGGGAAAAAAAAACCAATAATCGCACCCCAAAATTCTCCAATTCAATCAAATCACATGGAGTAACTGCTGTAAAAAGACTTGGATACCAGCTGCGGTCCTCAGGGCTATGACAAGAGGAGCAAGCATTAAAATTGATTCCATAAATTAGATCTGTGTGAGGAAGTGAGCTTCAGTGTGTGTGTGTGTGTGTGTGTGTGTGTGTGTGTGTGTGTGTGTGTGTGTGTGTGTGTGTGTGTGTGTGTGTGTGTGTGTATTGGCATTTTGAACAGCAGGGCAGACATGTGTTGCGCATCAAAGACATCCAGACAGATGGCTGTCAAGTGAGGAAAAAGGAGAAAAAAAAAACCAATGATCTTGCATATTCATAAGACAAATACTTTGAAGTGCGCTTAGCTAATTAAAAGTATTTACATACTCCAGGCCCTTTTTGAGCATTTTTGATGAATAGTGACAAATAAATCCTGTCTGAGGGGCCTTTCAGGGTCGGTAATAAAATGAACTTTCAGAAATTGACACAGTTGATAAGCATACATATTTAATAAAGTTAGGTTTAGGTCAGGAACATAACTAATGACTGAAGAGTTCAGGTGTTTTCATGTTGTGCAAGCAACTCTGTGATTTAAATAAAAAAAAAAAAAAAAAAAAAAAAAACAACAAAAAACACATTTGTCAAGAATGCAAACTCTAGCCCTCATATCAGCAGCTCAGGGTAACGGATGTGAGGGTTAATATTAGGCTACATCACTAAGCGGATTACAACCATTGCAGGGGTAAATCTTCCAATCCCCAAAGCAAAAGGAGAAGAGAGAAAAAAGTTGACGGTGTGATCACAGAGAGACTGCAATATTTCACAAGGATGGGAAAGGATGTTTGAAGTTTTCAAACTGATTCCCTAAAACTATAAATAGCAGGCATAGACTTAGTTTACATAACACCAAACAGCATCTGACAGAAAAAAGCCCAACAACTCTAGATAACGGTTAAAAAAAAAAAAAAATAAAAAAAAAAGTAATTCCTGGTAAAGTTTTTTCAGGCCTGCTTGACTTGCAAACATTCACTACAGCGACTTAACAAGGTGACAGCATGTCTGTCTGTACTTGATTTATCTTCCTGAAGTATAGATGTATTCTCTACCACAGACATTGGTCACAAATCATTGACTGTGTAAGTTTATGTATAAAACTATCAAAAAGAGAAACCCGAAAGTTCAAGCAGTTCAGCAATGTATCAGATGAACATTAATGAAGTTAAAAGAACCATTTTTCTATCTCAAAAGCTATGGAATCTCAAATTGTCTGACTGAGGTCAAATACACAGGTTCCCTAATGCTAATTGCTGTGTTTGAGAATAATATTGCACCATTGGGATGGTACATGTATGTGAAGGCAGCCTGACATGTTCTATACCAATCTGTGTCAAATCCTGCCGACAACAATACAAGTCAAACTGGGTTTAAATTATTAAAGAATTAGCTAGTCTCGAATCCTAATTTTCACTGATAATTTTTTTTTTTTTAACTTAAAGAGGAGGAATGTAAACAGACTGGTATTACCTATGGATAAAACCACAGCCACACAGATAAATATACATCACCTCAAATCCTTTTGTGCCCAGGTAAGCAATTAAATCTTGATAGAAAACCCTCCTACGAACCCTGAGAATTCAGTGCAACAAGGTAATTGCTTAATGTCAATATATGAAAAGCTTTTTGGTGACAATCTGAGCTACACAAGTGTCAGAATTGAGCCTTTATTTAATGATAGTGTACACAAACTATTATTAACATAGTTCTACACTAAAACAGAGGTACACACACACACACACACACACACACACACACACACACACACACAAAACACACAAACACAGAACAACATGTCAAACTTTTAGAAAGTCACAGTGACGTGATTGTTTCTGAAGCTGCTGCCAGGGAGCAGATTTAACGCATGAACCCAACACCTGCTGTGGCTGACAAGAGGCCGGAAAAGGTTGGGTGACTAGACCAATTAATGTAGTGCACTAATGAAGGGTTGTTCTAACCTTTGTTGAAAAACAAAACAAGTCAGTGGATTTTTCTGCGGGAATTAACATAAAGATTAGACAAATTTATGCACCTGAAGAGGAAGACAAAACTGAGAACTGGGTACATGTTTGTTTGCTTGCTCTCTACACTGTTACCTAATAAAAATGTTATTCTGATGAATACATAGATAGCTCCTGTCGATGGGGCTGTCCAAATCAAAAGCAAAATGACAGGAAAAAAAAGGGGAGAAGTCAGCATCAATAATAATAATAAAGCAAATTATGTCTTCAGAACATCCATAAGAAGAAAAAAAAACATGCAGAAAATGAAGCATTCTGCTACACAGCTGTAAAGAGAAAACTTCAGGACATCATTCAGACATTTTAATGTCTCCTTTTGACTAGAAACAGACAAATCTACAAGAAAGGATATATTCAAATCCCTTTTTGCAAAGTTCCTGATAACATCCCAAAAATACAACTTTTCTTCATGTATGGGTACTGAGCTACATATTCAGTAACATCACCAGTCCAACCAACAAAACCTCTGATAAAATCTCCACGGCAACCTAACTGCTACTTTGTACTGGATAAGAAAAGAAAAAAACTGCTACAATCGCTTCATAAATATTTATCCTGCCCTGAATTAGACAGCTTCAAATATTATTGTAGCCCTACAGGAACTAGCCGGAGAAAAATAAAACACTGTTATGGGGGGGGGGGGGGGGGGGGGGGGCTGCTGCAGTGACCTTAAAATCCTCTGACACCGTGAACTTGTATAAGCCTGTTCACACATTGTTTACAGCTGCCTTTTACAGAAGTGTGACGCAACCTGTTAAGCTCTGGTGTGACATTTACTTTCCCTCTCTGTCCGAAACAATTTATTCACAGTTCACATCGTTCAGCTGAAAGGGGGGAGAGTTTTTGAATTGTGGTGGCCCCCGCTGATTGGGGTCTTGCTTTGAGTGCGCTCAGATGAAATGATCCGACAGCTTCTGTGCACCCTTAAATAACTCATCCATCGATCTCACACAGAGACCAACAGAGACTTTGAGACGATGCCGGGGAATTAGAGATTCATTATCGTTAGAAATCTATAAATAAAATTGACTTCTCGTTGATTACACTTTGTTTGGATCAATAACCACAACCCATATTCCATTTCTCCCTGTGTCAGTCTTAATTTAATAACAACACTATTTCATTGTAATAGGCCGTGTAAGAGAGAAAGCAGTTCAGATATCAGCGTCGGCCGATTTACCCCAAAACGTGTCCAGTGTACGGTAAACAGCTGACTCTACAGATAGTTCCGGTCTGGTCTCTGAGGGACAGGCTACTGGGTGGGTCTCTCAACAACGCTTCAGTTCAAAGCAAAGATAAGAGGCCAGAGTTTCCAGCACCAACCCACCCATACACTGCTGGAACATAGATGTGACATTCCTATGAACAAATATGAGCTCAAAAGATAAATCCTGACACAAAAGGAAAATTGTTTGCACAGTCTATTTCATTACTGCTCTGAAGTATTTGTGTATTATGTTCAAAATATTTATTCATATACGTCCTTATACACATATATAGATTGATTAAAAAAAACAACAAAAAAAAACAAATGGACAGTACTAATAAAGTGCTTCTTACACTAAAAGCCACATTCATTCATTCACACAAACAGCACTTCTCAGTTTTACAGGATATGCCGTGTTTTTTCTGCATCACAAACAAGCGGCATGAGGTTTGGCGCTTTACCTTAAGATGCTTCAGCAGCTTGCTAGATTGTTTTTCTTATGTGAAGAGGGATTAATCGAGAAAGTAAAACATTTCAAGTTTAGATTAAAAGCAAAACAGAAGGTCAGGAGGATGCCTGACCAATCTAATGTTGGAGACGCCAAAGTCCAGCAGCAAAGATGTGCTTCATTTAAAAAAAAAAAAAAAAAAATGCTGAAAATATATCCTGAAAATGTCCATTAATGCTCATTTTAAAAGGTTACGAACATAAATATGCAACACTTCGTAGAACATATATCGGAGGTTCGTGGGGGTCATTTAAAGAATCAGAATATTGCAACAACCTACAGAGTATTAGAGATTGTTTCCTTACACAACTTATGTCTGTGTTGTTTACGTGCTGGTTAAATAGATTTTATCAGTTTGTTGACATATTACATATATATGAGCTCTTTGTCGTTAATGTTCTCCTGTTCGATGTTTTATGTAGTAAAGTGTTACTTTCAGAAACAGCAATGTATCTGTTTAGGTTTAACTGAGGCCATGTGAGCTTTTTTTTTTTGTCACATTACAGTCCAATATTAATGCTCCCTAACAAGTGAAGGTCTTTTCTTGATCAGCCTCACTGATAACAGCTGAGAGGAAATATTCTAATTTTTCCACTATTAAACATTGCTGTGAGTTGTTGCTTCTCACTGCATCTGATAATATTACCTTGTTTCCAGCTGTACCATTATCATCAATGTAGTAGTTTTCCAACAAGAGCCTCTTACCTATTTACACAGCTAAATCCAGGTGCTGGTGGCCTTTTTGAGACAGTCAGACTGTAAAATACTGCCGAAAGCATAAAAGCTATTTTAAAATTTATGCTTCTAAAAGCCAAGTCTGTTGGTTTCCTTATATAGGCTATTATGAATTGGCTTTCATTTTTTTTTTCCTGTCTGTAAAGCGTCTTGAGATGGCATTGCCATGATTTGACGCTACTTTGACATCCTACTTTTACTTGTCAAACTCCAAATTAACACCAAGATTCCTTTACAAAACACTGTTAGACTCGCATCAAGGCGCCAGAAGAAAACAAGTCAGTGAAGTACGTTGGAAATAACTAAAAAGCTTTGGGAAACCCATGTTGACAGCAGTATGCACAAAAGAGGAGGAGATGGCATGAAGAAAAAGGGTGCCAAAGTGCATAATTAGTGCTTTATTGCATTTCATTTTCCTAGTTCTACAGCTTGTGTGCTCCCTCTACACTGCTGCTTCTTCAACCTACTCATAACAACCTCTTCATCCCTCTTCTTTGTCATTTTCATCTTCCTCTCTAGTCCGATTAAGTTTTTCATACTTTATTGTATTCATCTTTCTTCTGTCGTCTCCACCTCCCAGTTAGTTTATTGCTCAATGGAAGTGCGTGAGATATCTAACCTCCACAGGTCGTCCACCCCCTCAGCTCCCATCGCAACAACAACTAGTTGACGGTTGGCTTATTACTTCCTGGAATGTTTACTGTAAGCAAGCTGTCTCGCTCTACCGCCTTCCTGTGTTCAGCCGTGCTGTGCTCAATTACTTCACCCATCACTCACACATGACTCTAGCTGGAGTCTGTCTTCATTTGTCTGCCTACCTTTCCTCAACTGTCTGTTTCCTAAACAATAACACTCCCTCTACTTGTGGAGGCAACTTGCCATTCAGCTCATGTTGCTATTATTAGCCTCCAGTTGCAAACTATTTGCAGCTGCTTATCTGAATTGACTTATTTAATAGCGAGTAATCTGCAGCACCTGGATATCCAGTGTACCCATCAGATTTAGATTAGATTTGATTTAATGTCATTGCAGCAGAAGCATATTTTAACCCTGGTTTAAACTGCTTCAGTTCCCACATACATGTCCAGTGTTTTATATCCGCTGCCCCACTGAGAATCCATTACACATTGAATGAATGTTAGCATTTAGCACTGCTCTGCTACTCAAAAAAGGCCACACAGTGTAACAACTTAGCATACCACGTGGCCTCTAGCAGTCCCTTTTACCCCATGGATGATCACAGAGATACTGTTTTCACTCCGCTGAGTTTGGCATGAAAATAAAACAATGGAAAGGAGCAAGTGTGTCCGCACGGTTTGTCTTTCTCAAAAGTTCTTCTTTTCCAGATAATATTCCCAAGTCATCCCCATAAAAACCATCTGCTAAAATTAATGACCTTTGGTCATTATCGCTTTTCTCAGCAGCACATGTTTTGGTTATTTGCTGTGGTCTTTTGCACATAATATGGGATGAATGATATTAACAGTCGGGGATACTCTTCTGTCTTTGTGCCATTATCAGGTTTCTCTCCAGGGATCAGCTCTCTCTCTCTGCAAGTATAAACCTGAATTCAGGACAGCACAATTTTTAAACTTGGCAAAACAATGTTTTGTTTTGTTTTTTTTATTTTAGCTTTTTCAATATGTACACCTCTGCTGGAGTTGGAGGGAAATAAATCTGCAACCCTGACAGTCTCTGCAGTCACCAGTGGAATTTGGCCATTTTTCTGGCATCCAACTGCAAACAAGCAGACATTTTTCAGATAGTATATTCAGAGTAGACCTGAAATTTAAGCAAGAATCCCCAAAGTTTTATACTAAATGCACAATTACTAAGGTACAGTATACATATAATAAGACACTGGAAAAAGAATTGTTTTATGTAAGGGGGGCACACAATATACTGAAAACCCTTTTTATACAGTGCCAGTCAAAAGTTTGGACAAACTTTCCAGTTAAACCTAATTGGCAAGTGTATACATAAACAAACTACGGTACTCTCTACATTTGACTCTTATTATTTCTACAAACATGCCTTCAGCACATAGTTTATCATTCAGTGAGAGGACAGGAGGTCATATGATAAAACTCAACCTACCTCCTTCCGGTGAAGACCGGATCCCTTCAGGACAAGCAATGGTACAGATACACACAGCAGATGTCAGATCAATATGGAAGCATGAATATATTTAACACCAGAGTCATTCAAATGAATAGTCATGATGCACCATGAATCTATACTGGAAAACATCATCTGTCAGCTGTTGCATGGATGACTTCACAGCTATTTTAAAAGGTGAAATCTGAAGGAAATTGGTTTTCAGTGACTTTCCAAAATGGAAAACATACAGATTTCAAACAAATAATGGGTGACAAAACAAGAAAGACTACATCGGATGAGACAAGCCCCGGCAGATATTTACTGTGTTTTGAACAAAACAGTTTCATGTACACACTATAAACAAAAAGAAGTAGTTTTAATTATAATGATCGCAGTATGAGCTAAAGCATGAAAATAAAGATTAGGTGCAGAATGAAGGTAACGTTGTGCAAAACAGAGAGTTATAGAGGGTTATGGGATATTTAACCTTTACTTCTTGGTGAGGAAAAGGAAGAAAGAAGCTGTTAAAAATAGTCTGCATCCAGTCCCAGAAAGCAGAGTGGGAATGGATGAAAGCCAGTGGAAGTGATGCCCTTTAAGCTGCAGCTGATTTGCTGATGGAGTTCACCCGTGTAAATATCTTTGAGTTAGAGTATTTCCACACTTACAACACCTTTTGAACCCCAACCCCAGATCCTTGCTATTGTCTGGTGTGCTTGGTGAACCAAACAATGCAGGTTTGGAGGCTCCCAATTGCTGACTGGCAGAAAACGTTCAGCAAATACACTGATCAGTAGCTCCCAGAGGGATATAAATGAATGAAATGCTTCATGAAATTTCAAGCGGAACATGCCAAATCAGCACAGACACTTTTCGATTAGCAGTAATTAAGTAGTGCATAGTGTCTATGTTCTTTAGAAAACTAGTAGAGTGTAAACAAGACCTCTTGGGGCGACATATTGAATGACAAGACCAATTACAGAAGATTTGCCTGTCCTGCGTTAGATGCTAAAAGACTGATGATAGTACATGAATCTGTTATGAAGCTGAGAAGTCACTCTCCCCTTTGATCAGTCTAAAGGACTGCTTCGCCCTGCTTTGTACCAAACTTTGGACAGATCCAGTCACAGTACCATATAATAAACCCAACAAATAAATGGAATAAAAAGAAGCACCTTGTTTACTGTGTATTAGGCTGACACAAGCTCACAGAGGAAATCAGGGGAAGAGCAATCTTCTGTCAATTAAATATGATGAAAGGACAAAATAACAGCTTTTAATTTGCTCTTACAAGAGCACCAGAGGTATATTCAAATGAATCAGCACAAAAGGACAGAAGTGATGGGGGACGAGACATAAGATCAGGGAGACAGTGAGGCCTAAAAAGACGGACATTTGCTCCTTGGCTTGATTGGCAAAGACGGAACTCAGTTTGAGCGTGTGCAAAATATACACATCCTCCTGTTTGATCCGTTTATGCCTTTATTCCTCCCCAGACTTTACTGATCAAACAGAGTTTTGTACATTTTAAAGTGGTGCTGTAAGAAGAATCTAACTGTTCAACACAAAAAAAACCACTTGATTAGTCTAATTACATGGAGACTAAAAGGATCAGCAGGCAAAAGCAGGATTATGTGAGGTTTGCTTAAAGGAAAACGTGTTTGTGATTTTATGCCTTTGTAAAGTCCGTGCAGGAAACTGAATGCCTGTTATGTGTGTGTTTAGGCTGTGGGATATGTGTTACATGAAAGAAGTTAATGAACAAACAACAGCTGTCACCATCACTAAGAAGCAGGGGCAAGAGGAGTGGGAGGAAAATAAGAGGAGCAAAGACGAGAAAGACTGTTCGTGCTCATATGGGCTTCCTCTGCATCCACACCTCAAATGAAAACGAGAAGGTTTACAAAGGGCGAGAGCAGACTGGGCCAACCAAACAGAGGCATCAACACACGAGGAAGCAAAATGTTATGTAAGATTATCTTATGACTGAAAATACTCATCTTAATCATACTTTTGCATTCACAAGATGAACTCTGAAACTTGAAGGGTAGGATGTTGAGTCAGTGACATGACAAAGTAAGATCTGACATATAACCTCTGAAGTGATAGCAGTAGTATATCTTAGTCAGCGCTGCCATCACAAACATACAAAATCATAAGCCTTATACTCCAAATCTTTTATAAGAGCAAAGCGAGGAGATAAACCGACAATAGGAAGCATTTATTAAAAGCACAGAGTCATTACATCTAATGAACCTAACTTAAGATTTGAATCTCGACCCATCCAGCCTTCTTCTAAATGTGAAAAATGGGATTAGCATCTTTCATATCCACACATGGGACCATAACTCATCCCTGTGGGTCAGCATTCTTGGTCTGTTTCCCAGAAACCAGGAACAATCCACTCATAGAAGCACCAGCTGGAAGTTTTAGTTTTCTATTGCTTCTGAAATAAATATTGATTTTCTATTACTTCTAGGCTGTCAAAAGCTTTGGAGCATTTGCAATAAATACGTTTAGTGGGCACTACTAAAATTAGCTTGGCAAACACAAAACACATAAGACATTTAAGCTCTTGACGTAATGCTAACAGATGCCTTATTTTCCTACATATAATCTCACTAATAATCACCATGTGACCTTTGACAACAAGTGCAGTGTGTGTCAACTTCATTTAAAGTCTTTCAGCATGGTTTCATGCTTTCCAGACTGCCTCTATCTCAAGTCTTTGTGTACTATAACTTGACATGAAAACATTTCTCCAGGTGTTTAAATAAAGGGCATGCTATGTCATTAGTTTCACACACAAACAGATCTTTAAAAAAAACAAAACAAACAAAGGCTCTAAAATGAAGGTCTTACGGCAACGTTTTTGCTGGCAGTGTAGATGCAAATGTGACAGAACTGCCACTGCAACAGTGTGGATGATTTTTATTTTGTGTTGGTGATTGCCTCGGTGTGTCGTTATCGAAATACGTTCCACAGAAGACACCTGCTGAAGCGGACATTGCCACGAAAGCAGTTTGGTGCTCCATGTTGACATATTTGTGTCAAAGATGTGCAAGGTGCAGTGATGACAGTCTACATTTTTCTGCAAATAAAAACGAGTGCAGGCACCTTGTCTGAGTTAGCGGACAACTGCGTGTTCTTGCAGAGTGCACCGTTGCCTTAAAGTCTTGCCTTAAATCTGAACACAACAAATTGTGAACAGACTAAAAGATACTACATGTGACATTTGCACAAGTTACTGCATGTTGCTTAAGTTTGTAAAATCTCAAGCTACTGAGTAGAGAAGCTTTTGGTGTGGGGGGAGTCTGTGGCAGTGCATCGCTGCTGTGGGTCCCTGCTGACCTGTCACCTCCATATGTGGAGGTGGTCTGGCCGCGGGGTGTTGGCGGGACCCAGTGCAGAGAACCCTTTGAGCTTGAGATGATGTTTCCTGACTCTGGGTCATCTGTATTCAGCCCCAGGTTGTTGGGGTTGTTTTTCTTTTTTCTTTTTTTGTTTTTTTTGTTTTCTGAACAGGTTTTTCTAAGTTTTTATAGGTTGTGTACACACAGTGTGTGAGTGTGTGTGTGTATGAGTGTATACATGTGTGTATATGGTGGGAAGACTGGGGGTGTGGGGTGGTTTTGAATGTGTAAAGCACTATGCTATGTTTTTAATAGATGAAAAGTGCTTTAAAAAAATAAAATTTGATTTGATACAAAGACAACAATCTGCACACAAATACTAAACAACACAAAATGCATACTGCTGCTATTCATCTACATCATGATCTGCTTTGTTGTTAGTCAGGGGGAAACACTAACGGTTCTTCTGCTAGGCAGCCGAAAAAATACATTTCAACAATTTGAGACACTATAAGGTATTGTGAATATTTTGAAGTAGACTTTCTTATCTTTATAAGTATTACTGAATATATGATGAGTAAATCCATTGCCATATTGTACATTCTTTGTGTTTTATGGTTATATCTGTTGTCATATTGATCTACACTTTGTTATTTTCACTTTCTGCTGTTATTTGAAAAGCTCAAACTTGTAATATTGTAAGAAAGTCAAAACCTACAAATGACTTTGTATATAGAGTTTAGAAGAGTACAGTATTTCACTGAGCTTCCTGGAGAGTAGCATCTGGTGAATTCTGCTCCCATGCTACCTCTGGACACTAGCACTGTTGCCCAATTTGTTTTTGTCTTGTTTGGCTAAAAACAGTCAACTCTAGAGGAGAAGGACAAAGGTGGTGACAGGAAAAGTGAAGAAAAGAAAAAGTTGAACTCAGGAGTTTTTTTGTTTTTTTAAATGGTGACATAAGCAGAAGCAGAGGCTTTTACATTCATTACACATGAAATGTTTCGTAATAAACATTGCCTTTCCATGTGTGCACACAACATTCTCAAAGACTTTATAAAGTAAACAGTATACAGTAAAAGAACTAAAGACAGATAGGAGCAAAGTGGTATATTGGTGAGGGTGAAGATTGATGTCGTCCAAAAATCCAGCTCTTCTTGGAAGTAAAAATTCACACCTTGTCTCCATAGTCAGGCAAATTTCTAGTAAACTGGAATAACAACATGACATTTCTGTTAACAAGCTACAACAATGTCTTTAAAACTGTATGTCAGGGAAAGATGATCATCAGTTTGACTTAAACTCAACCTTTTGCGGCTTAGCAGTCTAAGTCCCTGCATGCAGCCTCAAATACACTAAACACAAGTCTGTTTTCTTGCGCTAAGATTTACTGATTTCTCATGAATTTAGCTGGTTTCTGAGCAGTGAAGTTCGATAAGGAATAAGACCATCAGATAAAAAGTGATACAAATGGAAAAGAAGGAGCTGATATCAATGTCCCCTCATATTCCCTTTAAGTGACAAGTATTCACGGACACGCATGCATCCACACACACACACACACACACACACACACACACACACACACACACACACACACACACACACACACACATTTGTACAGTCTTCTTTTTAATCTGCAAAGTGGTGCTTTTGATCTGCCACGATGAGGAAACACATATTCAAAAGCAGCAAGAGCGAGATGAAAGGCCTGTCCAATTATGGGGAACTAAAGCGCTTCCCAAAATATGAAGTTGCTCATAAACACTTGTACACATTAGTTCTATTGGTGTAGAAAAATCCACACGCCTACACTTTAACAGGTTTACAGGGGTTAGAAATCATCATGAATACATGACCATTATTCTGCTGATCACTTGAATACAGGGATATTATGGAAAAAACATTTTTACTCCAATGAAAACTGAGGCAGGTACATGGAAGTGCTAAAATCGATCCGTTAACAGTCCAAATTTACCAACCATGAGATGTGATTTAATTTAATCACAACTCATGCAGTGCGATACAAACTGAAGCAACACTGCTGCCCAGTATAGCCTGACAACATATATATGCAAATATATAAATTCTGTTTAATCTGCACAGCAACCCAAATCTGCTCTTTTCTTTCAAATCTTATTAATACAATCCAATCATGCAATTACAGGGAGACGTGATGTCAACATGTCTGAGAAAACTGAACAGCCACAAATAGAAACTGATGAACACTAATTCACATTTTGGAGAACTTTCTATTGGATATTTTTATGTTTAATTTGATTGGATGCTCTTTGTTTTGATCATTTGTTTGAATGCAGATGGATCACTTGTTAGCTTGTCATCAATTACACGGTTTCTTTTCAGAGCTTGTCGATTCACAACGCTTCCACATTTATAATGTACGGAGCCTTTAAATAGAGCAGAAAGCTGACTTTACAATGACAACCGGATCAGTTCTGCTTTAAAAGGACATTTTGTTTACAGCAATACAGAAGTGATGTAACAAAAGCAGTCTGCCACATAAAACAAACAGCATTTGCCATGTTGCAAGAGTCTAGTCAGTTTTGCAGCTCTGCGTGGCGAATTACACATAGCAGTGCTTTGATCCTGCAAACACGCTAAATAAATACATAGTAATAGTAATGCACCATGATCACCACTTTAGCACACAGGCAATATTTTCTGATTAAAATTCAACACAAAAGCAGAATCAGGGATTAGAAGACTATTTCAAGTTTTGCATGTTCAGGAAATTGCTGCCCTAATGATGGCGCTCGATAAAAGGTTGAAAGATCACAAAAATAACCATGTTTTCCTGCAGCGAGGAATATGATCTTATGTGGCAAAATTCATTAGAATCCATCTCACAGATGTTCAGTTATCTCACATCTAGCAATGCTGATGTGCTGAATGTGTTTGATAAAAAGAGAAAGCGGGGGGGGGGGGGGGTTTATCAAAAGATATTTGTCCAAATAATGTGCAAGCCATGGAAACCATTAATTTACACGATGGAATACTTCACAGGACAAAGAAGGCGAAAAAAGAGAGAATTACTGACTCAAACAGCTTTTTATCCTATTATTCCTACAGTAGCCCTTGTTAGAAATTCAATGTCTGCTAAATAAATGTGGCAAAACAAAAAGCAAGAATTAATCACTGATTGCTAATGCGTTCATTGTGAAACTGGCAGCAAACACAAAGACTGAAACAAAGAGGCTGCAGTTGTTTCAAAAGGTCACTAAAATGCATTTCATCATAAACCTGCACACCGAGGTTGAAAGTTGAGAGAATAATAAAAGGTAAAAAGTCTAGAAAAACTGAGTAATGTGAGGTGATAAGTCATCTGTGGGCTAGCTCCCACAATATGCCATTACTGAGCAAATAAAAGTGCTTAGTTCACTTCACGAAGAAGAGATTCATGACATAAATGCAAACATAGATGCTCTACATCTGAACAAATCTTCCAGGGTTAGCTTTACTCAACCTACGACTTACGAAGTCAGCATATATTTCCTCAACTGTACAGCGTATTTGCATATGTATGTTTTCTATGGGCAAGAAAACATAAACCACTTCCTCATTTCTAATGAAACCTGAACTGCTTAGTTGTCCTCACTGATGAAAGAAGCTTCTGTAATTGAATCCCACGATGTGGCTGAAAATAATGAAATTATAACATGCTTTGAAGAATCCAGGACACCCTGATGATAGATCTTTACCACAGAAAATCTTTCAAAACACACACGCTCCTTGCTTAAGCCTTGCCTGAGTATGCATCCAGTAGAAACAGTCAGGGACAAAAATGGCAGAATGAGAGGAAAACAATAAAAACAACTGAATTACCATCGATGTCAGACATTCACCTGACTGAATTAAAGTGCAATATATTTTCATAACAGACTTTGTGCACTCCTTTTTCTCACTCCACCAGCATGACAGTCATCAAACCCACTTGGAACTTGACGTGGGGGGGGGGGGGGGGGGGGGAGTGATTTACGTCCCAGTGTTTCTCCGATGGTCCACTTAACCCTGACTGGGAGAGCTGTGATGCAGTAATTGGCTTGACTTAAAGCACAATCTCTAAATCACGTTGTAAGTAAAGTTAGAGCCGCACACAAACACATAACTCACTGACCATTCGTTTTCTCTGCTTGGCCACGTTTTCCTGACAGAGCACTCTTCAGTCACATCGAGATACTCCAAGGTTATAAGATTGACGTGGCACTAACTGTAGCCTTAACTGAGAGCCGCTGCTCTTCCTCCCGAGCATCCACATACACACAAAAAGAAAACAAACATTTGCGCAGATCTCACATGCAGCAAAAAGTACTAAAAGCAATGGCCCAGAGTAATGGTCAGAGCTACAGACAGCCTCATGCAGGGAAAATAGTATTGATTAAAACTCAAAAGAGATGCACTAAAAGCTTTACGACAAGTGCAGCGAACCTCATTTTTCCCCACTTGTTTACTTATTTTTACATACAGTGGTACTGAAGAGCACTACAGCAAAGTAAGGGTCAATCATCAGGTTACATTTCTATCACAGATGCAGGCATAAGTGCAAACAAGGTGGGGCACTTGAGGATACTTACTGTTTTGTACAAAAGAAATGGTTCGAGTCTGCTCTGACCAACATCATTATTACAGACTGACTGATGGCGTTTAGATACTTAGCATATGGATGTTTTCTCTGAGTTGGTAGCACTACTTCTGATGCAGGCAAACATAACAGCTTTAGAAGGATCTGATAAAGAAGCACAGGCGACCAAATGAGAGAAAATTAACAGAGCAATGTAAACAAACATGATTAGCTGGTTTTACAAATGATCTCAGATGCATCATCTCATTTATGTACATAATAGTTCTGTTATTGTTTGTTCAGCTACGGGTGAGAACATAGTATTGCGTTTGCACTGACAACTGACCCTGTTGCGTGCATTGCAGGTAACAAATGAGTCGCATTCATTTCTGAGGACAAATGTAAAATATGCAAGGCAGCCATGACACACACACACCCTTAATTAAAAGAAAGCACTCTTTTGCCCTAAATGTAAACGATTTACGACAACAGTGTAGGTAATATTTTGCATGGTATGTGTAGTTGAGCAAGTATGACATATTGTAATCACATTAACCCTTTCACGACAAATTTAAGGGAGTCTTGCAGTTGATCTATAACTGGGTGTTGCAGTTTATTGAATTAAAAAAAAAGTAGATCCTACTGTATTAAAGCTAAAATCAAAGAAAACAACACCCCTTTGGAGTCCAATGAAGTATTTATTTCCTAAATTAAAATAAATTGCTTCATCATTAACCAGAATAGTTTAACAAGTGCACAGAGGAGCCTGAATGTGCTCCTTTATTCAAACTGAATATATTAAAAATCATTGAGCTACCTTAGTCACCTGCCATCAGAAATGTGCAGAGCATAATATTCTCATAAAGGTCATCCCATAAAAGTAGACTGCATCAATAAAACAAAATGCCACAGAAAGCAGCATGACAAACAATGCCACATAACTCTCCTTCCAGCATCAATGAAAAATGTGAAATACTTCAGGCTAAAGGAAAAATAATCTTTTTTTTCCTCTCAGTGATACCCCAATTACAACCATAATCCCTGAGGTCAAAGTCAAAGACCTCAGTGAAATGGCTGGAAGGTAAAACCTTGAATGAGGGCAGTGGAGCAGGCTGGTTTTCAAATGGAATAAATATAATCTATGGGAGGATATAGGACTTTTTATAGTTTGCAGGTTTGTATAGAATGAGGAAAAGTACCAATGTCCCCCCTCTTTTGTAAGAGTGTAACAATAAAAACCCAAAAAATGAATCGCCTTATTTTTTCGAACACTCAGTGAACTCTCAGAGAAATTGTTTTCTTGAATTTTAATAGTCGCACAAATTTATTCTTACCATTACAAATAACTTCATTTTCAGGGATCAAAGTCCTACTGGACCATGAAAATTTGGAAGACTAGACAAAAACAGCTTTCCTCAGGCCGAGCCCCTCATTTGCACCAGCAGTGCCTCATTCTTTCCAAAGTGATTTCCATGAAATTTAAGGCAATGTGCAATTTCTGATAGCACATATCAAATCAAATAACCTGGCTGTCCAGAGACCATCTTGTGTATCACTGAGACACAGCCCTCATAAATTTAAAATTAAAATTAAATCTAATTTATATGCATTTGCTTGTTTCATTCACAAATTATAAGCCTTTTTCTAAAAAATAAAAAATAAAATAAAGTTAGCGACAATAAACTTACTGCTATCTGCCCAGTGTGCATTTTACCAAAACAATTTCATTTCAGTTTGTTTTAACTACATTATGTATCAAAACAATGTTGTAATTATTCCCTTTCTTTGTCATTTTGATAAAGAAAGAGAACAATTATGACAATCAGTCAACTATGAACAAGTCAGAGAGATAGAAAAATACACTAAATGAGGTCTTAACAGTGCAACCAATCAGGATTAAAGAAGTACACATGGCGGCACCATAAGTGTTAAAGCCATTTATTATTCCAGTCTGCTAATGTAACAAAACCAGCAAGAAAAGCCCAGCCGCTGTGTCTGCACATTTAAATACACTCTCTGTGTGCACATGTAGTTTATGTTTTAGTTAAAGTGAACTGAGAAACTAAGCAATGAGTGACACATCTATGGGAAAGGTAGAGTTGAAAATTGATTTACTATCAACTTAAGCCCAAAGCCTGTCACTACAGATTTATAAACAAAAAACAAGGTGGGATTTGGGGGGTAGTCCCGTACAACCAATATTTAAGTCATCGAAGCACATCAGGCCATTCACAAAAATGCCTTTTAGAAAACTGAAAGAAGTTGAAGCAATGAAATCTTCTGTGACTGCTACGTGCTTCAAATGGAGAAGTAAAAAGCAAGTAAAACCTGTAAAAGAAAACGGAAAACGGAGTTGTACCGCAGACATCACCACAGGCCACCACCTTCTATTACAGCGGCTATTTGTTCACTCCAATTCAGCCCCTTTATACATGTAGCTCCGAGAAGCAATTTAGCCACACAGCAATCATTCACAATTCTTTATGCTGCTGGGACAAAAAGAATCTGTGGATTGGGACACATCCAATCACACTTACATCAGTTTTATATGATGAAATGACAGAGAGAGCAATACAGCCTGCAAAGCCCAACAGGGCTCTGGCTGGACTTTACAATTCACTGTGAATTTATGTCCAAGTATAAAATATAATACAACTACTTAATACAATTGCAACAGTACAGCTTGGTCAAAGTTATAAAAAAAAAAAAAAAAAAAAAAAACGACAAGTTGGATCCAATTATTCTGATAATATTTCCTAGTCAGCCGTGAAAAGTTTTTTGTTTTTTTTTGCATTATCATCTAGGGGGTTGGGGGGAGTCTTCCTGCGCTCCTCTGTCATATGGAGTCCCACACGGATCCTTTCAGGGTCCAGGTCTGTTTTCTTTATATTTGCTCCCATTGAGCTTAAAGATGGGCTTTCTGTGAACTCAAACAGTAAAAGACATCAAATCTCAGAGTAGTGAATGTTCCTTTTCTCGTTTTTTAAATGACTCCAAAATGAAGATGATTCAGTTTGGACGCAGTTCTGCTGGTGTTTCTCCTATTGATCTGGATCGTTAGAAATTCTTTTGTAAGCCAGAGATTGTAAACTTTAAAACAGATTCTGAACAAAAGGTTGAAAGCCAGATTCGGTCCATTTCTTTGACCTGAAGCCGCTGACCAAAATAAAGCACTTTCTAGCACACCAGCACTGATACAGTGATCAATGCATTTGTAACGCCCAGCTCAATTACAGCATTGCACTTTTACTTTCAGGTGAGTCAGTCCTCCATATCTTGACTCCAGCTTGTACAAAACGTGCTTTAACTGGCAAATGCAAGTATAAGCATATCACCCGGGTTTTATCTCCTCTTCACAGGCTGCCAGTGCACTTCAGGATCCACTTTAAATGGGCTTTGATTTGTTTATTTTTGTCTGAATGGTGTTGCTCCGTTGTGCCTCTTGGATCTCCTCCATCACTATACTCCCTCTCGGGTTCTCATGTTGGCTGATCAACTCCTCCTAAAGGTGCCATAGATTAGCCGAAAGCTCAGAGGGAACAGGGCTTTAGCAGGGGCAAACACCTGAACTGTGGCATGAGCTGCCTCTATATCCATTTGTGCATCTCTGCTTGAAAGCCATCTCCTGATCTCTCTACTTGGAGCTTTACAAAGAATGACTTAACATTTTGACTTGATTTAGTTTGATGTGATTTAACAGATTTAAATTCATTTGATTTAAATTTATTTGAAATGTTTTGTTCTTCATATTCTTTTCTTTTAAATAAAGTTTTTAATGTTGCTCATTATAGCACTTTTGGTTGTTTCTGAAGTGAGTTATAAATACAGTTACAGCTGTAGTAACATTTTATTTATATCAATATTTTCAATATATCACAAATCTCTTGGTCTAGATGAATTCCAGGAATTCAGGTTGTACTCAGCTGTGATTTTTTTTTTTTTTTTTTTTTTTTTTTTTAAATCATTGTCTGCTCCTCTGCAGACATTTTAGATCAACTTGCATCTTTGCTGCTCTCACAAACGAACCAAAACATGATCCAAACATTTAAAAAGTGAAGAGAATCAACAAGTACGCTGAGCAGAAGAATAAAAGCACATGGGGACAAATAAAACAGGTAATGTCCGCTTAGGAAGCATTGGTGAGACATACCCTGACTGTCTTATGAAGCTGCCACCTTTAGGGAAGTGGTCTCTGGCAATTCTTTAGCTGTGGTCGAACAACTCAAGTACATCCCTGTGTGTGTCAGGGTGGGATAACATTTCCATTTTCGTTATTTTTCCTTAATCATTTCCTCTTGCCTGTCTTCTCACTAGTCCTTTCTCTCCCACCGGTCTGTCAGTGACACTGTCATGGCAACCACAATTTACAGATTCTGCGAACCCCGACTGAAGGCAGCCCACACTTTGTTGGTCCCGTCACTCCTTTCATACAGACATATCCTGCGGTTGTTAATCACAGCAAGCTGCCATTTCAAATGGAGATTTTTGGATCAGGTCAGCGGTGCGTCTCTGCGCGGTCCTCGGCCACATGGACCTCAACTGCCTCGGTAAAACGGGAGATGAAAAGCGGGAACGAAAGCCAGCTGAGGGCAGAAACAGGATGTGCCAAACACGGGTTTACAGAGAGCACTTCCAACTGTGAGAAGATCTCAGACAGACGCAGTTCATAGTGAAAAGCTTTCCATTTGTCCTGGAAAAACCTTACGATCTCATGGAAAAGCAAAGTTTACTTATGTGTCAAAAGCTTTAGTGGATTCACTCGGCATATTGGTGGGCAAGCAAAACCTTAAACAGAATATGTATGTCATAGCATAAAGGAATTTTATAAACTTGGTATTGGAAAAGATAAAAAGTGAAGTTGGCAGATAAGTAAAAGAATGACTACTTGATTGAAGAGAATATCCTTAGAGAATCAGCTTTGCAGGCGCACAAAGAAACATACATCAAGTAGATTTCCACAGCATGAACCTTTCAGACAGCCAAGATGATAAACTCAAAAAATGTCACCCTGTCAGAGTGCTGCTAAGACTGATCTTTACGCTGTAAGCTCTCTGTGCCGTCAACAAGCAATAAAAAGCTGAAATTCATATCTTCATTGAGCTAAGAGGAGGCTGTGTTGGCTTGTAGTGAGTGCAACTAAACTCTGGGGCACTTTTATGCGCCGTACAGCAAGCAGGCAGCAACAGAGATACTAATACAAAGCCATGTCAGGCAACTGCACTTTGAACTGCTTTAAAATTCTGTTTCTCTTTATGTAAGACTTTTGATATTACAGAAGTGTGTATATGTTCTTCAGACAAGCCATGGAGTAAAGACGGTTCATTTTCTTCAATAATATTAACCGTTTCCTCCTGGCAGAATTCTTGTCTGCTTGCTGGCCAGCTGAGCCAGAAAATAATTTCTCTGTGCAGTTCTAAAGTTTCCACCCAGCTGGCTATGCAAGGTAAATGTCATAAAGAAGGAGCTCAGGGGGTATCCCTCTCAGCTGCCTACACCTTCTGAAGTGCCTTTCTCAAAGTAAAGGACTGAAAATTCCCTTAAACATTTGGATTTGCTACATTCTTACCTAATCATGGAAAATAAACCCAGCCACCAAGCAGATAAATCAGTTTTGTTCTGTCTATTTGCAATTTCAGATCATCCAAACGTCATTGTAATACTATAGAAGAGGCCATAGCTGTAGACCAAGTTTTGGATCTTTTTTCTTTACCACCACAATACAGAACTGCAACAGCAATCAGTTTTTCTGTAATGCCTGAACAGCACACAAAGATAACTGAGCTCTGCCACCTGGGATAATTCTGCTGCACACCTCTTACCTAAAGCAATCCATGCAATCTATGAGCCCATGCAATATTTTATCTATGGTTTCAAATTCTGAGTTACAGACTTTTGTTCCATATCCAAAAAATTTTTAAAAAAAAAAAAAAAGAAAGAGAGAACAGTACATTCTCTGATGAATGTCGTACAGCACTTGTGTCATCCACAAAAGCATGGATCTGACCTTTTGGGTTCTGGTTGACTTCTACACGTCTTTAACTTGTACATGAAAATCCTCAGGAAGAATGGAAATTAGCTGCAGACTTGGGAACGTCAGCCAAGCAGTTGCAACTTCTTAGTACAAACCCAATTCCAAACTCTGTTCAAATAAACAAATACAAGATATTTAATACTCAAACTTATAAACTTTGTTTCTTTGCAAGAATTTATTTTGGATTTGATGCCTGCATCAAATAACAATGCCCAAAATGCATTGGAATCGGGGTTGTAGCTCTAAGTTTTGCTAATGTAAAGCATCAACCATCATGTTTACTTGGAGCCAAAAGACATTTCATAGTTAAGAGAATCCAAGTTTTGCATTTAAAAAAAAAAAAAAAAAAAACCCACTTATTAAAATATTCGTATAAACTCATGACCTTGAAAGGTCCTTGTTGAAGTCAACCTCGGATCAAGTCCCAGTCTGAATGCCACCCCCCCGCTCTGTCTACCCCTTTTCCTGTCATAGCTACGCATAAAAGCCTCTTGGCTGTAAAATTCCTATGAAAGAGAGGAAATTAATAAACAGCAGCAGCACAGCTACTAGTCAATCAAGAAACTTAATTAATGTAGACAAGAACAATTTGGGTAATCTGTGTGGGTTTTATGACCCACGTCTTCTCTGTGAGCTGGGCAGCCAACATTTAGCAGAGGGGTGTAAGCCCATCCAAACAGAGCCATGATCACACAAGGACAACGAAACAAGTTTAAATGAGGCAGACAGCGATGATGTTGGAGGTAAGGTCAGCAGGAAGAAAGGATCTGGCATTCTCGTCGATTGCCCTGTCAATTAGTCAGTTACCATAGCACTGCCTGGTAGGGCGAAACCTAAAATAAGCTATAAATAGATGGATTGATGCAGTATGGGAAAAGGAAAGAGGACAATTACAGTATGATTTCTCCGCCTGAGGGAGAAATGCGTGCTTGTTAAACAGTGTGTTTTCATAAAGTGTTTGGAGTAATTAATAGTCAACAATGTGGATTTGCATCTACCAGAAATGAGCAAAACTGAGTGCAAACAGTGATTACATCTTGAAACAATGGAGTAAACCCCAGGATCAGCCTCAATCTGGTGTTGTGAATGTGATGCCAATAAGACAAGAAATTCCCAAACATTTCTATTCATGCTTCTTTTGTTGATTTTTTTTTCCCCAAAAACCCCTCATAAGATATGTCTTCAGTTTAAGAGGAGACAGATCATACTTTGTTTTCACACGGGACTGTCATCACAACAGGAACTGATTTGACATGCAGACATTTTTGGCAGATTCTCCTGCACCGTCTCAAGCTTGCAGGGTTTTTCAAGGTCACAACCGAGTGAATCTGAGAGATGATCCAATTCCTGTCATTAGCAACACCTAACTGGAACTCCAAAGTTATAAGATTAGTTCAGACACTAACTGTGCTGCTTCAACAAAGCAAGAGATGAGACCAAAAAAAAAAAAAAAAAGCCAGAGTGGAGATGGAGGAGTCACAGAGCATGCCTACAAGCCAATGCAAAGAAATTATTTTGGTTGTTGGGTGTATCATTGGCCCACTTAACTTCATAAACAAACCCACAACGGCCATGAGACAGAAGGGAAAGCAGTCTATCTGACCCTACAGTGCCTCGTCTACCCTTTTTGCCTCCACCCACTTCACTAATTAACAATTGCTTTAATCCTCCTCTAATTCTGCAGACGACTGCACATTTTGGGTTGGGGTGTGTGTATGTTGCATGCTGAGGGTCCCACACCATTCTCCAGATTAGCAGAGCTACCCTCCGCCAAGCGTCGCCCACAGCAACCAAAGGTAATTGCTTTTTAATTAAGCCTCCGGCTCTAATCCTGATGATATTTAGCAGGCACAACTTGGCATACACACACATATTCACAAACACAGAGGAGGGGACAGCGACAAAAAGGGAAAACATTCATCTAGACTAACTGGGCAAAGGTGTAGAAGCTTTATTGATGCATCTCTTCAGTGGCAAGTCAAGCAGGCAATAAAAATTAAGTTACTCACGTACTGAAGCAATAAGTGAATTTTTAGCACATTACCTGTGAACATCCTGTGAGCTGAAGAGGAGTGCTTCGGTCGATTCGAGACAGTTTGTGTATCCATGTGTGTGTGATTGTCTCTCCACTGACCCTGCAGTCAGCCCTGCAGACTTCTCAAATGGAAAAAGCAATCGAACCCTTGCATCATTTACTACTTTTACCATTTTTTCTCCTGTTATCATTCATTTCCATCTTTTCAATGCCCAAATTCTCATTTCTTCTCATTTTCTACCCATCTTTAATATTGAGATCACATTCATCTTCCCATGTTTTCTTTTTCTCCCTGAAAAAAAAGAACATGTCAGCTTTTCCTTTTCTTTCATGAAGTACATGCCTTCATATTCTGTCTTTTGTTGCTTCCTTCTAAGGAAACCCACAGTCAACTCCACTGGGATGAGGAGTAAAAAAAAAAAAAAGCCCCTTTTTTCCAGACATAGATGTGATAACTATGAAATACGCTGCACCAAAAAAAAACTCCCACACTGGCAGTAAATCTCATTTGATGCCATGTCGCCTTTACCACCTCGGAGTTTTCTTTGAAGTTTGTGTGTGACACGCAAAGCACCGGAGTGTAGTTGTGGGCTTGTGTTGAGCTATCGCTCCCAAACATGTTTACATTTTTTACAATTTTTCTCAACATTACACAGACGTGTCTCTGTCCTTTTAAACCCGTCGCTCAACTTTCTTGAATATGACATGGAGCTGCCATATTTCTAATCTTTCACCATGCTGGGAGAAAAGGAAATTTCTTATTTAATGCTTGTTTACAGCTTTACCCAAAGCTTGGACGATCAGCGACTAGAACGGAGTTGACATTTTACACCAAACTTTGCTCAATATTTCTCTGACAAACTCCAGGTCACTGGGTTTGCAAACCTTGTAGTCATTAATTTTTATACACATACTGGGAGATGAAATTAATACAGAAAATGAAAACAAATTAACTTCTCTAAAATAACAGTGATTTTTGTAAGGAAATCCAGCCGTGCACATTGAGTCTGAATTGGAACAAGCTGTTATTGATTACATCTTTTAAATTCAGTATTTCCAAGAATCCTCAGATTGGATCTAATTATGTTACACCAAACAGGCGTCTCTTAAGAATAGTATTGCTAAACAGCAAAAAAGTTACAGTGAGAGACAGTAGTCTCTTTTCAATATATCTAGTCTCAATGCTGAAGCTGGAACTGAAGCGTGCACATCGCTCTGACATCCCATCATACTCTTTCAACAGGATTTCCCCCATTTGTACTGCAGCTGTGGCTCAAACATACTCTACCCTCGTGCAGATTACAGACTATATATAGCACAATTTATCTGTAATCTGTTTGTGCTATAACAGCAAAAGCCATTTCCAGTTGCTCTGCTTTTTCGTCACACACCAGTATATGACTAAACGCAATCTCACTGCTCCTTTCCCCTCATTTAATCTTTGCACCTTCTAAAGAAAACCTTCACTGACAACAAAACAGGGAGAGATCACTTCACACGTGATACACTTCAACACCAGATACTTATTTTATTTCAGGAATAATAAATAAGTTTACTTCTAAAAGGCAGCTAGTCTAGATATGGGCCATGTCCAATGATTTTAAGGGGCCTTATTGTTATTGATGGAAACGGTACCGTATCAGAGAAAAGCATATGATCAATATTTTAGCAGCATAGATTGAGCTGCTTCTTAAGTGTGGCATCGGCAACAAGGCGGGATAAAGTTGCACATAAGCCATCTAAGACTCCAGGAAAAATGGGAAGAAGATTGCAGGATGATGGTGGGGGGCAATGAATGATTTAAAAGTGGTATGCAAAGAGAAGATGATGGCATAAATAGAAAAGCGCATGATGCGAGCCGGAGCGTGTGCTCCGGAGAGGTATTATGGAAAATAGAAACACAGAGAGGGATGAAGATGGAAGATTAAGGAGACAGTCATACAGGAGAGTTTGCGTCATTCTTCTCAACTCTTTTTTTTTCTTCCCTGAAAAGCCGACAAGGCCGGCTAACTGATCAGAGAAATATGTTTCCACACAAAGCAAAAGATTTAGAAGCAGAAGTGGCACCAAAGCAATTGCTTCCTCAGATGAACAAGAGATTTAAGAGAGGCGAATCATTTGAAACATTCAGCAAAATGGATGAATTTTCTAATATGTTTGGCTCAGTGTGCCGTGGAAACAAAACACCCAACTCCTGAAATGTGGCAGAAGCAAAATGTTCCACTTATTTTTCGTGACTTAATTACCCTTGACGGAGGGAAAATGTCCAGAAGTGGAAGAGAATTACAGAGGAGAGAGAATCAGTGGTGACGCCGATGCAGGTAAACGGAAAGAATAGAAGGGTCAAAGAAGAGAGAGGTGATGGAACGCAGTGAGAGGAGGGTGAATCAATACATTTTCCAAGTAAAATCTTTTGTATACTAATTTGGTTTATGCCCGTGGGCTGAGATTTTCAATTGAGTGAAGGCCCACTGTGTGTCTGAAGGTGTTTGTAGGAGGATTACTCGTCATAATCTCCTCTCCAATACAAGACTGATATTTGCCAGCGCCACAAAGGTGCAGATACTCGCATCCACGTGGACAGAAAGAGCAGCATGAAATGTGAGTCAGCACTGTGATTGTGTGCTCACCATAGATACTGAGAGAAAAGGGGAGACACTGGGTACAGAGCTAAGACTTTGTGCCTGAGATTGATTGTCAGGCCAAGAATAGACGGAGCAGCAAAGGAAAAATTATTGTGTACGTAGTTTTCTCCCCACCATTTAGTCTGTTCCCTGTACAGTGCCTGTTCTGTCAGACAAAAAAAAAAGTAAAGGACAACAAAAGGAGAGTGCAAAAGAGCTGGAAGGTCAGACAGACTCTCAGTTGGCAAGGAAAAAGACTGCTTCCCACCTCTGGGTGCCTCCAGGTCAGCATGCTTCTATTTCTCTACAGATGTACATTTCTAAAACCTTTTAGCTCTTCAAACTTTATCAAGAGATGGACAAGGTCTTTTGTTGGGTGGGGGGGGGAGACTGGATGGGAAAGATTGCGAGATGTAGTTGAGAGCGTAAGTAGAGTTTGGTGTCTGCCTATCCTGTATCATCCCTCTGAGGAAACCTGAGCCAGCCATAGATCATGATGTCAGGTAAGTTGGAAGGTTCAGTCCGACTCTGGAAACAAAAAGTTCTTTGGTGCATCTGGTTACTGAAACTCAGTGCCTTTTAAGGACTGGAATTATCTGGCACAAAGCAGCAACAAGATTAGCTGCTCTGTTGTGCCTTTAACGTTTCATTAGAGTTTTAGTGATGGGGAGCACTTCCCAATTAATTTTAAAATAAGTTCATTTTACAATGCAAATTATAACTTTAAAAAGGAAACTGGCACCATATTTAACCACCAAGTAAGGAGTGGTTAGCATTTAAACAACAGATTGGGATGCATCCATCCTTCATTTCATTTCTCCATTTCTTCCCATTGTCTGTTATTTACTGTAGTCATCACATGTCAAGTAGCTGGGTGGTTATGGAGCTTTCCAACACCATAAAGTGCAGATGATGATTAACCACACAGGCATTAGCTGCTTTAGCTTGCCACATTGAGATTCACCTGAAAGCCACTAATGGAACTGTGTGTACAAAATGCGCGCGCACGCACGCACGCACGCACACACGCACACACACACACACAACTGGCTCAATAAATGGGTTTAGTGGGCGTTGGTGAAACATAAAAAGGATGCAGACTGAGACAAAAGAAAGGCAGGGAAGTTAAAGGACTTTCTATCCATTTCTATCCTTTACTACATATTTCTTCTAATCGCAGGGTGCTGGTTCTCAATCACAAGACAAGATTTTCTGTCAGATTCTGCTCATCTCATAAACGAGGAGTCACTACCTGCATAAATGGCAATTGAGAACAAGAGAGCAGCTTAACTCTGGGCGTATAAGTGATTTAAGCACCATTTCACATCAGTGCTTTTGCCAATAAGAAGTCCATCTGCTGTGATTTACATGAAATGTTTAGGAGAGAAATCTCATCCTCGTTTCCTTTTATTGTCCCTGCTCATTCCCAAGTCCGTCTTGATGAATTTAAATGCCTTTATTAATCTGTTGCCACATAATTCTCCCCTCGCCACCCAGTGAGTGTGTGCGGACATGCTTGTGTTTTAACAGTGTGCATCAAGGCATGTATGCCTGCAAACTAAATTTCTCTAAGGAAGCATGAAAGAAAATATCTGAGACTTGAATGCAAGCCAGGCTACCTGAGGGAAAAGTGGTGGGGGTGTCAGCCAGCACCTGAGGCTCTAACAGCTAATGCTAACACTTGCTAATAACCCTGAGGACCCTGACGGAACTCAAGGACAGGGAGGTCAGACAGCTGGGCTCGGTGCCAACACCTGAGTCACCTGTCCGGGTAGAGCAGTGAGCCAAAAGCAAAGGTGGATGGAGTGTGTAGCCAAAAGGCCAAAAGCTTCAACCATAGAAACAGAAAGATAAAACACTACCACCGCTTTAAGGCTGCTTATAAAGCGAGCTTGGGTTGAACATACTCAAACACACAAAGTCAGAGCCAATGCCACAGTAATGAGAGTAGGAGGACACTCCTCTGGAGAGAGAGGTAGGACTTTCAGCCAATTCTCAGCTAGCGATTCCATGCAGAAAGACAGAGCAGAGCCACCAAGACTGCTCTGTGCGCCTCAGAATAAATGAAACAGGCATTCCACTCTGAAGTAGCATGCACCAGTGGACCACTCCTGTCACTAACATGCAAACAATCTAAAGGAGAGAAGAGATGTGAGCAAAGAGCCCAGGCCAGAGGTTGGTGAAAAGAAACAATCGGATTTTGAGGAGGATTTAATGAATTTCCCGTATACATCTGAGTCCCAGTGCTGCTTCAACACAACACAGCTACAAGAAGGCAAAGACAACAAGCAGAAAATGCTTCTCTTAAAACCTCATTAAGTTAGTAATTACTCAAAGAAAGGCTTAATAAGGAGGTAGTGTAGGTTGTTCGAGCACCGGCCCCGTCCCAAAACGGAAAGACTGGCCCAACCCTCAAGGACGATCCCTGTGCAAATCCATCATCAGGATGTTACTGTTCCAGTCTGGCAGCCAGTGAGTGTACCCCAGGGAGAGAGTACCAGCCTGGCATTACAGATGCCCCCAGGGGAAGGCCAAACACAGTTGGAGTGACTGATGCGACCCAAGGGAGGGTAATTGAGTGTAGAATGACCGATGCCTCCCACAAGCAGGGACACAATTCAGGTGAGTCTGGTCCCAGAGGAGGCTGAACGGAGCCAGAGAAGTGTGTGTTTTTAGTGAGCATGTGCTGAAAGTGAAAGGTAAAATCTCTGTTGTTTTACTTGGATATTGTTCGTAAAAGATATAAAATTAAATCTATATTTGAAGTGTTATTTGTTTGTGTCCCATAAAGTCTTGTTGTTGCTGTGCGGTTTCTCTAATCTCTTCTGTGTTTTTCTTCTTTAAAGACACCAGAGAGGTAAACAGAATGTGTGTGTGGGTGAGGGGGGGGTTGATGCTGGGACTGACCCATCATCATGTTTTAGCAAAAACGATATTTAAGAGAAAAAAAAAAAAAAACTAAACAAACAAATGGAATAGAAAAAGGTGGACCAGTAAAGCGAAACAAGAGATTAAACTGAGCGACATTTACTGGGGCTTGACTAAAGTAATCTGTAACTCCTCTGATGCAATAGCCTCCGTTTTTCTCTGTCAAATCTCAACAGCTGGTCCCCTCTGCCCTGGATCTGACAGCACGTTGGTGTTGTGCAACCGAACAGAGACAGCAGTGACATTCAGCGTTCAGTGATGATCAACATGGAAACAAAGCCCCACCAAGTCAAATGTAATATTGACGAAAAAGACAAACAACCACTGCAAATGAGTCGAATGAAACACACTCTTGTTAGGTATTTAAAATAAATTCAGCTGTGTGTGATGTCAGCACTGAAGTAGCTTCATAATGACAAAGTCAGCTGTTGGCTTTGCTTAAGAGGCTTAATTTTTCAATTATATCCGCAACAGCAAACCTTCCCTTCCATTGTTTCCCGCTGACTGAAATCAGCACATCCTTATAGGATGCTTCTCATAAATTCATTTAAAAAATACAGGATAGGAACTGACAACACTGTTCTCTGCTACCTCATTACCTTGTTTATGCCTGCACCAGTAAATATGTGTGTGTATATATATATATATATATATATATATATATATATATATATATAAAAACTTACTTCAAAACAAACAGTGTTCAGACCGATATAACACGCAATTATCTGTTGTTCAAAACAAAAGTCCACAAAGTTCAAAAATCGGAAATGTAAACAAAGATTTAAACCAACATAATCTGAAGGTGGCAGACTCTCAGAAACCCCAGATGTAACAGATGCCAAGTTCAATGCTCATGAATTATGAGACTAAAAATATTGAAAGTATGGATGAGGTCAAAATGAACTACTTTCTAATCAACTCTTGGATGGACAGTTGTACAGAAAAAATACACAAAACACTTTAAAGATACACACAGAAACATACTTAAGGGAAAACAGGAAACAAAGTTTAAAAGCTGTTTTGAATCATGCATGCCAATTCAACTTTGCTAAGAAAAGCATGTTTTATTTATTTATTTATTTTTTTTTGAATAAGACTGGAAAGCTTGACATGCCTCACATGTTCATGCGATATTTTAACTATCCAAGTTTTAACAAACTGCCATCTGAAATTAAACAAAGAAAAAAAAAAAAAAAACTCTGCTCTCCAGCTGGGTCGCTTCACATACCTTGCAGAGTTTCTGGTAGCGCGGCGATGAGATGGCCATCCTCTGGAGCCTGTGTAAGAAGACCACCACTTTCTGGAGGGAGGTCCGGACCATGGCCATCATCTTAAGACTGCTACAAGTCTGCAGCAGCCTGCTCCTGATCCACATGCTAGCACTGCCCTACCCCGCTCATATTATTCTCCCTCTCCCTAGCCAACCGACCAGACCCCAGCCAAGCTGACGTGATACCCACACACGCATTCACACATGTAAAGAGAGAGAGAGAGAAAAGAAAAAAACCGCACACACTCTCACAAGCACGCTCAGTTGAGCATGCCCCCCTCTATTTCATCACCTACATGCACTCTCCGCGCAGCAAGCGCAGCTGTGCTCAGCTTTCTTTCTCTCTCTTTACAAACACTAACGCATCTCTCAGCATGCACTCACACATACATGATGCTGTCGAGGCGGACACGACGAGCCACTCACTTTCTCCTCCACGCGGACATTCACGCGCGCAACCCGATTGCAGAGCCAGAAGAGAACTAAACAAATCACTTGTGACAGAACCCTGCAGAGTCAGACTAGAGTGGCGAAGAAATGTTGAAAAAAAAAAAAAAAATTAACAGGACGAGAAGATTGGAAAGTGCAGGCAAGCTAGGAGGAGAGCGGAGAAGAGGAAGGCACGAGTTGCACCGGACAAGGAGGGAGAGCAAGTCATCCACCGTTCACTTTTTTACTGCTTCTGATCCAGAGAGAGGAAGATGCAGAAGCGAGAGAAAGAGAGGGATGGAAAGATGAGTCGCAGCAGCGTACGCGAAGATGAACAATCTCACTGTCATGAAAGGGGGGAATGACATTACGCCCGGCAACAGACAGATCAATGTGCAAGAGACAAAGAGAGAAAACGAGAAAGAGGAGTGACCGAGCGAGAACAAATGAGATGCGCGCACACACACACACACACACACACACACACACACACACACACACACACACACACACACACACACACACACACACACACCTAAGTTACAGAGAGGGAGGGGTTATTCCAGACATGTAGGGTTCCTGGAAGTATTAGTTGCATTCATTTCCCTTCATTGCCAGTCTGAGCTAAATCACTTCCATGACTCAGATGGACATGAAACTCTTCTAAACACCAGATAAAAAGGAACAAAATAGTAAATGGAGAGAGTAAAACTTAAAACCAAGGAAATCGTCTACATGGAGCATTTCGGTAAGAATCATCCACTCTGAGGAAGAATAAATGAGGAAAAAAAGCCCAAAATGAATATGAAATATGTTACATCCTTCTTTCATTTGCAAGATTTAAGATTAAAAAAAAAAAAAAAAACTAAAACAAAAACCAAAAAACATCCTCGTCATCAACAGCTGGAAAAAGATGGATCTGACCAAGAAAACCTCATGGATGACCACTGAGCGGTGACCACTAATGATTTGTAGCAGTCTCAATACTATTTAAAAGGTAAAATATAGAAAGAAAATCCCCCCACCGTCTAGCTGTTAAATGAACTAATTAGCTGTTGCCCAAAATGTTTATGTAACAAGATTTAAACATGCTGATTTTTTTGCTGCATTAATAGGAAATGTTTTTTGTCGACCATTTAAATAACTTTTTTTCCCCAAGAAGTTTTGTTCATATACTATATTAGAGGCAAAAAAACAAGCTAAAGTAAAGTTACAAAAAAATAAGTCTTTTGAAAAACTATGTCTTTATTTACACAGAATATTACATTTTTTTTAAGCAAGTAATGACAGAGAAATCATTTCAAGACAGGCAATTCATCCTCCCTTGTATCTTTGGAGAAATAGGAACAGGTGTTCTTACAAACCAAGTCTCTGTGGTTCAAATAAAATCTTCAAAATATTGACTTGGAAGAAAGAAGAATAAAAGAAAAGAGTAAGGAAACTGAAAATGGAGGAAAGATGGTAAGAGAGCAAGGTCAAGAGTAGATAAAAAGCTTTTATGCATCTGGTGCAGAAAGCAGATAAATCATTACAAAATATATCTACTGAAAGCATCCAAGAGTCATTCAGATGACAACCAGAGACAAAAAGGGAAAAAGTCTAGTAAAAGCCCCACAGATGAACCCATCAGCAGATTATCATCGTGTACACACTCGGCTTTATTACACATACACAAGGTAGTTTCAGTTTATTCAAGGTTTTTGTGTCCATGTCTTTAGTTGAAGATTTACTTAAAATTCTAAAGAAAAACTTGAGACACTAAGAAACGCAGTGTTTCCTGTAATACCTAAAGAATTCAATCGCCTGGCAAGTTTACGCAAAAGAAAGGAAGCACAAAGGTAGCACCAACAATGGGGATAAATAATATAGAGTAATGATCATTAACCAACAAGCTTGTGCCCACATTACAGACTTAAATCCAGTAGCAACATTTTAACCTTACTGGAAAGCTCAGTTTATATAAGGTTTCACCAGCTAAAGCTTTATGGTTTCAGTACTGACTCCAAACCAAAGGAATTACTAGTAAGACTGAGTGTATTGTTGGCTTTGCCAAAATGGTCCTGATGTTACCAAATCTAAACAAAACAGTTTGTAAAAAGCACTTGACACACTCACGCTCAGGCCTACAACACCTCCAGCCAAACATGCACGTGCCAGGTTTGATCAAAATCAGCCCTTCAAGCTCTGTGGACCTTTGCACTTCTCCTGCGAAAGCCATTATTGCAATACCTTCTACTGCATCTGTGCAGATGAGAGCTGTGACGGAGTGGCATTTCATATACCAGCTCATGTAACAGAATATGATATCATATACCATGAAATGACAGAGGGAGTAAAAGCTTATGAAACTATTCATTCTGCAGTAATTGCACCCGATGTCCACCTAAGTAAGCTCTGCACAGCGGGACTGCATCATGATAAGATGTAAATTACAACAGGGAAGGCAACATTCTGCATAAGGAAAGTATAATGCATGATTTAATGGACATACCTGCTGCCAAAACTAATAAATTATTAACTGACGTTATATTACATTTAACTAATCAGAAAGACATCAATGCATATCATTTGGAAAATTCTGTTGCTCCATCTTTAGACCATCTGATATAAATTGCTTCAGGAGTGTAATCTTGTCATTAAGCCACGTCACTTATCTATACTTGTCAATTTCTTGAGTTACTGTATTTCACAAAAACAAATATAGCCAGTGATAGATAATAAATTGCAGTGCTGAGAAATCTGTAGCTTTTCTTTTCTCAAACACTGGCCTGACTTCAAATGAATCATATTTAAGACAACAGAAATAACAGTGGCATCAGATCTTTCCGTTTTGAAAGATGGGTGACACATGAGTGGCAGTTTTTCACCCAGATATGAAGAGTTCATTTAAAGAGGAACGCAAAAACACAACACAAAGCCCATGAAGGAGATTGCGAAATGTTCCTGAATATACAATCCAAAGAAGACGAGGGCGAGACTGATAAGGTCAACATGTTGAGATGGAGGTTTTAGCTTCAAAGGAAAAAAAAAAAAAAAAAGTACCTGTTTGAGCTTTTCAATAAAAATGAGGTGAAAAGATCCAGGGATTAAAATGTTCCATAAAGCATGAATGTGTGTCAAACGATCCCAAAGGGAAGGTCTGTGTAAATGACAAGTGAGGAGGAGGCACAAAGACACACAAACTGAATTCCAAGGCAGAGTGAGAGGATCAATGAGCTGCATTCAATGCATACAAGCATTTGCCCGCCCTCCGTATGCCCTTTCATTCACCCACTTTTAACTACTGTCGTACACACAGATGCATCTACGCACACACTCTGCATCCTCAGTTCAGCTGCTGAGCGATGGGCTAATGAAGGATGACACTGAGATAATGGGCTAGCACCTGTGCATGAATTCCACACACATTCCCAGTTTCTCTATCGGTTTCTAATCCTACCTCCAGTTGTCGTCTCAGCTCCTTCGTGTAGGAGGAGTCCTGAGACAGATCCTCCCTCTGGGAAGCGTCGGCCAGGACGTTGACTGTTGTCTCTGCCTCCTGAAGCCACCTGAGGAAGGACTCCAGCTCCCTAAGAGACACCTGCACACCCTTCAGGTCATTGTCCAACTGGGTGTGATGGTCATTCGCCCTGCCGAATGATAACAATAAGTCAAAAAGAACAGAAAACATGGCAAAAGAGAAAAAATGATGCATCAGGCCAGTTTGTATGTACATGTTGTTGATGCTGTTCCAGGTGGCATTGAGTTTTTCTGTGACCTCTTTGATCCTCCTCGTGTCATCGGTAGAGTATTCTCGCAAAAGGTGATTGGACAGCTCATTGAAGGCTGCAACCGTGGCTTGGCCTCGGCCCAGAGCTTGGAGAAACTCCTGTAAAACAATCAGTGCTGTCAGTGGACCATGAACCCAGAAATCAGACAGATGTAATTCACTCTGAACAATATAAGTCACTTTAAGGGACCCTGTTTATTACTTGTCCTAGACTGTATTAGGGTCTCCTTAATAAGACAAACTGTCATGTGGGGAAAATTAATATCCTCTTCTCTAAGCTGAATTAATTGAAATAAAAATTACACATGCAAATAAACTTGTTATTCTGCTGCATGACTCTCTGTTGCTATTTATTTAACCTCCGCTTAATTAAACAGACTATATAAGACCAAACTGATGATTATAAATTTAGCATTAGCAAATAAGTCATGCATGTGTGACGACTGGGCTCCTATTCTTTTGACTAAAAGAATTTTAAATGGACAATTACTCATCATGACAAGACCACACAAGGCAGGAGCTGGTGGGTGTGTGAGTGCAGCAGCATGGTGGATTGTGTTAAACTCAGTTGCCCTCTAGTGTTTGGTTTTTGTATCGTCTCAGACAGACTTTAGGGCCAGAATTAGTTTCCAGAAACTCTCAGCCTAGTCATCATCACAAATCAGAATGATGGATGATGTGAGTGAATGAATGTTATTAAGGTTTAAAGTGAAACTTCAGATGTGATTTATTCATTCCCGACTTGTACAAAATGAGACAAACTTCCATGGCCATGAAGTCAAGTTTGCTTTAGTTTGAGGCCATTTTCCTCCAAACAGGGAAGATTCCCCAGAGAAACGGCAAGGACACAAAATCGCAGTCTAAAACTTTTACCTTACTATCTTCAAGCTGATTAGTCAGGGGATCTTTGGACCACTGAAGAAGGTTGTGGAAGCGTCCTTCATGTTGTGCAATAAGGGCCTTCACCTCCCTCCTCTGTTCTTCCCATTGGTTGCTGTGGCCTATCATGTTATCCAGCTGCAGGAGCCGAGCCTCCACGCCATGTTGAGTGTTGTCCCACTGACTGCGTACTCTTTCCACTAGAGCCGGAGACAGATGCAAATTTAACAGAGACTAAAAAGAGAGCGGTTTGATAAAAACAATTGCATCCTTTTGGTTTTTCCCTGGAGTGGCTTGTGTGTGTCTTATTTTAGTGGCTCCTCAGTACATACACTTCTCTGTGATGGATGTCCGAATGTCAAGATTGGAGGTTTTGTTTTTTATGTTTTGCGCCAAGGTGAAAATGTCTTCTAGCTGGGGATGACGCTGCTCAAGGTCACTCTTTGTCACCTGCCACGAGGAAAATCAAATCAATAAATATACAACAGATATTTGCATGTGTTAAATCAATAATAATCGCAGTTTTGAATTATAATTGGTCTGGATCTTTCACAAAAAAAGCATCAAGCTAAAAAATGTGTGTTGACTGGATGTCTGTAAAAGTACTATAATAATGCAGTGTAGAAGCGTGGAACCACATCTCTCACCTGAAGGCGTCCCATAGTTGTCCTGATCTCCTTCGTGTCCCCCACAGTGACAATATTAGACTTGAGCATTTGGGTAATAAGCAGAAGCCAGTCGGCCAGCTCGGTGGCAGTTTGGTTGAGATCTGTAGGCGCCACGGTGTCTGGCGTGTGGGGGGTTTGGTGGTGGGGGTCCTCACTAACCAAGCTGGCCATCTGAACAGCAGAGGGCACCGCAGACACTGCAGCAGAGATGGGGGGGGGGGGGGAAGGTCATGGAGCAGATATGGTATGAAGAGCAACTTAGACTGAGGTAGAGGGTTTCAAACGGTCCTCAGAGGAAAGTAGCATTGCATTAAATAAAGGCGGTAATAGAAACTGTTTTAGTGGGACATAACTAAAAATGTGCTGGTCATAATCTGCTATCGTACTCTGGGTTAACAAAGGTCATAAGAAATTGCAAATTTGTCCCCCGAAAGCTTATCAAGGCTCAAATATTTATGAGCTGTTCCACATAAATATCTAAAATCTCTCTGTCTTAATAAAAGTGCAGTTTGTTTTTACACTCTAGAGGAAGAAACAGAGCTATCTATGCATAAAAGTGCATTTTTAGATGTTTTTACCAAGCTGTTGATGCTGGACAACATGTTGGTGATGTGTCCATGGAGAGTGAGACGCTGGAAGAGATTCCTTTAGTCTGATATCCAGGGCTTTCCAATCAGCAACCAGCTGCTCTACCTTAGCCTGCAGACCAAGGTGCACAGTGAAGCACATGCATCATTTATGACTTAGTAGTTTAATTAAACAGACCATGAAGCTACAGTAACTAACAGCTCATCCAATTACACCAGGAGGGATGGTGATGCTGTGTGATATAGTACTATCGTCTTAAGATTTCTCATATGGTCTTTAATAAATGTACTGTGGGACCTTTTCCTGAGGCAAAAGTTGCTGTTGTCTCTGCAGCTCAATGGAATGAGCCAAGAGTTCCTCCAAGTCTTTTTTCCTGTCCTTCATAGAGACCTCCAGAGCCTACAAGATTGAAAACGAATCGTTTAAGTTCAGCACATGATGAATTGTTTTTGCATGAGTGTTAGTGTTTGTGCTGTATTTAGGTGATCTACCTGTGCTTGGCTTGCATTCAGACCTCGCGTCACGATGGTTTGGTGCGAGACGATGACCCAGTCTGTCAGCCTGCTCATCCTGTCCTGGAAATGGGTGTGACCCTGCAGATTGGTCTCTACTTCCCCAACTTTGTCTAGCAACTCATGAGTCATCTGCAGAGGAAAAAGGTTGGAGGGTGGATGAAAAGACACATAAAAGATGCAGATAATCCTTGATATCTAAATATTGTTTAAATCCATGGCTGAATATCACAGGATAAAAAGTTGGATTTTAATTTGGATGTAGTGTTGGTGTAGTTCTTACCTTGCTCCACTTAAGGTTGATGGCTCTCAGTTTTCCAACATGTAGGTCTCTGCTCTGAGGACTTATACTGGCCTTGGCCAAGATCTGGGGAGCGTGCTTGTTCAGCCAACCAAGCTGTTCGTTCTGTGAATCCATTTCCTCTGCAAGGGCCTGCAAGGAAAGGTGCACTGACTATATCCCCAAACACCACAAGTAGATGCATAAGATAATGGTTCATTTAGGAGAATGGGAAATGAAGAGATGCAAGCCTATTTAATAAAGGACAGGTTGTGACAAAATCTAGAGTTCGTAGAGAGCTAGAAGAACAGAAACTCTTTAACTGAAGCACGTTGGCGTCCGGCTGTACCTTGAGTTCCTTCAAGTTTTTGTCAGTGGCAGAGACAGGTAGGGAGCCAATGGCGTTTTCTGCCTGGTCTAGCCACACAGTCAGGTCCTCACATCGCCTCACCAGGTCTGACAGGGCTGGATCCCCTCCAGCCAACCTGCGCACACACACATGCAGCATATTATACCCTCAGATTGGGATCTCCATTTCCTCAAGGTTGCAGGTCTTGTCATAAAATTTACATTTAAATTGCTGTTACCGACTGATTGACCACACCGATAACGTTAACCTGTCAAATGTTGATAAGTCAACAGCCACATAGGGTTAAGACAACAAGCACAAAGACACTTTATGGTAAAACTGACGCAGAGTGATGTTAAAAATAAATGCGACGACGACATTGTGTTAAACTTGCATTCATAATTTCCATGAATACCTGCGTTGTCGGTCTAAGACTTGGTGGTTGACAGCTTTCCAACGCTGACCCAGGTTTTCTAACTTCTCCCCAAGCAGGGACCCATCAGGAGATGAAAGTTTCCCAATAATCTCCTCTCCAGTGTGGACCAGTCCAGCCAGGACAGGTTGATGGCTGGCAAGGCCTTCTTCCAGCTCCTAAAAACCAAAAGAAAGAGAAGGAAGCAACAAAAAATTAAATCAAGAGTTCAGTCGAACTCTAGCCCAAATCCCTCTCCGAGCAAATCTCTTATTGACACATTGACATGATTTGTAGCGAGTCAAGATTTAAACTGCCAAATCTCTACCTTCCAGCGAGGGAGATTTAACGTGCCAAGACAGACCCATAAAGTAAGCTGACTGATTGTACAGTCCAAAGAAGGGTGAGTCAGCTAATAGATCTCTCAATTCCCTTCCACTTCATCCCCTGTCTCAGAGACTGTGAAAACATGTAAAAGAGCTTGACAGAGCAGAGGGTAGCTTGAGCTTTGCAAATCACACTGATAAAAAGGTGTTAATGGCAGCGGTTCTGTCAGCAAAAATGCAACCTTCAGAGAATTTGACTCCCTTTGGAGATGAAAATGCCTCTTTGGTGAGCAAACTAAACCAAATAAAAGGCCCCATCTCATCTCACTTTCAGCTGTGCATAATGAGTAGTTAGATGTGAGGTGTGTTCATAAGCAGTGGTGTAGAAACTATGTTTTTCTTTAGTGAAGGAAATGCAATTATGTCCCAACACGGCCAAATTTAAGTACTTATATGACAAACATTTTACTTTAATATTCCGGATTGTTAATTATCTTGCATGATAGCGTGTCAATATTAATAATTCAACATTTATCATGTTAAAAATGGGATCACAAAGTTTACTATATTATAAAGATGCCAAAAATGTAACCATGAATCCAGGATGACAAAACTGCTGCGCAAGTAAAAATTATGAGCAATACATCAACACATAGCAGGAGATGATGAAGTCTCACACACACACACACACACACACACACACACACACACACACACACACACACACACACACACACACACACACACACACACACACACACACACACACACTCTAACATCCCATGCATTGCCTTCCACTGACCTCTTGGTGCTGACAAGCAGAGTCCAGAACTAGCTGTCCATCTGGGCCGATGCTCTCAGACAGCAGCGTCTCTGTGTCCGTCAACCACTGAGTCAAGTCCTTCATGTCACAGTGAAACTGTCCCCACTTCTCCGTGGCTCGATCAAAACTCCTGCAGCGCAACAAGGAACACAAACATCCCACCATGTCTTCATTAACAATGAGCTCAAGCTGCTCCACCTTTGACTTATTTGTATTTTCTTTAATATAAAGTTCACTGAATTATAATAATAAAATAATAATTACAATAATAATCAACCAAATTTTTGTCAAGAAACTGCATGTAGTGAAGAGTATGTTGACCTCAGTCACAAATACAAGATGAAAGCCACAAAAAATGACAAGCCAATCAAATTAACACAATTAAATTCTATTAAAAATCCCAACAAGAAGCTTTAAAAAAAAAAAAAAAAAAAAAAAAAACAGATGTATATCACATTTAAAGTGTGAATGGTCACCATTTCCTCTCACAGCAAAACAAAACTGATCAGAGAGACAAGTTGAGGAAATGAGTTCTGGATGAGCAATTTCACAAAATATGCTCCATCTTTTAATTCATAATGATGCCCAAGGGTTATTGTGATTGCAGATGGAGCACGGCAGCATTTGTATGCAATCTCAAAATTAGCTCACTGCTTTGCTCTCATCTTTCCACTCAATACACTCAACAAATGAAGACTGCTTATGCCAAAGGAATTGTGATGTTAGTCAAGGTCACCCATTGTGTGTGTGTGTGTGTGTTTGTGAGAATGAGTGAGTGAATATGTGAAGAGGCTTGAGATTGTTTATGCCCAAGGAACTGCTTTGATATTAACCAAGGTCGGTGTTCATGTTCCCCTTATTCTTCCTCTATCTGTTCATGTTGTCTTCACTAACTGGTATTCAAAGTTCCTGTAGTTTACACACACACACACACACAAGGCAGTCCACATACCCTTTGCGCTGATTGTACATGCGATTGAGACGGTCCCACTCTGCATTTAGTTGCATGAGGGCATCTCCCATTTGAGCCACCTCAGCCGGGGAGGCATGTCGGATGGCATCCGGCTGGCGCTCATGGATTCCTGTGACCTCCTCACTCAGACGTTCCAGGTTTTCTCCGATAGTCTGGAAAAGAAAAATAAAGGAGAAGCAACAAGTGGCAAATTAACTTTTTTTTCAGGTGATAACATCAACCCTTTAATTATTCTACTTCCAGGCCAGCCTACTATAATTTATAGTTTTTACCCTTAAAGATTTGCAAATAAATCATGTGCCACATTTCCGCACTCACAAGTTGTCATTATTATGACTAAAGTATCAAAGATTGTTACTGAAAGATGTATAAATTAATCTGGATTAAGAAGGCTGGGTAGAGAGGTATGGCCCACCCTCAGTGTGTCCTCCTGGCAAGAAAAGTCTTCGTAAAGCCCTCTGCAGAGCTCAGAGGAGTTCAGTAGCAACTCATTGTCAGCCATGGCAAGGAGAACTTTGTTGATCTCCAGCAGATAGTCTGACGGGGTCAGCAGAGAGGTACCGCTATGCACTCCTGCAGACATCTATGTCAGAGCGGGAGGACAAAAACAAAATAAATGTCATCCGACTTATTTAGAGTAATACAAAGAAAATATGAAGTACCTAAGTGGTTACAATACATATTAACCTAAAAGGCAAAAACACAGAATAAGCACTAATATCAGAAAAGAAACTAGACTCTAGAGATGCAGTAAGATGAACCTAAAATAAGGAAAACTATTCTTTCAGAGAAGAAGAGTTTCCGTCTCTAACACAGAGGCTAGTGATTGTAAAGAGCGGTGAAGTTGCTTTTTGGTAGTTTGCTTGGGGAAAGTGTTCTGCCAACTAACAGAGTCATCAGGGGGTCCAAGATAATGGTCACAATTCTGTTTGTTCAGCGTTCTGATCTTCAAAACTAAAAAAGCACAGTGCCAACAAAATCTGTTTTTTGTGTCGCTCTCTGTGAGCCCACTTTTCCAGCAGAGTACATTTCAGACAATAGACTTAAAAAAAAGCACATATTAACGATATGGGTAGGGATTGCTATGGCACGTCTTAGTCCGCCTCTGAGACGCATTTCCAATCCAGTCTTTGTTTGACTTCAACACTTTTGCATCACTCCACTCCCCCCCCTATTGTTGAAATGATGAGGTCATGTATCTGTGCACGTGCGAAGCCGCCTTACCTCAGCTGAAAACTCTGTCTGTTCTCTCAAGGTGTGAGAAGAAGATGATGACTCTGAGATTTCAACCTGCCTGACTTGTCGCATCCTCACCTCCTACAGTAGGCATACATGCAAACAAGTTCAACCGTGTGCAACGCTGTACAACCACAAACACAATGCAAGACAAGCTGATGTCTTTTTAAACTTACAGAAGCAAACAAGACATGAGATGTTTTTTTTTTTAGCAAAGACATTACATATGTTTATGTATCACACCCTATGAGCAGAATATTGGGTCTGCAGCCGGCGCACCATCAGTCTCAACTCCTCCCTCTGGCTCTCATCTGGTGTTTGCAGCAGCAGTTCTTCTCCTCTTCTCAGCAAATCCTCCACACTGGCCTTTTCCTCATCCATCTGGTGCAGAGAGACACAATGGTAAAGGACACATTAAGCATTCAATCGCCTACATGTGAATGCCTTTTTCTTTTTGTACACTGAGCTATCTCGGGTGCATCTAAAATCTATCCAGCAGGATAAACAAGCAACAGGTTGCTCAGGGAAAGGATGCTGTAAACACCTCTTGGAGAAATCCGACACAGACAAAGCTTACACACTGGCCCAGTGACCTTGTGCTGGATTGGTCTGATTTTTTTCTTTTCTTCTGCTGTTGCGCTTCACGTCATCAGCTTTGATAAGAACAGATTGAATTCCAGACTTGTTAAACCTTGAAATGTCCAATCAAAGCTAGTTTTATCAGGTGGAAGCTTTACTGGAAAAGCTTAAGTAATAAAGTTTATTTCTCTAAGAAAGAAAAAAAAAAAAAAACTCGTGAAACTTTCCAAAGAGAATGATCTGGGTCAACACGGTTTGTGCACAAATTCCACTGGAAAAGTGCAAGAAATTCTTAACCATTAACAAGTTGCTGAGCAGAGGGATAAGTCCTTTAAAATAGCAGATCCTACCATCAATCTCTTATTGTGATTAATCTTTTTTTCTTCAGTACTTTTACATGGAAAGTTAAAAAAAAAAAAGAAAAAAGAACTAAATTAAATTTTTTAAGTGGGAGGTGACCTTGACTACCTTGTCATTGTCCTGGATGTTTACTGGGTCCTGATGCTGCTGCAGAGCTCTCAGTGTGTCCTGAAGCTCTGCCTGAAGGTCCTTCATCTCGGTTGGGACCAGATCCTCGTCAGTGCAGGTCTGACTCTCTGCTTGGATGTCCTGACTGCTGGTGACCTGATGAAACGTGACAAAAAACAAACTTCAGGGAATTTAGATTAAATCTATGCAGCCAAACTGATCATTGGTTGGTTTTTCTTTTCTTTTTTTTTTGCTTTTGTAAGGAATTATAAAACTATAATACAGTATCTTGTGGAAAGTTCTGTTTTTAATCATATTTTCCTTTACCAGCTGAGGCGCCTGTTGATTCGTCTCAGCTCCTGACTCCAGACTGGTCATTATCTGCATGCCAAAAGAAAAGAAAAACTGGTTTCACAGACTGATCTCCATTTCATGGCTAAACCTTTGGTGGCTACATTGGAATACAACTCCACAAGCAAGTTAATCTGTTCTAAGACAAATCCATTTCATGCTTTTGTACCTTTGCTGTTTTTATATGTTGCGAAACTTTGTCAAAGTTGCAGTTTAGCTCAGCCAGTTTGGGCTCCACCACATCTCTGCAGGCAGGACCTCGGCTGGTCATCAGGATGATAGCTTGGTCCCTTACATTATCCACACGCAGACCAACTTCCTCCAGCTCCTCCAGCACATGCTGAGGAAAGAGAAAAGAGTATCTGATCATCTGCTTATCAGCTTGTGCGATCAGTCATTTTCTCTTGGGCTGAACAGCACCGTGGTTTTTGGCTCAAATCCAAGAGAGATCAGGTGATATTTAGTGTAGTTCTGCTATTGTCAAGCCAAGAGGAAGGGAATGATTAAGATTTAAGAGACTCAAAGTGAAGATTTAAAATATTCAAACTACTTGACACTACGATGCAACACTCATTCACTTCTGTCTGATTCTTATTTAGGTGACATCTTTCTCATGCAAATCTCCCTCAGCACCAGTCCTCCACTGACGCTCATATTTTTAGTAGAAAGCATAGTATAGCATAGTAGTAGAGCACAGCCAAGACACTCAAAGACTGAAAGGTCAAAGAAAATAATATATAATGAAATATGAACTTTCTAAAGACAGCATGGAACAAGACCACAAGGTTTGGTGCAACGTTTCTACATGTTGCACCAAAGGTCATTCTGTCTCCATTCTCTTGCACATTACTTCTAAAATGCAAAGACTTGCTCTTCGTTACCTTTAAGACATTCTCTCTCTCTGGAGGGGGCAGTCGCTCAGCCTCATCCAGGTGGATCTGAGTCTGGTAGAGCCAGGTGCTGATGTGAGCCAAGTTCTCATCGAAAATTTCCACCTCATTCTGGTGACTCTGCACAAAGAAAACAAGAAGTTCAATGGTTTCTTTTAGAAAAATCAATTGTAAAGCAGGCACTTTGTTCAAATAGGAATATACTGAAGATGCTTCTGGTAGTTAAGAAAAGCTTTTTTTCTTTAATAAATCATTTAACAGGAAAAAAGCCCATATGTACTGAAATAAATCAGGAATATTTGATATGAGAACAGTACGAAACCTCACCTGCAAAAGACCATTAATAATAATATGCAAAAGTCACATCTGATGAAAATATCTACAGCAGTAAATTCTGTGTACTGCAAAAAGGACATGTTCATAAGAAAAAGAAAAAAAAAACTAAAGAATTCACTAACTCAGAGGGTATCAAATAAACATGCTGCGGTCTGGATTTTCTCTCATTATAAGCGGCATTTGTACCCACCAGAACAGTGCTGAGCCAGTCTTCAGTCCAGGTGCGGACACGGCCCCAAGCCTCGTTAAGACCACAGAGCTTGTCCTCCAGCTGAGCCTCGCTGCCTTCCACCAGCGTCTGCACACCCGCACTGGTCTCCATCAGGCTGGACAGCACCCCCTTACGATGCTCTAACTCCTTCAGCAGGCCCTGGTTGAGCAGCACATTTCACATAGCTTATTGACGTTTGTCTTAATTCATCTGACACTGCTGTACACAAAACAAGCGTAAATAACAGAAAACATAGATCCATTAACAGCCTGCCTTGATATCCTCTGATGAACAAACATGTTCATTGCAAGCACATTTAATAAGTATACACTGAATGCATCATATATTTTAAAATGCATACAATACAATACAAGGCATGGTGAGAGGAGAGTTTCCTAATCAGTTACTGTCTTCTCGTCATCATACTGATTGTTAATTTCCATTAGGTAGACATTGGAGCTCATCTTTAGAAGCAACATGTTGTTTCTCTGCTCCATCTACTGGCAAGAGAGAGAAGTTTTTTATTTTATTTTAATAATTTTAAAGAGAATGGCTGCTAAATTTGTTTGATATGAAAAAAATCTCACTGATTGAAAGATGCATAATCACATGAGCTAATAAAAGTCCAAAAGAAATCATCTATTTTGCTTCTCTTATCATTTATTCATAATATACTGGTTTTCTTTTTCAGGCCACTTTTTTATGAACTGGTTTGGAACAGAATGAGCTGGATAAAAGTGATTTGAACTAATTTCCATCATAATTAGTTGCACTGTATCTAATTGCACTTTTAAGTCCGTTTTATTTTGGATTGGCACTATATAAGGCAGCGGTGACCAAAGTATGTCCTCAACGGCCACTGCACTGTCCAGGAGGTTTTCCATGTATCGCTGTTCCAACACACCTGGCTTCTATTACAAGGATCTAACAGCCAATAAAGTTATGCACAATGACTGATTCATTTGAGTCAGGTGTATTGGAGCAGGGATACATAGAAAACCTGCAGGACTGTGGCCTTCCAGGACCGGAGTTAGACACCCCTGATATAAGTAAACAAATATGAAAACCTACTCACATTTGCCCATGCAATCTCAGCATCGATGTCAGCTGGCATGTCTCCGCTGCTGTTTTTCTGTTGAAGCTGAGCCTCATTTGTGCTCAGCCAGTCCTGCAGGGTAGAACTCTCCTTCTGAAACTTTTGACACAGAGATAAAGCTTTTTCCAGGTCCTGCTTTCCCTCCGTTACCTATGAAGAGAAGGTGCAGGCCTCAGAGCTGCTGTAAATCAGAAAAGCTGGATCTTATGCATAATCAGCATTAAATTGTTATACGGCTGAAATGTGTTACCTGAGCCCCCAAGTCATTGTAGAGCAGTTTGAGAGCAGTAAGCTGTTCATCCATGGCCTTGGGATTCTCTGTCTGCTGTTTCTGCACTATTTGACGGCCTGTTTTTATCACTGTCTCCACCTCCAGCTTCACCTCACTCAGCAACTTGTATAATTTCTATTCAGCAAAGAAACCAAATTTGTTATAAAGTGCTAGAGAGACTTCCAATGCCAGAATAAGCAGGTAGCATGGTCTCTTCATGTAATTACGTTCTGCTTTGCTGTATATTTGTAATGCTGATTAACTGCAACATGTAACGGTTTGTACGGACTGCATACAGCAGTGACTGACTCACCATGCAACCACTAAGGTGGGATTGGATTTTTTCTGGTTCCACATCTTTGACATCCAAGACGTGCAGCTCAGATTTGGCTCCTTCCAAGACCCTCTTGCAGTCCAGCATGCGCTGCTCAAAATTAGCAGGCTTTTGGAAGAGCTGGTACTTTGTAGAGATCTCTCTCAATTTCCTCTGCAAAAAAAAAAAAAAAAAAAAAGGCACAATGTTAAAGGTATGGTATATCAAGTTTTCTGAGCTCTCTACAGTGTTACAGTGTTGAATCCTCATCAGACATGTGAACGGCACTGTTTTTTATCAACTAAACGCATGTTTGAGTTTGAGTTCCAGCACGCTCTCCGTTCGGTTTCCATATCAACAAAAAACGCGTCGTTTTAGAGAGTTTTTTTCTACTTGGAAATCCTTGTGACGTCCCGGGGGATAAGGTTCGGTGATTGGTTACCTTCTACTGGTTAACAAGGGCATGTGCAAATACATCAGGCGGGTGGAAAACGTCGGATAAAGTTATTTTGAACGATGGCTGGTGAGTTTACCAAAGAGAGACATCCTGCTGCATTCCTTGCTGTGGGTTGCTGTTTTCCACTTTGTTTTCAGGGTCTGATTCAGGTTCCAACATGTAGGGCTGTATGCTATGTGTTGACATTGTATTTTGTTTTTTTATTGAGTTCATATTAGCCTAATCCTTCTGTTTATGAGATGTTACAATGACGGCGAAAGCAGATGCGGTGCGCGCTCCCGATCTAGTGCAGTGGCGGGAGGCGGGGCTTAATGCGGAAGAGGCTGATCTGACAGCCTACGGAGAGGGTCAGTCTGAAGTAAATAAAGCGATTTGTGACAATAACTCCATCAATCACAGCCCTTCTGGTCTCAGAAATAAAAATAAATTAGCCTGAAATGCACATAATAGTTCCAATTTAAGGAAAGTTAGAAATTTCCATCACAGCACAAATAACACTAAATTCTGTGCCATGAAACAGTACTTTTTCATTATTTTAAATGTGAAAATTAACATTAAATAAAAAAAAAAAAGAAAAAGAATTGTAAACATGTTGGAAACACTTTCTGATACTGTCCAGTAGGAGTCAGTGTTACCTGTAGCTGATCCAGCATCGTCCCACCACGGGCAGCTTTGCCATCAGTGGAGGAAGGAGGTAAGTTGACAACATTCCTTCTCCTCATCTCCTCCACGGTCACCTCGTGGGCTGCAATCTCTGAACCAATTCTCTGAAGAAAAAAGTCAAAATGAGCACATACATTGTGATACAAAAACTGCAGTCTTCTCACATTTTTCCTAGTTTTCATTAATTAACATGTAGCATTCAGGTGGTTGTGTTAAAGGGTAAACTACTGATACTGAGCCCCTTGCTGAATTAGGCCCTTCACTTTGGATCCTTTTCCAGGAGTCAAATATCATTTGGAATGAACTTGTGTTCATGTGCACTGTACCTGCGCTTCCTGTGGAAGCTGGAAAGCGTCAATGCGATCAGTGAGGTAGGAAGTGAGCGTGTGGTCCAGCTGGCTCAGTGACTCCTGCAGGGTTTGGAGCGCCTGTTCGTTCTCCTTCAGCGTCTGCAGCTGCTGCTCAAGACTGATCTGCCGGTTTACTGCCTGTATGATGACACATACCGAAAGTTGGAGCTTTGAACCTATCGGGTCAGGATTTTTTTTTTTTTTCAGCTGTTTATTTCAGAGCATGTGCAGACAAACAGACAAGAATGGGTGCAATAAATGATATACGGCTTGTTATAATTAACACAAAAATGCAAGCAAATTTTGGACTTAATTGGACTTTTTTAGTAGCTTGAACAGATGCAACAATTAATAAAACCCTTTTAATCCTAAAATAACTTAGTCGGGGGCCAATAAATTCATTAAGTTTTATTGTCATGCATGGTTATATTTTCTGCAACGCATAAAAAACATTAGCAAAAATATAGAATTCAAAGCAAATATGCAGACTGAAAAGTAAAATCCAAACAGCTTACAACAGGCGCCAAAAAAACAAAAACATCCGCACACAAACACAAAGACAAAGTCCTGACCTGATGGTTGAGTTGCTCGTAGCGGGAATTGAAGGCCTCGAGTTTTTCGCTAATGAGCTCATCAAGTATGCCCCCGTCTATCAGCGTCTGACCCAGCTCTCTAATTTGTGTCCGGTTGTCCCCGGGGTGGCGAAGCACAGACTCCAAAGACTGATAGTTGATGGAGGGAAGGGGACAAACATGACAAATGCATCAGGATAAATCAAGAAAAGAGAAAAGGGGGAAAATGAGCACAAGGAAGTAAAAAAAAAAAAAAAAAAAACATCCTTTGATAAAGCAGCAACAAATACCAAGTTCATTTACTGTTGAAAAAAATTCAAATTAGAAAAAGACAGAAGAAAAACATCACAAAAGACGAAGAAAAGAGAAATAGTATTTGCAGAGGAAATAAAATCCTGTGAGTGAGACTGAGTGGGTGTGCATGTGCATAAAAAAAGATGCGAAAGAAGCAAAAAGCTGAAAAACGGAGAGCAGACACGCAAAGTGCTGGGTGTGTCAGAGTGAAGCAAACCAAAAACTGAGTGAAAATGAGAGATGAGCCAGAGAGAGAGGAGAGGAGTGACAGCACATGTTTGGGTCCAACATTGTTTATATGGCTTCATTAAAAGCGTTTTTCCTTCCCGTAGGTGATTGACAGAGAGAGTGACAGCCTTTCCCAACAACCCTGACCCAAAAGGGGGTGAGTCCGAAACTGGAGGGATGACGTACACGAGGATGATAAAAGAGGGTTTTGCAGGGTTAAGAAGAAGAGCACTAAAGCGGGATCTACTGTGGGAGGGAAAGAAAGAATTAAATAAGCCTGAAAGATGTGATGAGAGGGACACAGACAAGACAGCGAAACACTGTCTTGAAGGATGCTCAATGTCCTTCATCACTATACAATGTTACAGAAGCAGCTCCGTGATTAGAGCCAATCTGACAGCTGCGCTGCAGGCAGTTTACAGATATAGCAGCAGAGCAAATCAAAGCGGAAGAAATTTGTTCAAACAAATTAAAGACAACTTAGATTATTAACATGTAGTTTGACTTTGAATTCAATGCCTGGTTTGTTTTATGCAACTTTTCCATGGAATTCACATCCTACGTTTACGTATTCTTACAATGTAAATAAATGGCACGTTGACTCTGGGTCTTGTGTTTTCTTTCAAAATTTTTCTTATTCCAAAGTACAGTGATTGTTTTATATTTGTCTTAAATTTAGAAAAATAATCCAATATTACATTTTATTTCATTTTTGGTCATTAACATAGCATTTTACATTTTTGGTCAAATGTGACTCAGTTGCACTTTGTTGACTTTTGGAAGCCATGAAGCTTCTTGCTGTATTCCAGTCTTATTTATTTTTTTTACCACTGTTCATGGTAGGATTGGTTCGGTTCATTACATTTGTTTGTTTACTGAGCACAAAACACATATTTTCCATCCAGCCGAGTTCCAGTCTTTGGAAGGACTATTAAAGTGTATCATTCTTCCCCTTTTCTCCATTATGCAGCCAGTTTTGATGTGTGTTTGAAGTTATTTTCCTGTTTGAACATCCAAATGTATCCAGATGTCAACTGCATAGTTTTTGGTTTATGGTTATGCCAAAGATCACTCAGGCGTCGTAGTCATCCTCCTGCATGATTTCTACTGTCTTATCAGCAATGTTTCTGCCTCTGTCATCAACAGTTCTTTTAAGAGTTAAATATCTCATCTGCGTTAAGGACTGCAGAAGGAAATTAGCTTAATGCTAAATCTGGTGCAGCCATCTTGCTATTTTTCCACAGATGATTAATTTATCTGCACATGGACCTTGAAATAAATTCATTTCTTTTCTTTTTACTAGAAAAAAAAAGAAAAAAATCAGTCAAGCCAACTTCTTTGCAGTGTGGGACTTTTTACAAAGGGTGTACACCACACCTCCAAGTGGAATCAATGCTTTTAGGCCACTTAGCAACAATTAATATTACAGGTTCTATGAATATTCCTGTGCTGATTTCAGAAACCTAAAAATGAAAAACTTTTTTTCCCCTCTTTCTGCACACACAACCATTCTGTTTTAATATATGTTAAGTTGAGTAATGTATCATTTAGCACATAGTACAGTGAAAATAAAATTGGAAAAAAAATAAATGCAAGGTTTAACTTCTTGTTTAGGATCTGTGTAATGGTGTCCGTTACATGTACTCTCTTATTTCAATACTTTTAATAGGTCCTCTGTCAGAGAACAAATATGTGCATTTTAAAAGCATTTTATTTTTGTTATTTGACATATAACAAGTTTCCTGTAAAGATTGAATCCTATACAAGTTATTTTTGTGAATATTGTCCAGGACTGCATAACTGTTCAGGCAGCTCTGTGGTAATAGATTTGGTATCTTCTGCCATTTTGTATCTTCTTTCTCATAAACACATTTCAGCTGCATTATTGCAGCATGAAGCAGCCATAATAGTTTAAACTGCTCACATGGCTTGACTGTGTGTGAATTGTTGGAATAAAAACAGTACTCGAGCTTTCACTGAAAGAATACAGGAAATAATCAGTTTCATGTGATATTACATTTGCTTAAGTATGTACCTCCAGAGCTTCATTAACAGCCTCCGTGCTGTCTGGAAGGTTATCAGTAGCTTCCACTTTCTCCTCCAGAGTGTTGAGCCAGCTCTGCTCCGTGTCCAGGTACTGAAGCAGCTCCATCCAGCAGGACCAAACCTCCTACAGCACAACCAAAAACAAAATGTTGAACCCTGAAGCACAATCTCATGAATGTTTCACTGAATTTTTAGAAAAACATAAAATCATGTCCTGCAATTAGAAAAGAAGCATTACAATCTAAAGACAAAAGTAATCCTACTAATGAACTTTTTAGTATCTATGAGCATAAATATACTACAGTAGTTTATCTGATCTTTACTCTGCAGGGTGTGGGGTTGGAAATAAAAAAATTTTTTAAAAAAAGCCTTAAACTTTCATTTATGCACATAATCAGTGACAACTAAAATCTCCTTTAGGCTTCCGTTGTTCCTTGCATGAAAATTAATGACAAAAGGACCAAAAAACGACACATCCCATAAACTTACTTGTCGCACTACAGCTAAACCAGGGCACTGCTGCATAAAATAATGGCAAACAGGAACTCAGCAGAGAAAGAGCTCCTCATTTTTGTCTTTAAGTTTAAAAGACCAAGAAACTGAATGCACTTCATTTGTCACACAACTAATGTTTTGGTCACAAGTTGTGCATGGCAAGAGATCACATCCGGGCTAATTTACCTCCAGGGTGTGGCATTTGCTCTTCAGGCGATCACAGAGCTTGTGGTAATTGGCGAGTACCCCCTCTAGTTCTGTGGTCAGCTCTTCCCCAAACCCAGCACCAGGGGGCGATGTTCGTGACACCAGCAGGTTGATGCTGTCTTTCAGAATCTTCACCTTCACTTCCTTCTGTAGCACATCCTCTCGAGCACGCTGCGAGAGATGATGACATTTAAGAGGATTATTTTAACAGAAAAATTATACAAACATAAACAAAGTTCATCGTTTTCTCTGAAAATCACTGTGATTCAACATTTCAAGCCTTTCAACTCCCACCTTCATCTCCTCCAGCGATGCCTCCAACTCCTCAGGACTTTTGTACTCAAAGTCTCTCATAAGAAACTCATCGTCAACTTGGGCCATCCACTCCTGCATCTCTGCAAGATCTTTCTTCAGATTCATCTGCTTTTCGTGACTCTCGCCCACATGTTCATGATGACTCAGGAGCTGGAAGGAAATGAATTCCACAAGTTTGTGAGAGAGAGAAGTGAAATTAAATGACTCCATGTCAACCTGGTATAAGCTAAAAAATATGAAAGTAAAATTATTCCCTATATATGTCTTCATAATGAAACTAAAAATTCATGAAGCTCATGTGTATTTTCTTATAACTATTACAGGAGTGAAATGTACAGATTGCAAGACTCAAACACAAAATTCACATTTGAAAATTGCTTTACTTTGATTACTATGAGTTTCATAGTGAGGAAAAATATAGAGATGACATTCACTTTAAAAAAAATAAATAAAGAGAACACAAAAAAAGCTATTAAGTACCTTTTTGCTGAGCATGTCCCACCTTCCCTGGCAATCATCTAACTCATTCTGCCCCCACTTGGTCAGGCCTGGGACTGCAGTCGCCTGTACAGCCCTCACATTCTCTTCCATCTGCTTCAATGAACGTTCCATTAACTCCATCTTATTCACATACTCCTAGTTCAGAGAAAGAAAAACAGCTGTAAATAAAACCTACAGACCCCAACGTTTAAGATCAAAATAATAGTATCAAGCCAAGATTTCTTTTTTTTTTTTTTGTAAAACTTTATCTGGTTGAAGCAAATAGTAGAACGAGGGGACATACAGCAGCAAAGCTGTAGCCTATAATGAAGTGAAAATCACCTGCTTTAATTTCATCTCCAAAAGATAAGATGGGGTCACTTCAGAGGTACATGTTTGTCTGTTATGTGCAGAAAAATGGCCAACAGCAAGCAGCGGGATATGGCTCTGTATGTTGACGTGAACCACAGGTAAAACGTACCAAAAATGTATGTTGTTTTTTTGTTTTGTTTTGTTTTCACAAGACTGCACCAATAAGTTTGACTATAACTGGATATCTGATAACAGACAATAAGCAGAAGTAGAGTAACTTTAAAGTGTTGGGTTTAAAGTATTCCAAAGTACTCGGATAGCCTCTTCTGGTAACCAGTACAATTCCACTTTCTTTTTGCAATTCCAGTCATTATTTTGTGTCAACTTTCTCAAATAAAAATAGTCACCCTCAGCCTTTTGCCACATGCACTGTGCAATTTGATGCTGCAAAACAAACAAAAAAAGAAAGCAAATCCCTGTCTGGACCTGTGAAAACCGCAAGTTTTCTCTTGCACACATCAGTGTTCATGAGCCCGGATGCGTTGGCGAGACAGCAAAGAGGTTGGTGTTTATATCATTGAACTTCTAATAATGCTTTTAGTAGGTGGGTAAAAATGACAAAAGCAATCACAAATTATACCCAGCGGATAATTTGTGTCTGTCAGCAGCAAAGAGGCACCTGCAGGTTTAGCAAACCTCCACAGCTTCAGCGCTGCTGCCAGAGCTATGGCAACACAACAGCTACTTGTTAACTTGGCTAAAACTACAACTCTGACAGGTAAGTAACAAACATGTTGCTTGTCATGTGGTGAAGAAAATTACATAAACAACTGTTTATTAGTAATCTCTCCTTAAAGTCATTTATAAAAATACACTACATGAAGTTTTTGACCTAAAACCTCTATGCTTGTGGTTCGTTCTAATGGCACACTGGCCTTTCAATAAGCACATTCCTGGAACTACTGTTGCCCCGCATCATCCTGAAACTTAGAAACCACAACTTTGTGTTCCAGCCCACAGTATCACCACAGCTGTGTTTTGCTTCAGAGCACTATGTCACACACTAACGACTGGATATCAACAAAATGGCTGTTTCAAACACACATCATAACTAACTAAAAGAAAAGCAAAAATCATCTAAGGAAAGAAAGAGAAAGTAACAGAGCAGAAGTTGACATGGAACTGACTTTTAGTGGCTGGTGAAAGCTCAGAGATGCTACAGGACGCACAGCTGATGAGCCTGATAATCATGTCATTAGCCATTTATTTTACCAGGAAACACATGAAGAATATATTTCCTAATGAATAATTCTTTTAAAAGGAAGTAATTCTGTAACCTTATTAGTTTTAGAAATCATATTACCTACACCTGCTTTTAAGTTATCAAGTTGCCATTTGGTTTGGGCTGCAACAACAAAATTTGTTGAGGGGAAAGAAAAAAAACAAAAAAAAAACCTCACCTCGCACTGTTTAAGCTCTTCCTGTAGATTCTCTCGGCCACCCGACCCCGTGGCGTCCCGGCACAACAGTTCCTGAACTGCACCCAACCACTGCTCCATTTGCTCCAAACGCACCTTAACATGGAATAAAAAAAACACATAGTCAGCAGCATTGAAATACATAAGTAGCATTGATATTTTAAACCAAGCCATACAGCTACTATACCTGATTGTCCTTCATGCTACCCAGGATGCATTGCAGTGTACCATGCTCCTCCCGGACCCTGGAGGAAAGTTGACTCCATTTTTGAAGTTCTGCAGGATCGGATGCTTGTTGCGTTTGCTCAATCTCTATACACAACCCCTGAGGTGAACAAGAGTGAGATTTCAAAGCTGGGTGCAGGTAGATGGGTGACCTGGGAAACTACAAATTTGAAGTGTGCAACTGTGAGTCAACTCCCTTGAGAAGTGTTCTTTTGGTTTCTTTAAATGAATGGGACAAGCATGCACATGTTTGTGTGCATCTATGTGTGTAGCGTGGGGGGGTGGGTATTCTTAAACTTTTGTGTCCCAACCTAAGATTTATCCCAAATGTTAAAGTTATTAAGCGCATATGATTAAGTATTTTTATGTAGATTAATCTGTAACTGTTATTACTTAATTAATTAATTAATCTGTCTCTTTAACTAGCATGTATCCATATAAAATTATTTACTATATATGCATTTTCTAAATAATTTATTAAAACAAGTTATACATTTACAGGTTCACGTGTGAATGCATAACAATGTTTTCTCATTATGCTAATATCCAAATGATCTTGGAGTTGCTGTCAAAGCACTGACTGACTGATGGGTTCGGTTGCTCCGCATGGAGCTCTGAGGTGCTCCAGGCTGCACACATGGGCACGCCGCCCAGAATGCGCCACATTCCCACCCGCTCTCCCCAGCACCATGCCCTATCTACCATGATAACAAGAGCGCAGACTAAAACACATTCCATGGGAGGATTGATGACATCAACCTCCAAAAACATATTGAACTAAACTCCAGGCCAAAATACAAAAGGTGCAAGCACACGCCGTCATTCACTCTTACACAACATAACATCTTATCATGGGAAGTAAGTGGCTGATAAAGAAATCTATTGTATTCTGGGGAGGAAAAAAAACAAAAAAACATGGACAGCAGACACAGACTGATGTTTCTGATATAAAGCACATATAGCTACAGGCACAAACATGAGCAAATAAAACAACTGCAGTTCTGTTTACACTGAAATGAAGGACATCCCGCTACGCTGAAATAACAAAGAGTGGTTTAATTTATCTCCTTTATCTTAACCAGATGTAAGAGCACTCACCTGGGCTTGTTCCACTGCCCTTTCAGTTGTTAGTAGATCTACTATCCCTTCTCTCAGAGTGGCCAGCTGGGCCTCCAGACCCTCCACATGACTCCGAGTCACCGCTGTGGCTTCAAGACTGGCCGTAGCTGGAAAAGAACACGGATAAGGTAAGTTTTGTGGAGAACAGAAGAGAAAAGACACCACATTATTGTATTCAACTTCTGCATGAGGAGAGATATTTTTACCATAAGGTGGCAACTATGTGAAAGGGATTCCTACACTGGCAGAGTTTAGCAGCACACTTTAACACTGTGAAATCCAGAATGCTGAGTTACCAAATGTACATGAGACACATACAAAGGCACAAGTCATGCTGTTCATACTTGTTACAATTTCAAACTTAATTTTACTTTTAAGTTAGGTGTGTAAACCCAGCTCTTTGAGTAGAATAAGTGAACGTCTCACTCTGGGCATGACTACGTCAGATGGTAGCAGTACACTTTGCGGTAATCTTACTCGACTTGCATAGTTGTCGTTAGCTCTTATTGCTACTTGGTATTCCTACCAAGAGTATTCCTACTAGAGTAAGATGACAGCAAAGTGTATTGCTACTCTTGGCAGTTAGCAACTCAGACCTCTGTTTGGCATCAGGCTAGTGACAGGAGTTTTCTCACCAGAACGCTGTGCAACTTGGAACTAAGTGCTTGGCAACCGAAGTTGTGCTCATGTCTGTGGACGGTTAGGCTAAGTCCCCAGGCGGACGGTTGGGTCAAGAGACAGATTGACTGGATATTATGCTTAAAGCAAAAATGAGCTGCCTGTGAAGCCTAACCCTAATATAGGGGGGAAGGGTCTTTGCCTTCCCCTGACACTGACAAGCATAACCCTGTCAATCCTGGCTGGAAGAGCTTCTGATGAAGTCGCACCCAGAGCGTTCCCACTGTGAGACACCGAACAAGAGTTATGAAAAAGAACTACAGATTACATCTCAGTGGCTCCTGCCTACTTTCACAACTGTCTCTCTTCATTTATGTTTCTTTGTTCGTTAATTACCAGGTGATATAATGCTTACATAATCTCTCTATGTTTATTTACACACAGAGCAGAGATGGAGTGTAAGTATGGGGTGGGGGTAGGGGCATATAGAGGGGCCCCAGCAAGAAGCAAACTACTCTCAAGCGGAAACAAAACAGTTGTCCTTGGGTCGCATCCAATTTCGCGAAGTCACAAAAGACTAAGAGGCACAGCAAAACACACACTCACACAAACGGACACATTTAGTTTGAGGAGAAGATTCTCTTTACGAGCTAAGTCTTGGCCAAGAGAAGTGTGTGTAAATTCCAGAGGTAACACAGTCACTGATTTTCAGGACTCCAGCTCCAAGTCATGTCCTCAGGTAGATATGAGCTGACACAGAGATATGACCTCACACTCGATTGCTCATGTGCACAGCAGCAAATCTGGGAGTTTTTACAGGCCATATAAGGACATCATCTATTACTGTTAGACTGGACAAGGTTTCATATAAAAAAAACTGATGTCCCGTTTACACAGCCTGAGCTGTGCTGATCTCAACCATCACTCTTTTGGTCTCTTTATTAATGTAAAAGGAGAGCAAGGAGAAAGAAAAGGCCTTGGTCTTAAATCTCCCATTCTGCACTTGTCTGGAGTAAAAAGATGCCTAAAGGTTGCCAGTTTCCTTGAGAAGCAAATGCTATTATTGATAAAGCTAAAAATTCTTATAGTTTGAGTAAAATTAAATTTGCCACTGATTTTGAAAAATATATCATAGAGCAGAATTACCTTCATTTGCTGCTTTTTCTCTGCTCTGCAGGCGCTGCAGCGTGGAGGCATGATGAGCAGACACCACCACCATGTTGTCTTTAAGAGCGGGCACAGCTCCCAGTGATCCGATCTCTGCAGACAGCTGCTCCAGACCCGGACTGAGGGCAGCGACTTGAACAAGGCGGGACTAAGGGACATAAGTGAAAGAAGAAGATCCCTCATGTGTTTGGCATAAAGGGTTAAAAAGTGTAATTTGATGTTTTTGACTGACAGCAAGAAAAGTAGTATACTGACACAAAGAAATGGTTTTAAAGGCCGTTACACACCTACTACTCCGAATATTGCGTCCGAATATTCTGAGTAGTAGCCAATATTTTTTATTGGATCAATGTAAAGTCAATGGGAGCGTTCACATAAGTAACAAAATGGCTGTTTGCACTGATTATTATTGTGGCTTTATTCTCTGTGTCTCAAGTACTGCATTTCAAAAATTAATAATTTCCTAATGGTCATTTCATTTACATTTCTTTCAGTCGATTTCATTCTTGCTGTAAAAGATGGGAAAGTAACAAACTGCAGGAATGAGTTGCAGGTTAAAAGTGAGATTCAGGATTTATAGTAGCAGAAAGGAGATTAGTTTTAATGCGACTTAAACTGTAAATACTACCTGACAATCACTGCTCAAGTTTCTGAGCTCAGCCTCGTTGCATTTTTCCACAGCTGACGTTGAGTCCAGCCACCGGTCGTGTTCCTCCAAGACCTGGTTCAAGCTTGCAAGTTCTACAGTCACAGCTGTGATGCGGGTCTGAGTATTAACCCGGTCACAGGCTGCCTGAAGCTCCCTCGCACAAACATCCCACTCAGTCTGGATCAGGTCGATGTTTGATCTCACCGAGTCCACACTTGCAGCCTCTGTAGAAAGACACAAAGACCCAACAGCTCACATTAAATGCACTCAAAGTTGACTTTTTTTACATAGAAGACTGAGATCCAAGTAATTAGAAGTAGCAGAAGTAGAAGTAGTAGAAGAACAGATCAACAACTACCATGAAGGAATAAATCAAGCTGACTTTAGTGGAGAGTTCATAGTTTAATAGATTCATTCCAGCTTTTAGCAGTTCTGCTCTACGAACTCTCCCTGGCTTAAGATCAGAGTAAACACATAAAAATCCTGAGCGCCCCTTCTGATCATTAAACTCTTATATGAAATCAGTGAGCATGCAGACCAACAGATGTTTACTACTTATTGTATAATGACAAAATTGATCATTTAGATCACTGGCCTTCAACACCAAATAACAAAAAAAAATATAGGCTTATAAATACCCAGAAAACACAACATAGATGGAAAAAATTGCAGAAATTACAAGGAAAATGCAGTTTAAAAGGGAAGAAATGGAAGATTTTTGTTGAAGCCAGGAGCTATGATGAGTTGTATTAAACTGGTTCAAGCCAATAAACATGACATCTGCTCTAAAGACTCCATCAGAGGAGAATGTCGGACAAAACTGAATTTACTGAATTTATAGAGTCACAACTTAAATCTGCCCTTTGTTTACCTTTTTCTAGTTGGTCCATCAGGCCTCGTCCCTCATGGATCACGTCTCGAACCGTGGCTTCCTTGGCTTTGAGTTCCGACTCAAGATCCTGAAGAAATTATTTAACAGATAGTGTCTTCTCACACACGACTAATCAGAATTAAAATTGTTGAAGCAGCTAAAGGTTTACCTTTAGTTTGTTCTGCAGGTCTGGAGTGTCATGTGCAGCTTCAAGGTGTGTGGAGGCCAGAGCCTGAGCAGACATATTCCAGGTTTTAATCCAGCTCAACAAGTCCCTCGTCTTGTTGTCAAACCTGCAGAGGACAATGTGTGCTTTAGTGTCTGTAACCCAGGTTGTCTTAACCTTTTTTATTGGGTGACGATGTTGACTGTTTGCATTGTGGAGCATACATTCTTTTAACTTCTGCATCTGTCTCCACCAGTCGTTTCTTAGGGGGAGCAGGTGGTGCCAACTCCTGATCAGCAGCTGACGCAGCAACAGTAACCGTATCCACAACATTTTGTTCTTCCACCTGAGTCAGCTCAGCATCTGCCACAGCTTCCATCACCTAGGAGTGTCAGTAAGTAGATAGATATAAACCACAGCAAATGGATAATAGGAAATGCAAAATAAAGAGTAGAGAAAGCTGAATTCCACACAAACTTAATGTCTAGGATAGCTTTTTTTTTTTCTAAATTACTCGAGCAAACCGACAAACTTCCTTCTGTCTTTCTTCCTTTCCTTTTGTCTTACATCATTCCGACTGCAGAAACATCTCAATATTATTTTGGGGAAAGTTATCTGGAATTACTCTTCCTCCAAATCGGTCAGAGGTAAGTGTTGCTTTTAAAGCCAGATTTTGATGACAGCTTTTCCAGTAACAAACGAACAAAATAATTGTTCCTGGAAGAACAAACTCCAAGGAAAAATTAAATCCCAACATATTGGATAATTAGACTGTGCCCCTTTTCGATGGCCACATTTTACATCGCATATTATCAAACCTTACATCAGCAGCTATTTTGAGTCTTGTGCAAAGAATGGGCAAATGCTCTGCACACACCTGGAAGGAGCAATCCTCCAGCTTCTGCACCAGGTTGTCCCATTTATGAGCCAACTCCTCTGTGTCTGCCTCGATCGTGGCTCCTGCCTCAGCACTCTGCAGCAGCTGTATCACATCCTGTCCTGCATCCGACAGCTTGTCCAAAGTCCTTCTCTTCTTCTCCATGTCCTCCTTTAAAATCTAAAAGCAGAGAGAAAATAAAAATGTGAATGATAAAGCAAACTTTGGAAAGTTCCAAGTTCTTGTTGCAGTTCCTGCTGAACAAGCAAGAAAAAAAGCTCCATCGTTATTGTTCAGTTTAGGTTTAGTAAGAATGTTGTGCTATTTACTGGATCGATATAAATACTGCAACTAAAAGAGCCATTAAGAAAAAGTTCTTTACTTACTGCTAATCGGCGAACATTAGTATTCATTTCAGCAGAGTCTTTAAAGTTACTGGTCTGTACTTCATTTAAGGCCTCCTCTTTTTCAGCCAGCCACGCTTTAAACAAACTCTGCAGAAAAAGCAAGAAACAACTTTATTTTCAGTTACTTCATAAATAACTGTTTTTAATTTCACTTCTGCAGGTTAAATGAAAATTTATTGATCAATAAAATAGGTCTTATCAATGGAAGCAAGCAAGAAAATGTATTAACTTAAAAGTGGACATTTTCTACCTGATCTGACAAAAGTTGTTGCCAAACCAGAAAGACTTCCTGCAGTTTGCGCCATCTTTCTTCTGTCCAGCGGCACACAGCTGCCCAGCGTTCTCCTAAAGACTGATTTAAAGGAAAAGGCCGAATTTAATATAACCAGAAACACAAGTTAAAAAAAAAAAAGAAGAACTCATTTTCACACCCCAGTTCAGACACCAAAGATAAAACCGTTACTTGCAGCATTTGTAAGTTAAAAACAAGGAAGAATTGAGTAAAACAGACTTCCAACTTACTTGCAATTGCTCCTCCAGGGCAGCAGTGGCGCTCTCACCGCTGTTCTCATCCACCACGACCACCATATGTGTTAAAGAGTTGACCTTTACCTGCTCCGCCTCCAAATCATTCTGAAGTTCCTGCACAGGAACACAAACAGTGTATTCAGCATGGTCACATATTACCCATTAACTAAGCTGGCAGAGAAACTGTTAGCCTTTATGGTGACCACATGCGCATAGTTCATGGGTCAAAGTGCAGGGTCAAAAATGTGACAAGCTGATCAGAAGACGGGTATGTTTTAAGACCAGAAGCTCAAAGAGACAGGATTTATTGAATAAATATGAATATGCATGTAAAGAGAACTGATTTTCTATGACCCAGAAAAAAATGGATTCTTCATTGACAAGATAAAAGTAAGTGTGACAAAAAGAGGAAAATGCATTCACTTTGTGCTGTTCTATTTGGTCTTTGTAGGTGTCCAGGTCTTTAGCTGGTGGTCCCGTCTCTATCCTTTTGATTCGCTCCTCCGTCAACGTCAGCCAATCAGAAAGTTGCTGTAACTGCTGCTGCTGTAGATCCATCAGAACTTCATGGAGCCTGAAAAGGAATTCATCAATCAAAGCAGTGAAATGAATAAACTTTGAACTGAACTGGTGTCACAAACAATACAATGAGCAACAAAGCTGTAAACATAAACCTACAGACAATGAATCATGAAACACAAAAGGCAGCTCATCAGGTGGAAATAACGAAGATGATTTATGAGTAACTATGCATTTGTGTGTGTCTTTGCTTCTAAAGCTTTACAACACAAAAGATAGAGAGGTTTAGGAGACGTCATGCTTATTTGTCACCTTCACATTATATTAAAAAAAAAAAAAAAAAAAAAGAATTCATGGGATTTGGTGATGAAACTGCAGATCACATTAGTTTTGCAATATATCTGCATCGCCAAAATGTTGGTTTCTGTGTTTGTACCTGGCCTGGCGGTCCATGCTGGCCACTCGGAGGCTCTCCCAGCGGGAGTTGAGGAGGCTCATCTGCTCCCGGATTTCTTCTTCTTCTTCTTCAGTTAAGTTTCCCTGGGCAATCAGTTGGTTACCTGCTTGCAGCACATTACCCACACTGCTCTGATGAGCAGTCAGCTCCATCATGAAGGCCTTCAGGAGGAAATCAAGTATATTTGTTATAACAAGCCTCTGATAAAAATGTTGTTTGGTGGCATTTAGAACATTCAAACATACACAACAAATAAAGAAGGCTTCTTTAATCTAAGGTTCCCATTCTTACACTTGGCACTCACAAGTTAACATCTGAATATGTTTGCTTCGCAACCACTCCCTTCCCTCAGTACTTCTCTTCATAATTCCCAGCTAGAGCTGTGGTCATCATCTCTGCAGCTTTGTATTTGCAAATGTTGCTGTAGAAACAGCCAGACAAGGCTAAAGCATAAACTGAGAGCTGATATGTCAGCAGGCGAACAGGCTAATTAGAAAAAGGAGAGAGAAGAACTGCTTTAGGAACAAATGCTTGGTATTTGCTCCCCCCCCCCTCATAGTAGCAAACTGAAAGCCAATGAATTGAATTGTCTGTTTCTGAGGGCTCTCAGGATGAACAAGCATTTGTGAATGCACCTCTGAGGCTTTGCTGGTAAAGTTAAGAGAATGACAAGGCTTAAACTAACTGGACTGTTTTCTTGTTTCTGTTTTTACGGGCCTCCTGAAAAGCCTGGGTGTTAAAGAGGCTTTGGGTCTCGTTGCTCTCTGTCTGAAAATCAGCTTTCTGCTTTGACCTGAATTCCACACATTCAACTTCACAAAAATATTCACATTTCAGCCAGGAAAACCCAGCTAAAGCCCCTTTACACACATGCACAGACAAAAACCATGCAAATACGCTTTGTCAAGCACGCTAGTAAACTCTGGGCCACCGTAGAGTGCTGCGCGTCCCTGCAGAATTCCTGGCATTCCCGACATGTACAGAGCATGTGCTGCGAGTTGTGGGAGGCCTGTATCAGCCGGTTACTGTTATGACAGTTTTTAGCCAAAAAGCTGGAGTGAGACAAACAGCCATTTTAAGATCTGTACACCTCCATGTACCTCGTGAGTGTGAAACTGCTCTTTGACGTCTTCCACATCGTCCGACACCTCATCCTGAATTTGTAGTGTGTCCTCAGCCGACAGCAGCCAAGTCAAAACCTCTTCCAGAGTAGTCTGGTAGCTGTCGAGGTCCACCTCTAGCAGGCTGCCCTCCATCTCCGCTTCAGTCTCGGTCAAGGTGCTGGGGGTCTCGGGCCGTGGGCTGCTGCCTGCCTCCTCCATCTATGTTTTGAGAAACATCATGCAAGGAGCGAAGGCACAAGTTGACTACAGAAGCAGTAATATTTTTGTCATCATGTGCTAGTTTCACTGGCAAAATGAAAGAAGACTGATGCAGTTTTAGGTCATTTTTATCTTCAGTGATATCTACTGCGAGAGGAAAATAACTTAGCTTCCCCAGTGTGTCACATTTAACCAGCAACATTGAAACTCAAATATGGCCATGCACAAGCCCCCCCTTTCATCTTTAATACTTCAAATTTCATCTTTACATATCAGCTGGCAAGTTGAAAAAGAGATCCAGACATTAAGGAAGGGGCTGTGTGGGTCTGGAGCACGCAGAGTGACCTGATCTGTTAAGAATGAAAACAACTGCAGGCCTATTATAGGATGATGGGAAACGCTTCTGACACACTGGGCAGGTCAATCCTAATTTTAGGGATATTAGAAAGTTTGAAACACAGCAGCAACTAGGAGAAAGTAGAGTGTGGATGGCTCATTCTTAAAATACCAAACTGATTAGGAAGGATGAAAAGTATTTTAACAGAATAATGATGTTGCTTCAGGGCTGAATTAACATTTTTTGTAATAAATTCTATTGATTTTCTGAGCTGTTAAACAGCACAGGGGTGGGGAAACACTACCCTCTGTTTCCAACAGCAAAGCCAGACTACTCCAGGTTTCCATTCTTGTGAGGTAAAAGCTTACTGGAGCTCAGCTGCTGTGTCTGGGGCTGAGCTGGATAAAATCTCTGCAGTGGCAGCTCTGCCAAGTCAAAGCTGACACAAATGCAAATGGGTGTGCAGAGACTAGTACAGTAACTACCTAAATGGCCCTTTGTTTTCAAGGTTGAAAGAAAACTGTGGTAATAATTGTGTAGCAAACACAGAAAAGGTCACCTGCTGAAAATATTCAGTGACCTTTTGGATATTTTGATTTTTGTACTATCAGCCCGAGTGTTATGGCAGAGTGCGCTGCCAGAAAGAAATAAAGGCAAGAGAGAGAGAGTGAAGCCATGTTTTATTTATTGACTAGAATGGTTGTAAAATAGCTGTGGTCTGGCTCAACAGAGCACTTTATTATCACCAAATGATTTGCTCAAGTGAGTCTCTGTACTTATCACTCCTTCAATTGTGATTATAAAGCATGTAATGTCAGACTAAGCGTCAACAGGACTCCTGAAATCCGAGATAATAAAAAGGTGTTAATGGGACATTTCATGAGCTGAAGAAATAATGAATACTAAAAATCAATGAAGTCAACATTCAAATACCAAAATACCATTAGCCAATACTGTGAATCCACATCTAAAAGTGGGAAACCAAACACAAAAAAACCCAAAACAAAGCCCCTTTCTTTACTTGGTTTTACTACCAGCAGCATTACACATCACTTCTTATGGGGAGAAAAAGTATGCCAGGAAAGTAAACCCCCTGATGGACCAATCAGAGCACTATTTAAAAAAAAAAAAAAAAAAAAAAAAAAAGTTTTCCCAAATCTATTCCAGGGCATGTGAAATATTTGCCCATGAGTAATAAAAACTAAAGAGGTGGTTTTGTGATTTTTTTCTTTTCTTTTTTTCTTGTAAATTCTGAGTAAAAACCTGCAGCACGAGTTGTCCCAGGGCCGTCTATTATCAAACTGCACATCAACTAGGATGGGCTGAATGTTAACATAAAATATGCATCTATTAATTTGAACAAACTGTTCTATTTCCTTGAGCTGTGAATTTTACATAGCAATAAATCAACATCGTGAACAAAGTACAATCTTAGATTGATAAAACAGCAAGGGGGTCCATGTATGCGTTTATCAGTCCTATACTAAAGCTCAGCAGCTCAACACTTTAATGCTGACAAAACCTTCCCTGTCAACTCTGCACACACTCTTCTCACCCATTAACCCCCCCCCCCCCCCAAAACCACCAATTTCCTTCCATCCATTTACAGCTTGGTGTTTCCAGCGAGTAGTTTGTTCTGTTGGATAATGTCAGAGGGGTGAGTCATGGCTCTGCTCCCAATTTGCCCATGCCTGCTGTGCTTTTCATGAGCATAGCTGGAGAGAATGAAGGAAACTGCTTTTTTCAGAGTGGGAGTGACTCATTCTGTCCAGCAACACACAATATACAATGTTCCCTATGCGTGCACATGGTCACGCCTGTGGCCTTAAAAGTAAATGTAATCAGAAATGAAGCGCAGCAGCAAAAGTTAAAAGCAGATACAAGTTCTTTTTTTAGTGACCATAACTTCTTTGTTGTTAAAGTAGGTGGACTATCACCTTTCCACTCAGAGAAAAATGCAACTTGCTTACATCGGCATAGCCAGAGGGGGGATCAGACAGGCAGGCATTTATCAGATGGCATGGACAACCCATGTCACCAATGCAAAATGCTAAACATAGTGGAATAATGAGATAATGTTTCAAACAGCAGCCCAAGTATGGTACAATCATATCAATCACTTTGCTCCTTTTCAACAACACATAAAGAGTCGACGTCAAGTTTTTCTCCACAGAGTCAAACACGGCCAAAGAAACAATAAATGCGTTGCACAAATGCAAAGATCATTGATAATGTTCTTTGTGTTTGAACAGTTTTATAATCTGATTAAATAAATGTTCATTTATTTATTTATTTTACAGTGCTTGCTGATTAATGTCAATGTCTCATGAAAAGCTCCATTTTTATTTGATAAATGGTTCAAAATTAGATTTGTTCCCACATTTACAGGAACCGCAATCATGTTGTGGGATCAGCGCAGGACATTCAAGCACTTACGGTTCGAGGAGGGTTTAAAGTATCAGAAATGACAACACAACCAAGACACACAAAATCAGTAAAAAACAACTTCTACCAAAACAATCATTATTAAACTTGAACATCTAAGTATGACAGAACTTATGCACTGGTATCACTTAAGTATTGTTCATTTACTTATAAGTCCATCTCTAAAAGAAAAAAAAAAAAAATACTGTTCAAAGATGCTCCCCAAAATGTAAATAAAACTAGAAACAATAACTTCAAATAATATCACAATTAACATAAATCATAGTAATATTTGAAGTGTTTAAGACATGTTTCACTATTTAGGAAAACTAAAGCTGTGATGTAGTGGCGAATGATCCACAGCCCACCCTGCTGCTCGCCTGTTAAATGTTGGGATAAGCTCTCACTTCCCTGCAGCCATGAACTGGAATAAGCAGTGCAGGGCCCACCTGAGACAGAAGCACGATGCTTAAAAAATTAGCAGGTTATGTTTAACATCATACAGAAACTCATTCTCTTTAATAAATGTGCACAAACTGCTGCTGAAACGTTTGGTGGTCCCATTCTTTCGTCATAGGAACAGTTCTCTGCAGTTCTTGCATGCTGTGTCTGTATTTTGCATTTCATGATGTTGGTGGAAAGTCTGGCCTGCAGGCACCTGAACTTTTTAACTGCTGCTGCTCTCATAGATTCGGTATGTTGTTCAACCTGGTCTTCCCTAAAAGAAATGCTGTGGATGGGTGCACATGTTCCTTTAAAACCTCCCCATACGTTTTAGCTTTGATGGTGCATATCCAGCTATACATATTGCCAGTTCCACATGCCCTAATGCATACAAACATTTGAACAGAGTACTGATAAGTGATGGATTTCTCTCCTCTTTAGTGGGATGGATCCAAAAAGAAATTCTAATTTTGTTTTGTCAGCAAAAAAAAAAAAAAAAGTTTTCCACTTTGCCTCGGCCCATTTTTAGTACATTTCAGCCCCAGAGGAGACTGCATCATGTTGAAATATGGCTTCAGCTTTACATGACTGAACTTTAACCTACAATTGTGGATGGCACAGTGAACTTTGTTCACAGCCAATGATTTCTTGAAGTGTTCTTAAGTCCATGGAGTGATTTCCAAAACAGAAGCCTGTCTGTGAACCCTAAGCTCAAAAGGCATGCAATTTAGATTTTCAGTCCCCTGCTTTGTGCAGAAATGTCGCCTAATTCTATTTACTGTGTAACAGGAAACATTTTTCTGAAATTTGCCCACAATTTTCCAAGTTTTTACAGATTGCTGCTGATAAACCTCTGTTCATGTTGATTTCTGTGAGAACTACCTCTTTGGTGCTATTTTATACTCAATCAGGTCACTGACAAGTTGCTAATTAAACAAAAAGGCTGCAACATTTTCTTCCAGCTGTCTTTAGTGCCCCTGCTTCTGTTTCTACTTTGTTTTAGACGTGTTGTGGTCGTGAAATTCGACATGAGAAAACATTTTTTAAGGAAATTCAACTTCCAGAGCATCAACACATCCACATTTCCGGCATTTATTGTGGTGTTTTTTTGTCCATCCTGGTGTTAGTTGGATGTAAGTAATCCACTTTATGCTTTTAAAGTTCTAAATATAAAAATCAGCAATTATACTTAAGATATTGATTTTCCCTTCACGTGAGAAAAGCTGTACTACAAAGTGCTTGTAGGTTATGACGGTGAGCTGAAGAAATTTTTCCATGCTTGTGAACGATGAACATCTATTATATTCTAATACCTTACACCCAGTTCTATCAAATGACACGCAGCAAGAACTGCACAGTAATACTTTACCTGCACATTGAGCCCTGGACCACACTCTGCCTCCACTTTGTATTTGCGTGGCAGGGTCTCCACTTCTCTAATAGCTTCCATGCTCACGTCTTTGGGCAGCACAGCGAAAAGTGACGTTACATACATGATGATGGACTTCTTATCTGGTAATTGCACCGCCACATCTGAAACAGAAGGAGTGAAACAGTGGGAGGCAGATGAAGGCAGGGCAGAAAGATCAAGATGCAAATTGAGCGTGAGAGGCAAGTGGGAGACAGGGGGGATAAAGAGGTGAAAATTGAGTGAGGAAAAAAATTAAAGCATCGTAGAAAAAGTGAGACAGTAGTTAAGGTTGACAGGAAAAGGTTAAGGGGATGGAAGGTGAGAAGAGGAACAAGACGCAGATTGAGACTGGACTCATTAAACAAGATAGGTGTGACTGGTTTTCATGGCCGAAACATATTTCATGTCTAAATTACACCACCAAACAACAAATCTATGGTCTAATACAACTTCAGCTTATTTTGTCCAGTGCATTTATTTTATAGGGTTCAAGATCAAAAGTGTTTTTGTATCTAAATTTTGAACAATAAAACAAATATCAATACGTGTAAGTACTAATAAAAAGCAGCTGAATACAATGAAAAAAAAAAAAAAAATAGTACCTTCAGGATCCAGAAGTCTTTCAATAGCTAGCTTGTCTTTGGCTACAGTAAATGCATGGTCAAGCCTCTCCACAGGGCTGAGTTTGACCACATGGTCCCAACTAAATGCATCTGGTCTGGAAATGCACAGAGGAAAAACAACAGGAGATACCATTTTTAAATGCAGCATGACTGAATTCTTTAACTACATAAAGTCTGAAAACACAGACCGAACACTACCTTCTTTGTCAAGAAAATCTATGAACTTTCTAGTGATTTAACAAGTAAATAGAAGCGACTTGATTGAAGCTATTCAGGGACATCTCTCCAGCATAAATAACTTAATGTTTAAACTGTTAACATACGGTATATGCTGCAAACAGAATGTCCTTCCCTCTTCAGTTTGAGGGTGGGGGGACTTGTGTTGAAGCCAATTGGGTGTGGAATGTGTGTGTTCGGTGATCCACCTAAACCCTAGGCCCAGGTCTAAACCAACAAAGGCCTTTCTCACCACTCACAAGCCTGAGTATGTGCACGCGTGAATGTCACTAGTAAAGACAAGGGGGTTACATAAAGGGGGGAAAACACGACGACACTCCTCCCCTCGCTGCCTCACACACAACAGCGTAGGCGAACACATAGCATGAGCAAACAGTGACATGGCAGGCCTAAACAGAACAAGTCAAGCATTGTGCACACACCCCGTCGATGCTGACCTGTGAGCTTGACCTTCCACCACTTTTGAAGCCTCTTTTTCTCAAACGGCAAACAAACATGATTTTAAACCTTATATTTTTCTTTTAATTTGTGACTTGAAGTTCAAGAAAAATATAACAAATATGGACTGTTGAATCTCAAGAAGGGAATTAAACTTTTAACAAAAAAAATGATGAAAAATGAAGCCTGAGTGGATTACCGTGTAGAAAAATCAAAGTGATTCAAAATAAATTTGGCAAAAAACTAAATGTGAGCAAAGAGACTACAGTACATAACATTTTATCAGATATGAACAGAATTAAATCATAACATCAGCCCCATACTTTCACTTTTGCTCCTGACCTGAAGTGGTGGAGGATGCCATTGAGCGCCAGGCCATCAGCCCAGCTTGTTGTAAAATTCAGCACATTGACTTCTGGGTATGAGCGTGTGCACTGTCGTACCCAACTCAGTAAGATCTTTTCACTGTTGGTCTGCTGCAGGTTGGACATAATATCCTTCATGATGTCTTTTACCTGCACAAAAACACAGAGACACTTCAACATGGATTCTGGCAACTCAGTGGTTTAAGAATATTCCGCCATCTTGGTTTTGTTTGCGGTGATGGTGATTAGTGGAGAATGTGCTGCACCTGCACAGGTGGGAGAGGCTTAATTAATAAAGCCTGCTTTGGCCAGACTCACTCTCGCTCTTTTCTCGGTGGGCAGCCATTACCGCCACATCATGGTAACTATGTTTTGTTAAGTTTTAGGTTTGCACCTTTCCACAACTTTTGCACACATTATCGAACACCCATTGGTGGCAATTCACTACTGATATTTAACATATTTACACAGATTGGTAAAGTTCTTTAAAATAAAGTAAAAAGATCGTAAATCTTTTCTAATGTGCAACTCCTGTTGTGCTTCCACTGTGAGTAGAGTTGCCACCCGTTCCATGAAATACAAAATAGTCCTTTAATTGACAGACAAATGTTGCGTTCTGGATTAAACAGATACGGGACGCACTTTGTTCCGTATTTTCATAACTTTCCAACAGCCTACATATGTCAGACACGCACATCAACACGCAATCTAAAAACAACTAAAAACAGAAAAAAACAGCCAGCAAAAATGCTCTTTTTGTGAAGAATCTGCGCAGGTCCAGCCTCCTCCTCCCTTCTGTGCGTGTGTCTTGGACAATAACGGTTGCCTAGAGACAGACATGACTCATGCACACTCCTAAGAAGAACCGCACGTTTTAAAAAATGTCCACTGTAGCCTACCTGGTACCCAACCTCCTCAAAATAAGAAGTACATGTAAAACGGACATGAAGAGGCTGCAGCGTCACTGAAGATGTTTACAAGTCAAATTGTACGTATGTGTCAGCAACTGTTTAGTTGCGCACGGTGGACTGTCCGACCTCTAACAGCAGCAGGAGAGCATGATCATTTTTTTAATATACTGTAGGCATACAATTAAAATTATATTAACCAATATCATTACCATATATACCCATTAAAAATGTATTTTCAGTGGATGAAAAGTTAATACACGCAAAAATAAAAATAGCTTTGCTATCGGGAAACGTTTATTTTTAGATGTATTTCCTGCATTAAAATGTTTAGAGATTTTTTTTCAGAAATCTGTGTTAGGTGATCATTTGATAAATTAGCCTTTATTAGTGTTCTTAGACTGTAATGACATGAACTCCCTTCAAGTCATGAAGCAGGCAGCAAACAAATACACTCCAATATGTAGGATTAAACAAAGTGGAGCCGCATTTCACGGCATGACGCGGAGTCTAGGCGTCGTCATCACCATGGTCCCACACTGTAAACATTTTATCACAAACGTTTATTTCTGGGGGTTTTTTTGTTTGTTTTTTTTTGTGGGGGCAGGGGTGTTTATTACAAAACTTGCTAAAGTAGGCTATCAGAACTATTTTATGTTAGCCTTGATAGTTTTATGCCAAACAACTGTTGACAAGTAGCACGTTTCTCTCACTCACCTGTCAAAAGTCAGCTGATCTGAACCAGCTGATTAACGCGTTACTATGGTGACGCCCGTAATAGAATAAGACAGTAACTGAACTTGCCCAATCCAGCTATTAGTGATCATGGTATAAATTATATAAATGTTTCATCCCACTCCTCCCCCCTTACAGCATGCAGGTGAAGTGACACAGGTGTTATTATTTGTAAAGTTCAATGTTGCACACTCTACACACAGAAGTGTCTCCCCCCCCACCCCCCAATGAGGTGTGGTGTGCATCCCTTATTTTAATTTATGAAAGGTGGCAAACCTAACTGTGAGACAAGTTGGCAACAAGTTTAATCAGGTATTAAAGTAGCAGCTCGACTGAAGGCCAAAGAGATGGAAAAACAAGCAATAAACGAACAGTATGCACAGCAGCATAAAGTGATATATGGAGACACTATCAACTATTAAAGAATAATAAAGTTGGTGCTGAAAGAACAAGCTGGCTGTTTTATTACATTGTCTTTATCAACCTTGTTCAACAGCTGCTCAGAATTTCAGCAAGTCAAACTGATAAAGAGCTGGATGATCAGCATGTTTACATGCATTCAGGCATGTGTGTACATTCACACACAGTTTCCATCATCTGTTTTTCTGATCCCTCTGGAACATCACTGAGCAGTGAGTTGATGAAGCAAACCTTAATATGACCGAGTGTGTATCTGCAGGGTGTGTGCATGGAAAGTGCTCACCTGCCAGTGGAGGATAATACTCCAGATGAGTCCCAATGTCAGCTTGTGGTTCCCATCCACAATATCTGTCCCCCCTATGTTTACCAGATCCACCTACAAAAAATAAACCAAAATAATTAAACAAACAGTGTGGAGTAAGCAAGACTTTAGCATGCTCAATTAAATATATTCAGCTACCCAGTGATTACGAAAAGTTTAAATAATTGATGCTTTTCTGGTCAACTCTCTAAAGTTAACTCTCCTCTTGCTAATTTTCCTACATTAAAAATGCAACCATTTCTCATGCAACAATTCTGTTTTCAACTATTTATTCTTTACACACAACAGTATCCTTATCCGATTTGTAAGAAGATGTGATAAAAAATTCAGAGTTCCTTTTAGAAATAACTCTGATCACAAAGTAACAGTTGAATGCAGCTGGGTAAATAACAGTGTCCCTCATCTTAATGAGTGTGCAGTCTGCTACAGATGAGTATTTTTAACCTGTATGTTTTCATCACAACACAGATTATATAGTTCTAATTATACTTTTCCTGAACAACCATTCAAGTGTGGCAGGCTTTTGTTCTTTATACAAGGTCAAGGTAAAGAAGAGATTACACATAAATATTCCAGAGGATCAGGTCAAACCATGAAGTGAAGTATCCAGATCAGCCTCAAACTTGACTGTTTCACAGTCAAAGGTCACAAACTTAGCAGTAGATCCACGTGCATCCTTTACAAAACTGCAATACAATCTGTTGGAGGAAAAAATATCCCATTCCCCCTAAGATTTATTAGGACAAATTAATAAAGATAGATAAAACACACTTATTTTTAATCCTAAGAGTTCATTTTCTAGCAAATAAATACATACATTTTTCTAATTTTAATTTTCTATTTTTGTTGACTTCTTCTAAAGTCATATTTCCTTTTCTTTGCAGCCATCTGGCTCATGGGAACTTTTAACCAGCTGTCTTTTAGCATCTTGCAGCCATGTGTTCGCATGCAAACTCCAGGCACTGCTACTTTCCATGAGCATCCCCTTTCCCCATAATGTCCCACTGCTGAGGTCACTTCATTGAGACAAGCTGTGGTGCAGAGAAAGGAGGGGTTGATGGGGTAAAAATCAAAAGGAGCTAACAGAGTGACAACAAAAAAACAAAAGAAAGAAACTCTGGGCCATATATATTTTTGGGGGAGGTATTAATTGATCTTTGCTTCAGAGTGCACGGCACAGCAGCTGGGAGGAAAAGGGCGTGACAAACAGCTGCAAACACATGGTGTACTCACCTTATTTTGATGCAAGACTTGAAGAACTTTGTTGACATTATTAAGAGAGTGCACTCTGGTGGAACCTCGTTCTTTGGTCTGAGGAAGAGGAAATGCAGCAGAGATCAGCAAACTGTTGGATTGTTTACGTTTGCAGTTTGTGCGACTTTCAAATGATTATCTATATATCAATTTATGAGCAACCACCTTAATAATGATGATAATGTCATGTCTTAAAACAGCTTAAAAAAAAAAAAAAAAAAGGATTGAAATGTAACAATTTATAGTTACAAAAAAGAAAAGCATCCCGTCACTCAACAGAGTGCTTCACGCCCTGCATTCATCACACCCATTACTATCTCAGCAGGGTCCACAGGCCAACTTATGGAAAGAATGGCAGTATGAATGGCTGCCAGCTGCAAAGCCCTTTTAAGTCTTTACATACCTCAAACACTCATTAGCACCCAATTATAGCATTAGTCTTCCAGTAGCAGAGTGTGAGTGTGTGTGCCAGCATACATGGCAAAGAGACAGTTGGTACTTGGTCTGACTGCAGGTGCAAGAAAGATGATATCCTGTTGAGGAGGTGACAGAGCTCTGATGCTGATTAAAAAAAAGAAATACCCAGGAAACTACAAACATGGGTACACAATCCTGCCTCTGCTCACTCAACATAAACTCTGATATCTATTTATATGAAAACATGTAAAACTTAAATAAAATCAGTCTTTTATTTTGCCGTTTTAACTTGACAAACTAAAGAAACTTCTGCTCAGGCTGCCTGTGCAGCAGCACTGATGTTTACAAAAGATAATATATAAGCACCCACATAAGATAATGCATATTGTACTGGTATGAGAATCCAGCAGTCAGATATTTCTGTAGGAAGAAACAGTGCAATGCCAGATGGTCACTGCGTGCAACGCCTAAAAACTCAGTAGTTTCTCTTGTGCTTTATAAACATTGAATAAAAGTTGTCACTGGCACATTCACACACACAAATTCTTGTCACATCTAAATAAAGATGATCTTTACCAGGCACACAACACAGGTATTGTGTGCATAAACACTGTACACATGATAAAGCAATAGAGAAATTAAATATATGTGAAGATACAGTCAGGCGACAGCCAGGAATCTTATAATAATTTAATATAGTTATATTTAGACACATCGGGTTTAGTAAATGTTTAAAAGTAAAAATGTATGTTTATATTAATATACTCACCAGTACAGTGTCAGTGAGACCCTCTAGCAGGTCCAGCAGCTTCCTCCCATCCCTCAAATCTGAGAACATATCTTTAATGGGCGCCTTCCCTGTCTGAAAGGACAACCAGACATGTTTAAATGGGGTTTCATTATATGAAATGTCAAGTGACTGAACATCAAGAATGGAATTAAGAGTAACAGATCATACTGGAAATTTTAAGTGTTACCAAAAAAAAAAGACACTCAAACATATTTAATGTGATTCTCTAGACTGATGGTGCGTTTATAAATGATAAAGTACAGAAATGAGACCTTTTAGCCAAGACAAAATGCTGTTGGGTACAGCAGTCGGCTTAGAAATTCATTAAGAGAAAATCTCATGTTGTTCTGATCAACTGTGACAAAACTGAAATTAAACATTTTAACCATTTTAGCCAGCCTCCCAGCTGAGTGCCAAACTTGTTTGCTGCAGGCAATTTCAGCCTGAGACGGGAAGTTTCAATAATATCACATTTTACAGAGTTTAGAGGGGGAAAAAAAACAACTTCTGGTTTTTAGGGAAGCTGAAGCAATACCATGGAGAAGAAAATGTGCATGTATACAAAGCTTCACAATACCTTGGAGAACTGTGCATTTATCCATTTGGTGAATGTTTTCTTCTGTACGGCATCATGCTCATCTGTTAAAAAATAATAGAATACAAACAAACAAGTTGCAAGAAAATGAAATATGGACACAGCAAGTAAGTACAATCAGTCTTATGACGGACAGTGAACAACTTTAGCACTAAATGTCCATTTCACTACGTTTATTTCAGGAACACCACTTTCACTCTAATATTGGCAAGCTGTTGAACAGTAATTGTAACTGGAGGCAATTAGGGCTTAAAAGCATCCTGATCAATGTGGCTGGAACATTAGATAATTACAGGAAAAAAAAAATGCAGATAAGAAGAGGATTTTTATGTTGGACCTAAAAATTTCAGGTGTCAGGAATAATGCTAACATACCAAAAAACCAATTCGCACATGAGTTACACCCACTTTCCCATTTATGTTTTCCCCCAGAATGCAACTGTACACATAGTTCACATTCTCTTCCCACTTGACTCCCTCCCACCCTGCTCCTCCTTTATTCTCCAACGTGGCTCTCCAATAAGGCTTCATTGTGTATCCGACACAGCTGCTTTGATGTGCCTGAGTGATGGCTGGCTCCTGTAATGGATCAGAATACCTCGTACAAAACCTTGGCATTCTTGCAGAGACTTGTTCTTTGGACACAACCGTGAAAAGAAACAAAATATTTGAGATATTATGCCAGTATTTACATGTGGCTTGTAAATCATACACAAATCATAAGTTATGTTTAGGTTTAGTTATTAAACTATGAGGATGGAAAAGCCCATTTGAAGGAGTCCTCTGAAGATTAGGAGATGATTTTAGGTAAATAAAAGACACCCAAGAGCAGAACAGAAGTAACAGCTAAACAAAGGGATTCATTTCTAAAGTGTAGTCAGCCACATTTAGGTTCTTTCTTTTTCATGAAGACTGTTTTAAAATATTAAACCTGCAGGAAAGGATTGCATTCCCATCTGCTTCTTAGCGCTGTCTCTCTCAGACTACATTCGGAGAGTGGAAAGGTTGTTGGTTTATGTGTCCATAAGCTGCCACTGTCATCCAACTAGAAGCTGTGTGGAGCACCATGAACCGAACAAAAGGTTAAAGGTTATGATCACCAGGCCCAGCAGTCATCAGCCCCTTTGTCTGAGGTGTGTAGAGTGTGTGTTTGTAGTCACCGGCTGGGCGAAGAGGAATATAAAAACAAGAATGTACCATAAGAAAAGGCCAGAGGTAAGGGTTAGAGAGGTGAGAAGGTGATGGAAAGGGATGAGATAAATAGTGGAGGAGTAGATGGCAAATGGGAGAAATCAGAGTAGACAATTGCTACGTTTACATGGGAGTTTTAATTCCTGTTTAATTCCAAATAAAGGTTCATTCCGCTTTAAACTGATGAAAAACGACCAAGTAAACACTTACTTCCTGATGCAAATTTCTATTCAGAATTAAACTTAATTCCGATGTAAGTGACTGGTTTATTCGCATTTTAATTCCAAACTATTTAATTCCTCTGTCATGTAAACCTTAATTCCGCTTTAAGTTAATTCCAGTCGTTCTGAGCATGCTCGTTACCTTGTCCTCTCCCGATGATGTGCGTTTTTTTCGCCTCCCGTGTTCGGTGGTCTATCTTTCTTCTCCTTCTCAGTTGCTGCAAAAAGTGAAGTAGTGTGCTCGTGTTGAGCTGGAACTTCAAAGTAAAAACAAAGCAAAACTGGTACTTATGTAATTTTTGCAAGTTACGACTGAAAAGACGAAAAGCTCTGAAGAGGAAATAAATAAGGACGTGTTTCATGTAAACCTCCATTCAGAATTAATTATTTTCATGTAAACTCGTGGAAAAATACGTTAATTCCAAATTATTTCATTCCGAATTGAAAAACATCATGTAATCCTAGACATTGTCAAGCAAAGTGTCTGCACATTTGTTCAGAGATGTAAAGGGTAGCAGAGCTGAATATAATGGGGACAATATGTGGGAAAACTGGACAGGTGAGAGTTTGAGGTAGAGACAAAAGTAGAAAGCACCAGTTACCTAAACCAGCATATGCACATTGTCCTGTGGCAGCGTTTTATTGTACTGTAAAAGGCCCTCACAGTATTTGATCCATCATTCACTTACATTTTGGCGGCAGCAATAATGTTTTTGCGCTTTTTCTTTGCAGGAGACAAAGCAATGAGATGACAGTAAAATGGGATCAAGTTAAAGCAATCTGTTACCAGTATGATTGACAAAGGGTGAGTGCCATAAGAAACACAAAGGGACTGATGACAATTAATGACAGTAGATAAGCAACAAAAGAAACAATTAAACTTGTTCTGACAAGGGCAACCAAGCAAAGGGGGAAAGAAGACCCAAAATAGGAAAAAAGGGTCAAAACAACCAAAATGAGCTGAAAATGACTGAGAAGCTGTCATACAGGGAGACAAGTTATGGTAATAATTTTTAGAAAATATATGAGGAGCAACAAGTTCAGAGCAGGTACAGTCCAGGTATGCTGTCAACACATGATCAATTCTCCTTTTTCTAAAAAGCCCCATAAGGGGACCTCCTGTTCTTACAGCTTCATCAGCACCCTGTGCGGGCCTCTAAGGTCCCTAAGAAGAGGGTCCCTGTGGACTCAGGTCTCCTGTACTCTCTAACTTACCGTCTTGGCAGGACAATAAACCTTATTCATACCACTGCACTCCCCAATCTGTCTGCTACTCCTACTCATCAGAGCACAGGAATGTCTAACTGCAGGACGCATCAAAGCAGCAGCAAGATTGTGATGTGTGCATGTGTGTCCAAGTTTAAGAAAAAAAAAAAAAGCATCTCAGTAGGCAATAAAATAAAGCAATCTATTGCGAAGAGTTTGCACGGTTGCACTCACAATGCAACATTAACAAAGCACACCTTCACTAATATCCCAATGTTAACTATGTGAGTGTGTGAATCTTGCTAATTAGCAAAAAGACTTAAAGTTCACTGTACTGTAAACGTTTCACAGCAATGAGGAAAGGTGATTCCGGCAGGATATAAACAACATTTAAGAAAACATTCCCTGGCCCAACCAAAGAGAGAAGAAATTCATCAGCAGGGTATATTATTCAAAACACAGAGTGATTTCTACCTCATCTGGTCTGGATGTAAGCACAGACAGCAAACTTTACACAATTCGCCAGAAGCAGACAATTCACACAATTTGATAAATTGACTAAAAATGATGCAAGAACACAAAGTGTGCGCAAGTGAGAAAAGATCAAATAAAGTGATTTCTAGTAATTAATGTAGTCCAACAGCTGAATATGGTTATGAGTTTAGAGGAAGGGGATAATCACTTCAAATGAACTGTTAGCTTGTACTGCTTCTTCCTTCAAGAGAAGATGCACACAGTTTTGGTTTGACTCAAGTCAGTCAGCTGTTTGCAATACAAAAATATTTCATTTAACTTAACAGAGCAGATGCAGCTTTAGGTGCTTCCAAGAACTGGTTTGATTTTCCACCTTCAAGGTCTGTTATATTCTCTTTTCTAATCTCCTGCTAGTGTATTCTGAATTTCTGCAGGGTAGAGAATGCAAGGAGAGCATTTCTGTGAATTGATCACAGTGTTTGCTTAGTTTACCCTGCAAACCAACATCTCAGTACTTTTATTCTGCATTTATACATTCTGTTCTTACCAGCATTTTTTGCTGGTGAAGGCTATTTGCATGTCAACTAGCATGTACAAATGCTGATGACTATTTATGAGGGTAGTGCATATGAGATATATACAAGCAGTTTAGATGGTCTGGGTCATCTTCATAAAAACACCTGATGCAAGCCATTTTTCCACCACATTTCCTGGCCCTGATCCAGCACTTTAGAAGTCAAAGGGGCTGAAAATATGTGAAAACAACTGGTTCAAAGTTAAGCACTGGTTCCAAACCAGCACCACTGTTGGAGAGATAGTTGCTTTAGAATTATAAAATAACCATTTTATTACCAGTTACAACATTATAACTAAATAAGATGGAAATACACAATTAGTTTATTAAAGAAATTTTTAAGTAGCTACCATTTGCTAATAATAGAGGTAAACCAAGGATGTGGTTAAAAAAAAACAAAAAAAAAAACAAAAAAAACAGTTTGTCTTCTTGATGCAGTTGGTGGGAGCTCATTCATTCATTCATTATCCTAACTGCTTGATAAAGGGTCGCGGGGAAGCTGGAGTATGGACTGACGATCTCTGTGGGAGCTTTTTTTTTTTTTCATATGGTGACAGAAATTGCTTATGGTTGTCCCACATCTATAACAAGTGATTAGAACATTAAAGCAAATAAGTAGAGGCAGTGTTCACATGAAAATGTTACCTTCCTTTGAAGATAATCTCCAAGTTCCTGTATGTTAATTATTAGAAAGGAAAAATTAATTACATTATATGTGTAGAGATAATCAATTCAAAGTGTTAATCCGTGAGGGTTTTTTCTTTTTTTTTCATTTGTATCCACTCAGTATTTAGCAGCATTGAGTTTGATGTCCTAATCCTTATAACAAAAAAAAGTGGTCTGTTTCTTGGCTACAGTTTAGTAAAGCTGGCGAGCTTTCCATGCTGAAAAACAATCTTTATGGGTCACTTGGTCATATGATTGAGATATCCTATCTGCCCAGTCAGTACAAATGAACAGACTGCAACAATCACAGTGAGGCAAGAGTCACAGTGTTTGCAGAACAAATATTCAAACTCTGCCAAATGGTCAGCAAACATGTTTCAGATAACCAACTTATTCTCACATGAACACCAGTTTTAGCTAATGTGCACTTTGCCCACATAGACCAGTCATATGAAGCAAATGTGCTTCGAGCGAGTTAACTGAACAGCCAACAGCAAGAAGTGACGATATCATGAAAAGAAATCTCAGCAGTGTCTTTTCGCTAAGTCCACACACATGTTCTCAATATCAGGATCTCCAGGCTATGACAAAAAGTCAAACTCTCCTGCTTTAATTCTTCCTTCCTTTCTTCCTGCTTTTACTTCGACTGCCAGACTGGATCCATTGCTTGGCTTGGTGCTGGCCTACATTACATAACCAAGCTTGCAAACAAACATAGAAACATGGCTGGTTCAGGAAAAGAAAACAACAAGAAGGCACACATGTTCCTCAAAGTAGCCAGCTGAAAACACAAAGCAGGCTCATAAAACATACAGCCATAATCTCCCCCCTTCTCACAGGTGGAGACTGTGTAACCACACAACAAGGAGGGGGGAGTCCACCGGTGGGAGGGCACTGAGGTGAAAATCAAACAAACCATCAAGGTTTCCACGACAGCATCAGACAGCTTAGACAGATTTACTCTAAAGGATTGATATTAAGTTTGCTTTAACACATAGCAGCTGTTATATTATGTTACCTTCTTATTTACACCTTAAAAGTAAACTTTTAGCCAAGTTCTTCACAATTGGTTTTACACTGGTGCTTCTACATGCAAGCATAGCCACTGAGCACAATTGCAACAATCTCTGAACTAGGTGTGGACCAATTAACTATTTACTCGATGCATCGTGATGCATCGTGATGCATCGCGATGCGACGTGTCGATTCAATTACAATTCATAAAACTATTTTTCATCTTTTCATGACAAAAACAAAGCTTCAGGTGAGGCAGGAAGATAAAGCTACACTGCGGCTCGAACACTTTAGAGAAACAGACCAGTCCGTACCCCTAAAATGTCCAGGCAGCAAACAGTAAACAATAGAGATATCAAGAAGCTAGCAGCTAGCCTTGCAGCCAGTGTTACAGAGCATGAGAATTTGGAAACACTTTAGTTTGTATGGACATGAGAATAGATACGGCCTGATAAGACTTACTCTATATGAAAGTTTTTTTAAAGTCAATATGATATATATTAATAATATTACGGACGTGACAGAGCTCCGTACACAGCCCAGGTTTGTGAAGGTTGTTGTTTCTATTTATTGCTAACACATTTTTGCTATAAATTTAAAAACAAATAATCTGAATATATATTTAATGTTTTGTATTTAATTGTGGTGTGACAAATAAAGGAAAGACCACATAAATTGGTTTGGTTACTTGACTTAAGTATGACATAGAGTAAAAGGTAGTCATGAAGTGACCAAAAAAAAACCCAAAAAACTCAATTTGGAAAAAACATGCATGAAAATCCTGATAATCATTTAATAAATTGAATCATAGCACCCCCAATTGCTATCTAATTGAATCGTGAGGTACTTAGGTTGCTCACCCCAATTTTTAACCCCACTGCTGGTTTAAGTAAATGAATGCTAAACACCATAAACCACACCGGTAAATTAACTAATTAATAGCTTTTTTCAAGAAGCAAGGAAGAAAAAAGGGAAATTCCTGGCTCAGCAACTAGACAGTTTTCAATAAGATGCTCCTTTCATATGAAACTTTCAGCATGTACATTACCTTTGAAGTCTGTATGCTTTCTTGTCTTTCAGTAAAGCTAAATCCAGGCCTAAATGGAAAGTGCTAATCTTTATAGAGGACAAAGACACTCCTTACCTGAATAAGAAGTTTTTCCTGTTTACCATTATCCATTGATCAAATTAAATGGCAAGATTCTCATACAAGTGTTTGGAAAAACCAAAAACATATCATTTAAAGCATTAGCAGCTGAACCTGATAAGGGATTTTGTGCAAAGTTGTATATTATTTTAACTCAGTAGGCTGAGAGGAATGCATAGAATTCCTATAATTTCCCTCCCTCCTCCCTCCAGTGGTCACTTGTCTAAGCTTGCCCCAGCTGGCATAGTCTTGTTGACACTCTTCCCTCGCTGTGATCTGAAAATTTGTTGGGAAAACACGTTGAACGTCCATAGAGATTACTGCACATCCCCACTTACCATCTTCAAAACACCCCTGTGGTCTGCGTAGGTGCATGAAATGCTGTAATTAGGGATGAACAAAAACAATGAGGTGAAGAGTGCTGGAATGTAGTGTAGTCAGAGCCGACATTAAAGTTGTATCTAAGCCAAGTCCATCCACAAAGCAGAGAAGAACAAGAAAAAAGTTTGCAAGAGGGGAAATTATAAAACTGTCAGTGGTAATATATTTATTTAGTGACACCTCAATCTGGGCAGTTTATATTTGCATATTAAAAATTTCAGGCAATAAGAGAAAATTAAATAAAATTTTTGAAACTGTTTTTTTTTTTTTTTTTTTTTTTTTTTTTAAATATAAACTGCTTCCCCAAACTTTGATAAGCCCAATAACATTGTTGCACGTTGTGCAGTAGAAAGTAAAAGTAAGCTTCCCACTCCACCCACCAACGTAAAAGCTTCATCTGCATGTGCACAAAGTCAACATCTCTCACCAACACCTTCTGTTTGAGCCAATCATGCATGACACGTCCAGCTGCAACTCAACCACATACCTGCCAAAAGTTCATACCTCTGAGTTTGAGCCCAAACTCTGCCATCTTTAACCTGCTGCAATGGTGAACGGGGAAAGTAGTAAGACCCAAAAAAGGACAAGAGAAGATAATCCAAGAGGATCAGTGCAAAACAGACTTTGGTTTTCCAGCCCTACTTTCCTCTCCTCTGCTACTGTCACTTCTTGACCAGAGAGGGAGAACAAAATCAAAATAATGCAGCAGCAATGGGAGAGGGGAGAGAAAGAGGGACACAGTCAATGAAAGGCAAAGGGATTGGAGCCGAACAGAACAGGACAGGGCAAGCCAAGAGCTGGGCCATTGTGGGATAGGGGATGTGCAGAAATAATCAGCTTGGCACCATCTCTGCATTCAGTGCCATCACAAGATGAGGAAGAGAGACCAACAATCATGCAGAGATCAGCAAACAATCACAAAGAACGCATGAAGATTGTGGAGGTGATATTTTGGGGTAGATGTGAACTTTTTGATGGACATATACTAAAATGAAAAGTTCAAATAAAAACACACATCTAACATTAACACAAAGTGCAAAGTTTTGTTAAGATTTTAGGTTAGAAGGTGAAAATTAAAAAGCTTTAAGTAATTAGGAGAAAATGTTGGCACCCTAGGCTTCATCTCTTCAACATTTTTTGGCAAAGTTACATCCAATACTGACTTATATATTATACGAGCATACTTCAACTGCCTGATGTTTGACTGGCAAGACAAATACACGAATAGCACAAAGATCAATTGCAAGCACATTCACAAAAATGACCCATATGTAAACTAAAATAAAAAATCCAGTATTAAAATGGTGTTTCACATCAAACTAGAAGAAATAGGCTGAAGCGAAAAGGGTACGGATCCTCTATTGGGTGCTGGCACGATAAAAGAAATAATCAGAAACAGTCATGTTCAGTCTTACTTAAAAAAAAGTGAACGCAGGCTTACCCAGATCAAAACATTCATGCTTTCCTTTTTTTCTGAAAAAGTTCTGCTTTCTCCACGACATCCACTTACTTAAATTCATGGTGGAAAGCAAATGTTTAAATATAGAGCGGAGAAAAAGCAAAAGAGAGAAATGACATCTACGAATCCGGAACAGGAAGACAAGGTTGTGAGAGAGTGAGACACACAGAGAGGAAGTAGAGGTCAGAGTGTTTATGAACTAAACTGGGTGGGATTGTTTGGGGTGCCTGGTTGGTCTGTCCAATGTGACACACATACTCACACTGACGACATGGTGACAAAAAAAAGAGGGACAGGAACAGGAACAAGCTTTTAACTCTTAAGTTAATAAGTAAATAACAGGTGACAAACGTGTGAGAGACATGTGCTCTGTAGCAACTGACAGCTGATCATCTCCTTTCCATCACAAACCACTGCAGGAAACAGCAGCTCTCAAAGTGCCATGCTGCAGCAAACAACAGAGGATAAACATGACTCAGAGTGCCCCTAAACATGTCGCTGACGCAGTGGCTGCAAGAGTTGTCTTTATTGCTAATGTTTGGCCTATGCTGAAGCCCATGACACTCAGATATGCAAGCATGCAGATACAAAGGGACTGCAACTAACTGTAATATGGAGGACTATGAGCTGGTGCAGTGGAGCAGAGAAAAGGCCTGAGTCCATTTGCTCATTGATAAATCCAGTCAATGAGGAGCAACTGAACAAACTGTTCTATTCCCACACAGAGATATGGTGAATAAAAGAGCAAGAGTAGAGGAAAAAGCAGGACAGAGGCAAAGAAAAAAGTTTATTTTCCATTGTCTTGCTGTGTTTGGTGTCTTCTTTTTCTTTCCTTAACAATGACTAAACACACGAGGAATGCCACCTTGTTCCAGCCATTACACTGACTGAATTAAAGCCACTTGCTTTTACTGAGTGACTGAATGAATCGAGCTCTTTATGAACGTTGTGCTGCAAGAGACAGGCACCAGTTTAATGTCACATCAACCCCTTGTTTGATAGATACCCTTTTTTAAACTATATAATATAAGCTTCCCCTCCAGTAGGATAACCATCTGCAGGAGGGTCCTATGGCCCGCTGGAATCATGACCTGATGGATAAGCAACAAAGAATGGATTTAAAATATATTCAGGTCATTTCACCATATCAAGAAGTGGTGAACTTTAACTTATGTCCCATTGATGTCCCCCAGACATAAAAATGCGGACCAATTACTGTGTATAATATGCACAATAAATAAACACACAAATGTATATAACACACTCACACACCCTTCTCTTTAGTCATCCAACCTTCCACATTATTTTATTTTCCATGACATGCTTGTTTTCCGTTTTTGTTTTTTTTTATTACAACAAAGTTACCAATAAAAAATGTTACTACCTGTGGGAATTTAAGAACAGGCAAAAAATAAAATACAAGGATTTTGTTTTTTTAACTAAAAAAATTTTTTTTAAAAGTACGTATGTGTTTGAGGATCTACCAAAAAAAAAAAAAATAGAAAAAGAACATCAAAGCTTCTCTTCCAACAAGCCCAAGAACTTTTAAATGAAGTTTACAGTTTGCTACTTGTTTGGCAAAATGTCCAAATCTGATAAGGTCGGAAGCTACTCCTCCCATATTTCTCACTTGATTTTAAACAGAAAACATGAAAAACCTTCTGATACACACCAGACAAATACACCAGAAATACTGTAAAGGGATGGAGTCCATTTGTCATTTGGATATTTAGTGTGTAGTGTAGTTCAGACGGATCAGTATTTATAAAAAAGAGTAATCCTTTTGCATACCTGAACCATGAAATATCTGTTTCACATAATGAATAAATCTCAAACCATTAAGAATAACAGTATGCCTTGCACTTAACTTGCTTGTGTATACTAATAATATACATTCCACCAGAAAGAAAATAAATTAATCTAAAACACAGTTTTCAGGTATTATTTTTTAACTTATCCAGATACATCTGCTGAAACAAACAATCTTTTTACATCCCAGTTGCCATCCATCTACCTTCCTTGTAAGGCTTGTAATAAATTTCACTACTGATAAGCACGACTAAATTATGTAGCAGCTTATCGTTCTTGACAAAAACAAGAGCTGCCAGATATCTGATTTTAAAAATTGAAATAAAGAAGGGTCTCCCTCTCTAGTGATCTAGGCCTCATATGAAGACAGTGGACAAGCCGAAGAAATCATAACACCAGTGCTGGAACATCATCTACAGAGATCCATACACTGCGTACACCTTGCGATGACACCAACAGACTTTTAATTACTTCTGCAACTAGCTCAGTAAGTACTTAAAAAAAGTATACACTTCAGAACACACCCCTGGTAAGCTATTTTATATCAAATACATCTTCAATACAACCATTTTTATATTTTCTATAGAAAAAGTACACAGACTAAGACAATGACCTAAAAGCACCATTGAAGGAAGGACAAAAAATCTAAAGAATTAACACATCCCATAATTCCACTGACCTGCATGCAAAGTTATTGGTGTGTATCTGGCTAACCCTTTCCCCTTTTTTAATTTTGGTAATTTCTTTTAATACACAATTTCAAATCCAAGCTGAGGTTTAAGCTGATGGTCCTTTGGCTAATTAATTTCTGTCCACCTTTTATCAGAACGTGTCCCCAGCCCCCTCTGTGCAAATCTGAGAAAAAGAAACATGAGCTAGATCAAGGTAGCTTTCCCTTTAGATTCAGGTTCTTTTAGTTTCCACTTTAGAGTGGAAAAAATCTTTCAAATGCTTGTCTTTTCACCAACTGTCAAGTCCCACAAGGACTAGAACAAGTAGCTTGCTATCATCCCAACAAGAAAAAAAAATTACTCTTAGAAAGTGGGAATGCTGATAAATTGTTGAAATCCCCAAAGTTATTTCATGAAATACCACCGTAGCTTTGAAGGGTTAATTAAAACCTTCTCTCAACCTCAGCCTGTTCTTTTATTTAGTAAACTCTTGTCATGTGAGGGTTCAGAAGGCAGATTGGGAGACTTTGTGGCCCTAGTGAGCAAAGAAAGGGGGATTTAAAGTAAAAGGCCTTTTTTTTTTTTTTTTTTTTTTTTTTTTTTTTTTAAAACAAGGATTCACAGGAGGAAAAGGCTGGTCTTTGAATGTTAAACAGCCAAAGGAACATATAAGACTGGTCATTTTCTGCTATTTCCAGCTTCCTTCTGAAGAGTTTAAATGTCATCTGTGCTGAGCAGTTTGTGTCTGTACAGTGCATGCACATGGACCAAAGAGGCAGAGTCCCACAGACTACCACACCCAGGGGAGATGTTTTGGCAAGCGCTTCCATTCCCAAATTTCCAACAAGGATTTTGCAGAGCCAGTTCCTCCCACTTCCCAGGCAGCCAGATTCAGCAACAACCAAGGAAATAAAAGCACACACACACACACACACACACACACACACACACACACATGTGGATCTGTGTAGGTATATTTAGCTGCAAAAACACATCAGTTGCATTCCCTGTGGATTCTTATTACTCAAAAGTGGAAAACTCTCACTGACCCATACAAGCAAGTAAACATAAAGTAGAGGCAGAGAATAAAACATTCAGGTCGTATCAAGAGGTGGAGAAGGTAAAAGTTCCTTTATTTTGATTTGTGTCACATTGATGGTGCCCATAAATAAAATGCAGACTGATTATTATGCAATTAAATGAGTTTGGTCCTTTCTTTCCATTGCTTAGCTAATCAATAATAACTGTCATATCCCTCATGTTTAATTTTTTCTTTCTCAATCAGTTTACCTACCTCTGTCCTCTCTCTCTCACACACACACACACACACACACACACACACACACACACACACACACAAGCTTAAATATTTCCAACTGCTCAGGGTACACCCTTTTGCAAGAGACCAAGGCTTGAATTAAGGATCTGTGACATGCAGCTGAGCTAGTACGGTGACAAATCCTCCACACCCTCAGTCTGGTTACTCACTTTCTTGTTCTCATAGAGACAACAATATTTCTTGCGTTATACTGCGTGTCACACCCAAGGATAATATGTTAGCAGATGGTGTGTGTTGTTCAGCTGGTCAAGCTGGCAGGTTGACTTGTCTTTTCAGTACGTGTAGCATGCATAAACCTTTCTTCTGTGTGTCTATTTCCTTCTTCGAATCAATTAGCACAGACATTTTAAAGCTGTATACATAACCAAAGCTGCAAGTTCAATTCCCAAACTTGAAAATACACTCCTTTATAGTGATGATACTCACAACATAACAGAATAATATGGAACAATCGGAGAGAGTGCAAGCACAGAAACAACAGAGAAGAACAAGGCCAACTCAGGTAACCAGAGCTGTCTGAGGGAGGTTTTGAGAAGGCTGTTTCACAACATAGCTCTCAAGTGACAAAAAGAGGGGAGGGGGGTTCAATACCATGTTTGGTTGCTAAATAACTCCTGATGCTGGGGATGATATCTGACCTTTCACATTTGTCTTTACCCTGGAATGGGCAGAAGGGAGAGAAATGTAGAGACAGAATATGCCTCAAGGTGTAATAAGAAGTGTTTGGGTTTTTCTCAAAAAACACTAAATATAAACTACAATGAGATTTCTTTACTCGTTACTGCATTTGAAAAGTAACGTGAGTACTTTACAGTTTCTTAATTTACTGTGCAGATCAGGAGTCTGCAACTAGATTTGGGCAGCGGCTTCTGTTCACTGAATTCTAAACTACATCGTTGTATTTATTTTCATAAATCATTTCCAAATGGAGACTGTCGACTGTTACATGTTATTTGTACATTGTGTGTGCCCCATCCATTTACACTGTTATATTTTTAACATTGTGTGAGCTTTAAGTGTCTTTTGTTGTTCGGCAGCAGATGAGAAAGTAGTTCCAACCCAATCGCTTCTGTTTTAGTCAATGGTGTGATTTACACCAGGTAAGCTGGTGTAAGTTGGTGCATTTCAGATGCGTCCCAGAAGTTCCTGCTAAATATACGTACCAGGTCTATTTTTTGACAGACCATGCTTACAGAACACATCAATTTCAGCAGTTCAGATGGAGCCAGACAGGAAATCAGAAACACATCAGTTTCAAACATCCAGGAAATTTCAAACTAAAGTCCCCTGTGCGCGTCTATACCAAGCACCTAGTGCAATGCGAAATTGTGAATGACTGATGAAAATTCTCAAACAAACTCCCTTGGTAGCAAGTTGGGTTCCACATCAAGGAATGATGACATTGTGCTGATGCTGCAAAACAGAAGAGGCACTAGGTTCATCCTGAAATAGAAAAGAGAGAACGTGGGGCATTTTATTGTTTAGTTCAGAGGGTGAAGTTTGACCAGACATTAGGAAGTCCGTGGGACAATCTGACCTTAAAACTCTGCGTTCCAGACTTGTTTGATGACACAGTGACATCAATCATGTGCATTTCCGGAGCCACTGCTGCCCAGCAGTGTCCTGACGCTGGGAATCTAAACTATACACCTTTTTCATCCGGGACGCCATGTGACACCGCAGCAGTTTCACTTCACGCTAGAAAACCCACCGGCTGTTTTTAACATGCAACGTCGCTGATTCAGCAAAGAAATGCGACAAGATTAAGAGTGAAAGGGATTAAACAAGAGTCAACATAAGGTTGTCTTTTGCTGGCTGGAGAGAGAAAACAGGTCAGGATGGATGGAAGATCTGTGTCAAATTAGCCGTCGGTAGGGGAAAATGGCAAAAGTTCTAGTGTGTCTTCAAGAAGCAAAGAAAAAAAATGATAAAAATGCTTAGCCATGGTGATACAAACTTTAAATAAAACAGCAGCGACAAAGTGACACCTGCATAGCTTGTGACTGGCTGTGCTGACACCAACAACATGCATTTCCTGATCGGTTGGTTTTATATCTGTCAGATGTTAATATTAAGAAAAGTCAACCTCAGCTCAAAAAAAATTTAAAAGATTGCAAAATTGCTGGAAGGCATTTTGTTGCTGATGTGAACGTTCATGTTTACATAAGTTTCATTTTATTTTTTAATAATTAATTCCAAATTAAAAAACATTATGTAACCGTAGCTAATATATTCTTCACAGGCATTCCAGGGATAATGAAGAGGTCAACACTGAGTTGTATGAAGCTATAATATGTATTCAAACGCAACAAGAAAAATGCTTATATGTTTCTTCATTTATGAGTCAATTAAACTAGAAGCAAAAATGGAAATGGCCATTACATGTTTACAAAAGTTCAGTAAAGTCAAACTGTTAAAAGTCTGAAAGTCCAAGTTTGTACATAGGCAAACACACACAACAGCAGAAAAATGAAATGTCAACAGTTACTTGCATTTGGAAACTATAAATTTTTGGATATTTAATGTCAACTACCATTATCTGCTGGTAATCTTAAAAAGTAAAATATTTTATATTACTGCCTCATATTCCTATCTTTACAATATATGCTGAACAAAAGGTATGTTTTGGACATATTAATACACCCATTTGTCCTATTATTGAGTCATAGCAGATACATTTTTTCTATTCAGTGGCAAACACCAGAGTGTTAGTAAAGACCACATGACTGATGGGTGTGATTCACTAGGGGGAGGAGGAGTTTTAAGCACTAGCAGACCTTAATGAGGAGAAAAAAAGAAACAAACAATTACGGTGGACATCCACAAGGGGAAAACAAAGACAGCTCTTCTTGGAAAATTACTTTAATCTCTGGGCATATTTGAGATATTGTATCATATTTGGGAAGGTGCTGGTCTGTTATGTGAGTTTGCTTACGAGCTTTAACCACAGCACATTACTTTTGTCATCAGTGGGGTGCTTTGAAATGAGAAAAAAAAATCAAAAACAGACAATAATGGAGACCCCACTACTTGTATAAAGTTGTAATCAACGAAAGTTTTTCTCTCTAGAGGCTCCAGATTTAGCAAGATGCACATCTGCAAACTGCAAAAGGTCAACTTACAACAACTTAAATCAAGCCTACTTGTAAGCTGTTTTCACAGGTGAACATATTTTGGAAAAGTCCAGACAATTTGGTTCGGTCTTCTTGCAGAATTGCTTTTCAGGTTTTCTGCAGGAGATGCGCTCTCCCAGCAAGAAACACGCAGAAGGGCATGCAGAGAAATGGCCGTCATGAGCAAACTTTTTTTATCCTGCTTCACACACTTTTACACTGACATCTTTTTTCCTCTGTTCTTGACCAAAACCTCTAAGATTTAATAAGGGCTTGAAAAGCACCTCGGCATGTTGGAGGACATGAACCACCTCTGAATACCCATCTGGAAGTATGAGTGTGAAGATTTTTGAAAGTGACCAGCACAATGAGCTCTCTCACAGGAGGGATTGAGACACATACACACACCCACGTTGCAGTTATGATCTCCCTATAGCACAAGTTTACAAGTAGGACAAAGGCAAAGCTGAAAAAACTAATCTAAAGCAACACAATGTCATATGTTAACTGTCTCTGTAGCTCAGGAGTAGCAGTGCTAGCTTTCTGCACGTGTGCTATCATTATAAAAGAATTTGCTGATTGAGTAAATCCTCCGAATTTTGGCATCAACACCTGAATGTTTACAAAACATACTTCATGCTCAGCTGCCTGTCAGTCATTCCTTACATCTCTACATTAACTGCAATTCTTCTCCCACCAAGAAACAACCCGTCTCCATTTATGACAGCACACCCGACAAGCTAAGAGTCACTGAAATGTGACAACGTTAATGTAAGCAATCAGCTTTTTGAGTGTCTCGCAGGTCAAATATGCTTGGATTTCAAATCATGAGTCTGTGAGTAGAAAACTGCATATCACATTAGTAAATTTTCCTCACTGCTCAGGCTTTCACCCTCCACCCCCTTCTTTAACCTCGTTTCAGAGCTCACTTGATTATATAACAAAAACACCCAATTTCAGTCATATTTCTGTAAGTCCAACACACACACACACACACACACACACACACACACACACACACACACACACACACACACACACACACACACACACACACACACACACACACACACCTCAGCATAATGAACCAGTTTAGTCAAGGCCTGCAGGTTACCTCAACTTTAACAGCTGTATATTGTTGGCTGTTTAAGCATGAGGGAGATTAACTAAGCACTAAATTTTTAACAATACTTTTGTGGTTGCTAAGGGCAGCCTGAATCTTTGAAATAAAAAAGAAGAGGGAAAAAGCATTGTGGTCAGAGACAAGCACTGTAAATTACAAACTCCAGTGAATTCCTGGCACAAAACCTGCTGGTGCTCCCAGGCAGGGTGGGCGAGGAAAGAGAGAGAGGCAGCAGTACTGGGCAGTTGGCAGAAGAACTGGACAAGTTGGAATCCAGGACATCATAAAAGCACATGCCATTTTCTGACACCAACATATGCCTTTCTCAAAATGTGCACTATC